>NW_006408557.1:14377479-14378457 GCF_000296735.1 Chrysochloris asiatica | reverse complement strand
AGATACTGATAGGATGATATGATTCAGCTATAAATTTTAGCAGAGCTCATTGTAATTGGAAAAACTTGAAACTCTAGCATGGGTATGAAATGAGCTGTCTCAGAAGCAGGAGGGGTATCTCACTACCATCCAAGTGGAATAGCTAGGAGTGAAGCATGTATTTTTGACCCAGCTATCTTTGTACATTAAGGAGCTCTGGTAGCGTAGTGGTTATGAATAGGGCTGCTAACCTCAAGGTCAGTGGTTCGAAACTACCAGCTGTTCTGCAGGAGAAAGATGAGGTTTTCTGCTCCCATAAAGATTTGCAGCCTTGGAAACACTGTGCAGGGTCACTATGAGTTGGAACCGATTCAATGGTACTTAACAACAACAACATCTTTGTACATTAAGCCTCCTCAATACAGGGATAGAAAAGCTGTGATGTCATAAAAGTGACAGAGTTGCAGCAGTAGCCAAGAGCTGGAGCAAAAGACAGAACAGTGGACTTCACGGCTCACAGAGCAAGTAAAGCTGAGTGGCTCACATCAGGAAGTTTGCTGTAGAGTGGGATGCTCCCAGGTATTTAAGTTGGGGAGGTAGGTTTGCTGACCCACAGAACTAGAGTTGATTGCCTCCAGACTGAGGCTTATGGTGGAGTGGTGTGCCCTGTGGGCATTTATCTGCAGTTGTCTGGACCGACTGTGCCTCGAGCATTTTCTGATCCTTTGTTGTAACCTGTTAACTTCTTTAATAAACCCCATAACTATAAGTCTGGTGTCTAAGTCCTCTGTGGTCATTGCAACAGATTATCATAACCAATTGAGGATTAGAGAAGGTTGTGGGAGAAATGATAGCTGCTACATATTTTGTCAGACTTTAACATAACTTTCTGGTTATATTGTACCTACTATTCGGAGCTCTGGTAGTGTTGTTGTTGTTAAGTGCCATCGAGTCGGGTCCGACCCATAGCGACCCTGTACAGGGTTTCCGAGGGAGTAA
>NW_006408557.1:14368494-14377379 GCF_000296735.1 Chrysochloris asiatica | reverse complement strand
CGGAGGAAACAGTTGCTGGAGAAGGATGTCATGCTGGGTAAGATGGAGGGTCAGAGAAAAAGAGGAAGACCCCCAACGAGATGGATCGGCCAGGTGGGATCATTGATGGCGTCAAGTGTGGCAGCGGTAGTGAGGTTGGTCCAGGATCTGACATTGTTTCATTTTGTTGTGCATGGGGTCGCTATGAGTCGGTTCTGACTTGATGGCACCTGACAACAACAACAACAATTCCATTTCATGACTTTCTAGTTTATTGTAGCCTACCCATGTAACAATGAATATTCAAGATATTAGGTGATGGTGTTGCCATGAAAAGCAAGAGAAATAATCCAATTATCCATCTGGAGTATGGGAACCTCTTGGAGGGCAATAGCCCACTCTAAGGCATTTCCTATTAAATACTAAACAAAATGTTGAACCTTCTAAGTGTGGTTTCTGCAATTCACAAATTGTTTATTTGATTTTTGAAGGCTATTCCTGCAAGAAAATTCTAGTTGAGCCCTCTTGAAAGAACTTTATCTCCCAGTGTAGAGTAGGTTTGTGTTTGTAAGTTAATCCTACAGTTGAGAAAAATAGAGAATATTGTGTGGATTTCCTCAAGCAATAGTGTCAGGCTCTAGATGTGAATTCACAGTTGGAAAAAAGAAAAACAGTCCCTTGTTTGTATTCTGAGGGTGGGTGAAATTTTTGTTTTAACAAAAGCCTGCTGTTTCTCAGAATGCAGCCCTGGGGCAGAGTGTCAAGTCAAACCCAAAGTGGACTTTATCAACATCAAAAATGCTCTGCGTTGTTGTTCTTATGTGCCATGGAGTCAGTTCCAATTCGTAACGGATTCATAAATACTCTGTGGTAACTACTTAATCCTAAACTCAAATCTTGTCAAGTAAAATTTTCAGTTACTTCAATGTTAACATTGGTATTCACAAAACAGTAGTTGTCATTTGCTAATGATTTGCACGTTACAGTCTGTTGTTACTATGAAATACATTTTATTTCTCGTGAAAGCCAACTTACATGCCCATGCTTGCTTGTTTTTTTATAAATTGACAATATCTTGCAATGGACCACAAGGTTGGTTTCAACCACTAGGATGGCGATTCCAATTCACGAGTAATTCCTTAGAAACCCTATACAGGGTCACTATAAATTGGAACTGACTCAACGGCACTTAAAAACAAATTAAGAGAATAAAGTTCATATGCTATAAAGCTAGAATTAGTGTTAAATGATAATGTGTTGTTGTTAAGTTCCTTGGCATCGGTTCTAATTCATAGCAACCCATTATAGGGTTTCTGAAGCTTTTAAATCTTTGCTGCAGCGGAAAACCTCATCTTTCTCCCACAGAACATTTAGGGGACTCTAATTGAGGATATTGCGGTTCTCAGTCCAGTGCTTGTCCTATGGAACCACGCTGTTCCCCAATGTGGTACTGCTGTTGTTAACTGCTGTTGAGTTGGTTCTGACTCTTAGCTACCCTGCATAGGGTTTCTGAGCAGTGGCAGGTGAATTTGAAGTACCGATCTTATGGTTCAAACTGACTAATGTGGTGTTAGGGCTCAGCATATGGGAAAAGAAGACTTGGCCTTACTTTAAAAGAAGTACTATGACTTCTGGGAATTTCAGGGTAACAAAATTCAGTTTTCGCTGCCTTCATGAAGCAGAGGTATCTCTCCTGCAGTAGTGTCATGAACACTGGCAAATGATGAACTAAAAGCTAATAGAATAGAGATATAATACAAAATATTAATGGACATTTTTGTTACTTTTGCCTTCAAATAAGTTTTGTAAAGAAATTTGCTTGCTTGTCTTGATTCTATAAACTGTTGTTGTTAACTGCTGTCAACTTGGTTCTGACCGATATCAATTCTATGAACAACAGATTAAAACACTGCAGGGCCTCACCATTCTCACATGAGCCCTTTGTGGCTGGCACTATGTTAATCCATCTTGTTGAGGGTCTTTCTCTTTTTTGCTGACTCCACTTGACCAAGCATGATGTCCTTTTCCAGGGACTGGTCCTTCCTGACATACCCAAAGCATGACTCTGTATATTCCTTCCACACACATGGCCCTTCTTTAATAAGCCTTCATTATTAAGGTTAAATTCAGTTAAAATAATCCACTTACTACATAAATTCCATAACCATTCTAATGTTTTTTTATTGCATTGTTGCTGTTGTTCAGTACTTTCAAATTGGTTCTGACTCATAGAGCCCCCTGTATAATGTTTCTGAGACTGTAACCTTTTCAGAAGCAGAAAGCCTCATCTTTCTCCCATGGAGTGGTTGGTGGACTGAATCCTCGGACCTTGAAATTCACAGTTGAGAGTATATCCTACAGGGATACCATGTTCTCATTTATTGCATTGTTGTTGTTAAGTTGAGTTGGTTCTGACTCATTGCAACTCTGTTTAGGGTTTCCAAGGAGTGACTGGTGACCTTTAACCTCTGACCTTACGATTCGAACTAACCTTGTAGTCCAGTGCATTAGCCCAAAGTGCCACAACAGTTGCCATCAAGTAGATTCTAACTTATGGCAATTCCAAGTCACGTTTGTCAGAGGAGAACTGTGCTCCATAAAGTTTTTATGACTGATTTTTCAGAATCATCAGATCACCAGATCTTTTTTTCTGAGGTGTCTCTGGGTGGGATCAAACTGCCAACCTTTTGGTTAATGGTCACCCACCTAGCCATTATATCATCCAGAGACTTGATCATAATACAATATGGCAGGCGTTACTGCTCTTGCTTTATGCATTTAATTATTGAGCTTTGAGGTCATCAGACATGCCTAAAGTTACATACCTCAAAGTGGGAGAGTTATTTGTTATTCTGTCATTATTGTTTCTGTGTCCCATCGAAACAGTTCTGATTCATATTGACCCTGTCTAGAGTTTCAGAGCTGCTGGTGGGTTTGAACTGCTGACCTTTTGGTTACCAGTCCATTGCTTATTCTACAGTGCCACACCAGGGGTCTGTTATGCTGTAGCATTTGATTTAGAAATTCATGTGGTTTACATTTTATAAATGTGCTCTTATTAAAATTTCTGTGAGCTTCCCCATACTCTTTTATAAAATAATAATTATTAATAAGTGTCTATGCACTAACTGGGCACTGCCAGATACAGGAATTCTTACCAGGATTCCATAATTTTGGTGGTGGTGGTTATGTGCCATGGAGTTGGTTCTGACTCATAGCGACCGTGTACAAGGTTTCTGAGGCTGTAAATCTTTATGGGAGCAGAAAGCCTCATCTTTCTCTGGTGGGACAGCTGTTAGTTTCCAACTGCTTACCCTGAGGCTAGCAGCCCGATTCATAACCACTTTAGTTCTTGTTATTTAAGAAGTGATTGGGAGAGAAGAGAGACTCATACAGACATAAAACATGAACACCACAAAAAGTGTCCCTAAGGTTGAAAACGAGATGTGACTTAGAGACAGAAGATGAAAACGAACTTCAACTATGTCTTCACAATGTTTAAATCAGTGCAGTTTTTTAAATTCAACACATCCAAATACACCCTAAGGTCTTATACTTGATAAATATTTCCTGAGTTATTCTAACAAGCTTCCATAAAATGTTAGGATCTGCCTTGGAAACAGTTTGTTAAGCAAAATCTGGAATATAGACTAGTAACAGTCTTACTTGTCAACTCACATCTCTAAGAAAGGAGATAACATCCCTTCCTTGGGCAATTTTCCTAGTTTCAGAAAAGCCTCTGATTGGGAATTCTTTATCTAAACCTAATCTCAGGTGAAAAGAACAGCTGGTAACCATTTGTATAATATGCATTTTCCTACCGGAAATGTCACTAGATCACCCCTCAGCCTGCTTTTCTCAGGACTAAATGACCATGGATTCTTAACTTCTCGTCTCACTCTAACTTTCAAACTCTCTAAGCATCTTCATTCACCTTATAAGCAGGACATTCTGACATCAGCAGAAAAATAGGAGCCAGAAGCTAGCTCTTGACCCTTAGTACTTGTTGTATGGGCCTTGCTTGCAACATAACTTTGGCAAAAGTGGCTTAGTGTGTATGGGCTCCATATTTTTCCAGTTCCTGCCCAGGAGAGTCATCATTCAAGCAGTCTCCAGTTCCCTGGGTTCAGAACCTGGAACTTGGTGTTGTTATTACTTGCTTTGAATAGGCTCTTGACTCAAGGAGACTCCATGCAGAGTGGAATGGAATGCTGCCCAGCCCTGTGTGATCACAGTGTTTGAGTATAGATTGGATCATTGTGAGTCATAGGCTTTTCACTGGCTAGTTTTTGGAAGTAGATTGCCAGGCCTTTCTTCCTAGTCCATCTTAGTGTGGAAGTGCTGATAAAAACTGCTGGACATTATAGCAACATGTAAACCTCTATTGCCAGATGGATAGTGGCTATACCTATGGTACATTGGTGAGGAATCAAATCTGAGTCTTTTATATGGAAAGCAAGCATTCTACCACTAAGCCACCACCAATCACAGACCCATGAACCTGGAACTAAAGCACTGGGTTTCTGATGATGTTTTTCAAAACTACTAGGTTCCCAAGTGTGAGCTGCTTGCATAAATGCTTTTGCAAAATATTCTGACTCTTCTAAATTTTTTCTACTTTGATACATTATAAATATTTTGAAGGGACACTCAGTAAATATTTAAGCTGACTTTTGGTGCTAGAATAGTATATCATATAGTTTTGTATTATATATTACATTTTGGTCACATGTCTTGTCATAGAGTGCATTAATCAGACCACAGGTGCATTCTGTAAGAAGGTAAAGCAGGTAGGTGTTGTGCTCATCCACCTTCTGTGAGCTGACACCATAGAAGATAATGTAGTGGGAACAGGTGAGAGATGTTTCTGATTAATCCCAAAGGAGGTTAATTGCTTGGGGCTGAATCCAGGAAATCAATTGGAAGCCTTTAGTACAAGCCCTGCTGAAAGAGCCCTCTGGCTTTTAGCACAGATATGCATTGTTTGACTTTAGTATGTTATTTAAAGGGGCTAGAGGCACTGTTGTTGTTAAGTGCTGTCTGTCAATTCTGACCCAAAGTGACCCTGTATAGGGTTTCCAAGGATCAGTCAGTGAGTTTGAACCACAGACCTTGCAGTTCAAACGTCTTTGCAGTCTGATGTATTAGCCCACAGTGGCACACCACTAGGGAGGCCCCTTTCTTAGGCTGGGATCTAATAGGTACTGAAAAGGGTAAGTGGTTTATTTGAGAAATAATCTCAGGAAGCTCTACTAGAGGAGCGAGGACTGAGGCAGAAAAGCCAATAAAAGGGTGCCACCAAGCAATTCTCCCCTGGGGGAAACTGGAGCTTCAGCTTCCAGGCACCTTGGAGACAAGCATCTTAAAAAATGCCAGAGAGTTGTCCCAATCTCAAAGCAAGAAATCTGCATACACAGCCACCTATTCCCACCTATTATTGATTGGGGGCTATACCTGTGGCAATGACTCCTGACACCTGACCCATCCCTCACATAGATGAGGGATCGACCCACCTGTAGTCAAACACAACCAGCAGTTAAAGAGTCCTGATTCTTGCAACAGAAAGAATCATTGTGAACATTTGTGGAAACAATGAAGGTAGACAGCATGTGGGGGGAAATGGCCCACACAAACTTCCTGAAGTCAGGGGCCTGGAACAACTCATGAACACAAGCTCATGAGGAAAGCACTGCCATCTTCCAGGAGTTCTCTTAGCATTGCTGTGTTGAGAATGCAGTTGTTAGGTACTGTACTGGATCCAGAACATATCCAAGGGAAAGAAAAACTCTGAGCTTAAAAGAAAATAGAAACAAAAATGAGTGGCTGTAATAAGGGTCCAGAATATTTAATTATGTTTGTGCAGAACCTTACATAGACTCAGACAGGATCAGGGAATAATGCATGGTTTAAAATCAAGAAAGGTGTGTTCTAGGGCTGTATCATTTCAGTATACATCTTCAGTGTCTATGCTGAGCAAATAACCCAAGGACCTGGTCTACATGAAGAAAAGAGCAACATAATAATTGGAGGAAGACCCATGAACAACCTAAGGCATGCAGATGACATAACTTGCTTGCTAAAATTGAAGAGTACTTGAAGCACTTACTGATAAAATAAAAGATTTCAGACTTCAGAATGGAGTACACCTTACCATAAAGAAAGCAAAAATCCTCACAACTGGACAAATAGGCAGTATCATAATAATCGGAGAGAAGATTAAAGTTGTCAAAGATTTCATTTTACTCGGATGCACATTCAACATCTATGGAAACAGCAGTCAAAAAATCAAATGACCTATTGCATTAGAAAATTATGCTGCAAAAGACCTTTGTAAAGTGTTGTGAAGCCAAGATGTCACCTTGAGAACTAAGGTGCATCTGACACAAACCATGGTATTTCCAACCACCTCATTTTTATACTTGAAAAAGCTGAACAATGAAGAAAGACCAAAGAAGAATTGGTACATTTGAATTATGGAGTTGGCAAAGAATATAGACTATACCGTGGACTTCCAAAAGAACTAACAAATCTGTCTTGAAGGAAGTATAGCCAGAATGCTCCTTAGAAGTGAGAATTGTGACACTTAGCCTCACATATGTTTGGCATGTTATTAGGAGGAACCAGTTCCTGAAGAGTGACATCATGCTTGATGAAGAAGAGGATCAGTGAAAAAAAGGAAGACACTCAAAGGAAAAGGATTGACAAAGTGGCTGCAACAGTGGGCTCAAACATACTGATGAGGATAATAAGGAAATACAAAAGTTTGTTGACAGACAGACAAAGTATATTGAAAAGCAGGGAGACTGTGTCAAAAAGTGATGTTTGTCTTTTCTAAAAGTTGATTAAAATAAATTCTACAGCCAGAGTGCAGATAACTTTTGACTTGCCCTTGTACATAGGGTCACTATGAACTAACATGCCAGCACATAAAAGCAATAATATAACATAATAAAAAATGTGCTATTTTCAAGTTATGAAATAAGACTCTCTCTGCTGCTGTGTGCCGTGGAGTCGGTTCCAACTCATAGTGACCCTGTACAGGGTTTCCGAGGCTGTAAATCTTTATGGGAGCAGAAAGCCTCATCTTTCTCCCATGGAAATAGGACATGAGAATTTACTGATCACAGATAAGCAAATGGTCACAAAGGAGAATAGTGACTGTAACTTTATGAAAATGTCTCCTATGAGTGCTGAGATGCACTATCCAAATATTGTCAATCCAAAATGAGGGTTTGCCACCTGTCACAGTAGTCAGTTATAGAGATGGGTAGAGATCTGATCCAAGCTTTATTAGCAGAAAGTCAGCAGTTTGAAGGACAGAGAGAATACTTTCTTAAAACCCTCCTATCCTTTTTGAAGAGCAGGCACATTATAAAGGGTAAGTTACATTTGGATGGACACTTAATCTATTTTAACATCAAGATAGCATTCTTTGGGAAAAGGAAACCATAAATCAATAAACTTCCTCAAACATTCTACCTTTAGGGTCTTAGCTGTTTAATTCCTGAGAGAACTACCTGGGTGGATTTGTTGTTGTTGTTAAATGCTGTAGAGTTGATTCGGACTCATAGTGACATTGCATAGGGTTTCCAAGGAGCAGCTGGTGAGCTTGAACCACAAACCTTGCAGTTCAAACGACTTTGCAGTGTGACGCATTAGCCCACAACATCACACCATGACTCCATCTGGGTAGGTTTAAGCAGTCCTATTCACCTTGTCCTGTTCTCCTTCTAGGACCATAAGGTTTGTTTTTCTTATAGCAATGGTAAAGATACAAGAAGACCAGCAGGAACAGTCACTCATGCTATTGTTCAAAGCAATAAAACATTTAGATTAAGTGGACAGGGAAGTATGCCCCAACTCTAGAGAGAAGAGATTCATGATCATCTGGAGAAAGACTGGTTACATGGGGAGATGAAAAATATAAACAGTAATAAAATAGGCTTCAATCTCATGGGAGATCAAAGTGTAGATAACATACAAATCTAACTGCTTAGAGCCACAGAGAAAGACAACACTCCTTAGGCTCAAAAAAGTTTAGCCCCATGAAAAGCATTAGAGTTTTGTAGAAGAGCAGGTATCAAGAGAGCACAGAAAAATAGAGGCAGGACTTGATAGGGTAGAGATATAGTGAAATTTTCCTTCAGCAATACCACAAAATACCAGATGAAGCGGGTTCAGGACAGAGCTCAAACACTCTGAACCACATATCTAGGAATATTTTTAAAGTTTGAAGGTTTATAGCTAGTGGAACTTGTAGTGGGAGTAAGAAATCTTGTACATTAGAATCTGCCGGGCTGGGCAGCCTGGAGCCAACAACTTGAGTGAGACCAAATGGCAAGACCAAGATGGGGAACAAGCAGATCTACCACAGAATAATGCTACTGGAAACTTGGAGCAAAGATGGACAAAGTAATATGTCAGATTTGCTTTGTTCTGATTTTTTTTTTTTAAATCTGTACATTGCCCTCCCCACATTACCCAAGAAGAGATAGCAATTGCTGCCACATAGTCAAGCTACAATCACATCCTATAAAACTCCAGACCAATAACAACTGCCATGCACCAGGGAGAGAGACAACAGCTGCAAAAGTTACTCTGAGTTGAGCAATAAGAAGAATGAAAAGGGAAGAACATATCTTGATCACCTCTACTTCGAGGCAATCAGAAGCATAAAAAAACACACAAAAACACATATACTCAAGTAAGTATTTAAGGGCACAGATAAACACTAAACATGTCCAAGAAGCAAAAGTAGATGACCACATCAGCATATATACAGAAACAAGATAAAATGTCTGAGACAAATGGTCTAGAGGTAGACGTGGACTACATTCTGGAAGGATGGCAGGCCTTGGAAATGCCTGAGAAGGAATTCAGAAAAATGATTATAATATGTTTTAAAA
>NW_006408557.1:14366601-14367164 GCF_000296735.1 Chrysochloris asiatica | reverse complement strand
TACACTGAACGTAAAAGGATTAAATGCACAAGTTAAGAGAAAGAGAGCGGTGGAAATGGATAAGAACCCAAGATCCTTCAATATGCTGTCTGCAAGAGACACATCTTACACACAGAAACAAAAACAGACTAAAAGTCAAAGAATGGAAAAAAATATACCAAGCTAATTGCAATAGAAAACGAACAGGAGTAGCAATACTAATCACCGATAAACTTTAAGGCAAAAACCAGCATAATAGATAAAGATGAACATTATCTCATGATTAAAGGGACAATTGAACAAGTTGACATAACCATAATAAATATCTATGCTCTTAATAAAAGAGATCCAAAGTATATGAAGAAAATTCTAATAGATTAGAAGAAAGAAATAGATGAATCTACAATAATTGTGGGTGATTTTAATACACTGCTTTCAAAAATGGAGAGAACAACCAGAAAGAAACTTGACAAAGACACAGAGGAACTTAACAACACAATCAACCAACTGGACCTCATAGATGTGTACAGAGCATTCAACCCAACAACAGCACAATACACATTCTTTTCCAGTGCACATTGAAC
>NW_006408557.1:14350745-14366501 GCF_000296735.1 Chrysochloris asiatica | reverse complement strand
CGTAAAGATTTACAGCCTCGGAAACCCTGTACAGGGTTTCTAGGAGTCGGAACTGACTCCACGACACACAACAACAACAACATTGTATCTATAATTTTAGAAAAGCATTTCCCCTGGTGTCTATAGATTCCTGATGCCGCACATTCTCACTTATCTTGATTCCCACCTACATGTATTTCTCATCACTTCAGACATGCTCTGTTTATGTATAGGGACTTGCTCCCTGCTTCCCACTTTTCTCATCATTGATTCTGGACCCCTTTCTGGATGCTTGCCTCACATGATCCTCTCCTTTAGAGAATGCTTCTCTGAGCCAATCTGTCCTTTGGCCCTGGCCATGTCTGTCCTCTGAGCTGTTACTTGTAAACTTGACTTGCATACTTGTCAGGGGTTGGCCACCAGATGGAATGGTGAGGTTGGGTCAGAGTGCAGAAGCTGAGCCACGACTGTGGTCTACAAGTCTGATAAAACTAATCTAATCTCATGCTTTGTGATTCAGGCCAATGCTCCAGGGCTCTAGAAAACTTTCTCCCATTCATGACTATTGGAAGTTGGCTGTTAATAGCTTCTATACTGTGGGAGGTTGAACATTTGAATGTACCCATGCTGAAGGGGAAAATTCCAAACTCCAGGGATCAGTAGAGTCAACCCCACATTATCCATACCGTGCAATTTAGTCTGTTCCTTTCCCTCGAAGCAGATGCGGGTCAGTTCTGAGGTGGGAAATATCCCCAAAGTATGCCTGGACTCAGAATGCCTGAGAACGTGGCCAGACTCCTCTTGCCATCTGGTGGACTCAGATGTTGAACATTCAGAAACTGAATTGCTCTGACACTCATTTTCTTTCCCAGGTGCACAAGGTATCTCCTGGGATGGAAGGACTGGAAAATAAATACATTTGGATATAAGTGTTCTTTAACCCAGTAAACCATGTGTTTTAGACTTTTCTAAATTATCTCCAAATGAGGTTTGGCAGAGTCATTGTAAAAAACCCATGTGTGTTTAATGTGTTGTTTAAAGTAAACATTGTAACTATGCCACATATTTCATAGCAATATTTTGGCTTTTATTCAGTTTCAAATGTATTTGGAGCCCCATAGGATGGAAATAGCCAAAATCTTGGCCGTTTTCTAAAAGGCTATAAAATATCCACACATCCATACACACATACACACGTGTGAGCACACATGTATGTGCACACATTGGTGCACACAGTCACACACAATAATCTCACCCTCACACACACGTGGGCACATAGGCACACACATGCATGCAAACACACACACACACACAGTCCTCCTTTATTTACTTCAGGTTGTCCTTATTCTTCCATTAAAACATAAAATGAGAGTAACTGTTGCTCTTGCTGCCTTGTTGAAGGACTACTGGGAGAACATTTCTGCTGTGCCCTGCCAGGTCCAAAGTCAAGACACCAAGATGTTTTATAAGTGCAGGATCATTTACATGCCCTTCTAGACAAGTCATCTCTTTTATTCTCAGAACTACAAAGGACAGCATTAAAAGAGGTGTGCATCAGATCACGTTCTATGAGGTGGCCTAGAAACCTAAGTGTACCCTTGTAATTTTCTGGGTAAAGGAGCAGAAGTTTTTCCTTAGGGTATTCCTGCATTCCAATAGCCATATTTGCAGCAGATCTATTTCACTGATGGAGAGCAAGGGACTTTACCTCAGCCCTCCACAACATGAGGTTGGTGGTTAGGACTGGTAACTGGAGTCATCAGCTTAAACACAGAGAATGTCACAGAGATTACCACCCTGGTTCCCTTTCAAGAAAGGACTCATTGTCCAACTAAAGGGAATGCAGTCAACAACTGCTCCAGCTCACAGACTTCAGAATCAGCTTCCGTGCAGAAAACTACCTGGGTAGGTAGGGTCATGCCTTCCCAGAGAGTTTGTATTGGGTGACTGTAGGGCAGGAGTGAAGGCTACCTTGGGAACCTCTGTTTCTTAGACTAATAGGGCAGTGGATTTGAGGTGCAAATATATAAATGTGAGCATCACATGGTTGGTAAGCATGAATTGGTTACACTGGAAGATATTCAGGTCATTTACTGAAAAGAACAACAAAAAGGAAATTTATTCAAAATGCCACTCCCAGTAATAAAAGTGATTAATATATTTGTATGTTTCCTTTTTTTCGACCTGAAATGGTGGACCCCTTCCATAGATTGGAATTTTGCTTTCTTTCCTTAACATTCTAACAAGTATTTTCCTGTGAAGACATGAAGATTTCTCATAGGAGCTAAATTTGGATCCAAATAGTGCAGGAAAAATTTTGCTGACAAATTATTTTGATGTGTTACTTTTGTTTCCTGTCCCTCTTCTATGACCAGAACTTAGCTCAATTCTATGTTTGTGTGAGATTTGGCATGGAGTGAGGAACTGGAGGAAGAGGTATATTCCTGGAATCCTCACCCCATCCTGTCACTTCATAGCTAAATGACCAACTCAGCTGGTATTTCTTATACCAGTAACTTCCTCTATTTAGTGGATACATCATGGCCATTTCCTTAAAGGTGATTACACCATTAAAAAAAAAAATCTTAGGTAATCATGTATTCATTGATCCTTTCATCCATTCACTCATTCAGAGCACATTTATCCAGATAGAAAGACTGTCGCAGTGATAGACACTGGGTTAAAATAGAGGACAGATTTTGTCCTTGTTCTCAAGAAAGTCTTTTTGCTAAAAGCTTGATCCTATTTAACTATCCTATATTAGAGAATCATAGAACTAGAAAAAGAATGAATATGGTCTCTAACATCTAATATGACATTTAATCTGGTCTAATTTTCTGTCTTCACAGTCAGAAAACAGAAACACAAAAAATTTAGGTGTTGTGCTCAGGGTCCTAGAGAGCTTGCTTTTACTCTTTCCGATTCAATTTTCATAGTAATCATAGTAACTTGTAAAATATGCATAGTCCCTCTTTATTTAGGTTGTCCACCACACTAGAAAAAGTGTTTCTCTTGTGCATCCTATAAAGCACTAAATATATGGAGGAATAAAAAGATCATTGTCAGAAGAGATCATTGTTCAGCACATGCTGGATTTGGAAAATTAAGAAGGGTTATTTCCTGCAGGATTTGTTGGGCTTTAATATCCAGTATGCTTCCTGAAATTGCATGTTTTCCAAAATTATTTTATATAACATGAGCAAAGTAGGGTCTGGGAAACTCTGTTTTGAAATTACACTGCCCTATTACCATGAAGCATCTAATTCAAACAAATTTTTGGAAAACACCATTTCAATGAGAATATGTTCCTAAAGGAAATTACTATTTTAAGACTGTACACTAAGTGACTGGTTTACAAGTTTTCAAGAGGGAGTGTAATTTCAGAGTCTGCGGGGGAAGGTAGAATCTCCGCTGAATGGTTTGCATCTTGTCTAGATAAGTCTGGTGAAAGGAGATGGGGATAAGATTCTTATGATTCAATAGTGAGTAATTATTGTCATGACTAATTGCAACTGTCACAACTGTAAAGGTAGAAGTTTTGTAACAAAAAGAGGGAAATAGTTAATCTTACAATCCAGGAACAGAGGGCCTTAGGACCATCAAGGGAGAAGAGCATGAGTGGAATGTGGGACCCTATCCAGAGAAGCAGTGACACCAAAGATGGAGGCAGAGATGAAGACATGGAGAAATAACTGAAGAGTCTAGACTCATGGAGAAATAAAGACTGTGTGCTGGTGGCCAGGAGGCAGGCTTGCAGAACGTGCCCTTTGGTTGTTTAAATGATTATATATTCCTGAATGTTTTTGTGTACATCCAAAAACAGGGAATAGAAGCAAACACTGTTGAATGATGATTTATGGAGAAGATTGTAATCATTGCAATGAAAGGAGTGTAAAATTGATGTTCTTCCATTTAAACTTCCACTCAGTTGGCAATAAAATTTTTTTTTTAATTTAAAAGTCTATAAAGTATTTCCAAATTTTAGATAGAGTTGGGATAATTTGATAAAGATCCTTTATTTGGGCCTAAGAGTAATTTACTAGTGTCTTAACTAAATTCAACAGACTCTTAGTAATTATATTTTAGACTCCTTGTGCTTGAGATAATGACTTGTTCTCCAATATCAGTTCTTTCTTTCTCCCAGTTTATAATAGAACCCCATATCTCAGGTGTTTCCCGGCTGCTCTTTTAAATAGATGTAGCCTCAAGACTGTGTTCTGGCAAATAGAATTCACCAGAAATATTGTATGCAACTTTCAAGTCTCAACCTTAAAAGAAATGTATTTGCCTTGCATGTTTTCTTTTTATCTCCCATTGGCTGAAACACAACTGAGATGATGATGGGATAACCTTGAACATGACGTGGAAGAAACAGCTCAGAGGCTATTGGGGCAAGAAATTGGAACAAACCTGAATGTTCAGATTACAAACTATATTCTAACATCCATTTCCACTCCTTTTAAATAATATAATGGACCTCTACCAAATCTCTGTGTAGAGTCCTGGTGTGGAGCTGCAGGTTAAGCATTGAGCTGCTAACTGCAAGGTCATTAGTTCAAACCTTTCAGCCACTCCTTGGAAACCCTATACAGAGTGACTATGGATCGGCACTTAACAATAGCAACAACAATGCCTAGATTCTGTACATGGTTGTGTTTCCTAGACTGTAGTAGCCAAAGATGGCCCTGTGACTAAGTCCTAGTTTTGAGCAGTGTGGCTAAGTATAATTTACTGGTTTTGTACTTAAAATAAAGCTGCCCTCCCTTCACTACCTCTTTCTGCTTCTATAGCCCAGAAATTGGATATGGAGATGATGAATCATCTTCAAGCCTAATCCACGGGATGGTGGAACTCAGCCACCCAGTCTCTGTATCCTACTCAACTAGATCACTTGTGTGTTTGGATCTGAGAGGCAGAGAAACTTCTATGCTATTTAATCTACTCTTGTTTCTTTTTCAGTACTCAATATTTTAACTGATGTACCTCCTCTTATCCTTTAAACATTTTAAGATGATTTTTATGTTAAATCCTTTAACTCTGATTTGTGGGTGTTAGGGCACTTATTTGGAGCCAAGAAAAAAAATCATTTATTATCCCTGAAATCTTGACTATTGTGTAATTTGTGTGTGTGTGTGTGTGTGTGTGTAATTCAACTCAAAGCACATGCCATATATAATTTCTAAATAGTATACAACTCTCCTAAGTATGTTGTGTACTTTAACTCATTGTAAATTATCTTCTATATGTGATATGACCTCACTTTGAGATTGTGTTTTCTCTTTCCCATTTTTCCCTCTTTGAGAGCTCAAAAGAACTTTAAATACTTTAAGCTGGAAGCAAGCACTAAATAAGAATCCATTTAAATTTTTCTTCCTTTATGTATTAGCCAACTTTTCATTCTTGAAAACAAAAGCCAAGATGATATTTTTCTTTAATAACTGGTTCATATTTCTAAACTTTTTTTCTTGGTTCATCAAAGGGATTTGAAGCTACTGGATAACTCATGAATTTTCTTTTTTTAAAAAAACTGTATTCTTCCTTTATGGATACTGTTTACCCAAAGCCAGTTTTCCTCCTAATTGATCCCCTTATTTTCTGTACCTTTCTAAGTAGAGGCATTTATAGTTCCCTCACTTTAAGAGTATGCATTGCTAAGTATTATGAAAATGGAAGTATTTTGAGATCAGGCCTGCATTTCCACATTCTCTGCAAGACTTAATGGTGTCCAGGGACAATGGCATATTTCTGAAGCCAGTGGATGGCTTATTTATGAGTGGTGGTGGTGGTGGTAGTGGTGGTGATATGCTGTGGAGTTCGTGCTGACTCACAGTGGTTCTGAATAAGGTTTCTGAGGCTGTAAATCTTTATGTGAACAGAAAGCTTCATCTTTGTCTTGTAGTTTTGAATTGCTGACTTTGGGTTTAGCAGCCCGACTCATAACCACTACACTACCAGAGCTCCTTTATTTATAAGTAGTGGACCAAATAACCTAATTTCAACCTGCAAGGCTTTCCCTTCCATTGTTCTAGGCAGGGGGCATTGACAATTCAAAGGAAGAATTCTTGCCATTGTGAAGAAGACCAAAGTTTGATTCTTGGCAAATCCACCTTCTATGAAATCACCACCTGTCTGTAAGTGGAAGAGCGTGTGCTGTTATAATGCTGAACAGATGTCAGCACAGCTTCCAGACTAGGAAGAAAAGCCTGGCAATCTACTTCCAAAAATCAGTCCATAAGAAGTCTATGGATTATAATGGTCTAATACACAACCTATGATGGGGATAGCATTGGACCAGGCTGCACTTTGTTCTGCTGTGCATGGGGTAACCATTAATGAAGGAACTGACTCAATGATAGCTAACAATAGTATTCTATATAGCATTGTGGATGTGGTCCACATGGACATAGCTGTACTTGTACTCACTGTAATATGTGTTAAAACTCTTTCATTTTACCTCATAAATTCCTATCCCGGCATCAATCCGCTGTCTTCATGAGACTTTATATTTAAAGATTTAAGTTGTTTCTTCAGTATTTTGCTTGTTTTGTATTTGTGAACATCATTTTTGGAGCATCGATTTCCTCTTTCAAATAAATCCATATATTTTTTCTCAGAATGCACAACTAATATCTTAAGTTAAATATTTTAAATGAACTCAACTCTGTCATGTCTACCATCATAGATACTGTGTTGTGCTTCCCAGATCCTCCTTCAGGACTAACTATTTACTCTTCTGACTGTTGGTATGATGCTGGTTGGTGGTCCTCAGTGGTCCATGTGAAGTACTGAACTTGAATTCTAGTTTCTTATTCTGAGTATGTTCCTATGCCATATCAACCCTGAACAAGCAAAGATTCCCAGACTCATTTGGAAGCCCACAGATCACAAGATATTGTATGCAGCAGTATCACATTTTCTCCTTTTCAGCTGATCAACACCAGCTACTATAGGGTTTTTTTTTTTTTTCCCATTCAGAGTGTTTCCTCCCTCTTCCCCATCAAACTCATACTTCTTAAAGAGAGGGTAGTTTCTTCCATCAGCTTCACCTTCCTGCTACCAATGATGTCCAAGGTGAGTCCCAGCATTTTCTGCAGACACAGACAAGTAAAGTGCCACCAGTTCTGACATTGGTGGCCCATACTTGGGAGCCCATCATGTCTTATTGACTCTATGATCCATCCGGGTGTATGTAGTCATCTGATAGTTCTTTTAGCTGTACCCAACTTTTCTTTAATTTCATGGTTTTTCTTTATATACTGTCTACCATTTTCCATTTTTTAAATTTCTTGACATCGTTGTTTCTTCTTCTACGTCTTGTTCTCTTGATGTTTTCAGTTAATTCTAGGAAGGAAAGAAGGCTGGAGACATTCTGTCTCCCTTCTTTAACCAGAACGCAGGCAATTATTTAGTAATGAAGGCATCAATTCTTTAGTAGTAGAGATAATTGGATGCTGTTGAATAGGTTCTGACTCATGGCAACCTTATGTATATCAATGAAACGCTGCCTAGTCCTGTGCCATTTTCATGATCATAGGTATATTGGAGTCTATTTCTGTGGTTATAGCTATATAACCCAATGCTACATATAGGAGGGGAGTAAAAAATTATCCGCACTCCAGTTATATTAAAATGTCTGTCCACATCTGTGGCTGATGACAACATTGAGTGTGCACATGAAATGATTCTGTCAAATATATGACGCAGTGGATTATGTGGCAAATCATTTGCAAATCAGTCGTGGATCTGCCTATGAAATAATCCACAACATATTTGGGCTTCAAACGTTTCTGTGAACTTATGAGAGTATAAACAAAGTGTTTGGACATCTGCAACAAAATTTGGACCAATATTCAAAGGTAAAATTTCCTTAAAAAAATCATTACTGGTGGTGAGATATGGATTTATCACTAGGAACCTGAGAGTAATCAGCAAAGTATGGAATGGAAACATCCTCAATTGCCAACCAAGAAAAAGTTCAAAAGTCAACCATCACATTCCCACCCCCTCTGTACAGAGGGTTGACAGTGATGGGCAACTTAGACATTGGCTACCCAAAATGGGGTGGGGGGGGAGGGCCTACAAAGTCAAGAAGTTACTGGCTTACAAGCTTTCAAGATGGTCCCTAGTTCCAGAGGGTGCAGGAGAAGATAGAACATCCACTGGGTGATTTTCAACCTGTCTGATGGAGCTGATGAAAGGAGATGGGGATATTGTACCACTCTTGTGGTACAATAATGAATAATTGCTATCAAGACTGACTGTGACTGTTGGAAATGTAAAGGTAGACATTTTGTAACAAAAGGAGGGGAATGGTTGATTTTGCAGTCCAAATGCAGAGGTCCCGGGGACAATTAAGGGAGAAGAGTGGAGTGTGGAATCCTATCCAGAGAAGCAGTGATGCCAGAGATGGAGGCAGAGATGATGACATGGAGAGACAGAGCAGCTGGGAACTCTGTACTCAGGGAGGGAGATAGTCTGTGTACTGATGGCGGGGGGTCAGGCTTGCAGTGTGTACCTTTTGGTTGTTTGATGATGCATGGAAGGGATTGTAATCATTGCAGTGAAATGAAATATGATAGAATGAATTTAAAGTTAATGTTCTCCCATGTAAACTACCACTTAATTCACAATAAAAACTTAAATAAATAAAAAAGTCAACCATCAGCTGAAAAATTCATACTTAAAATTTTCTGAGATTCTCAAAGCCAGTATTGGAAAACTATCCAAAGAAGGTTTAAAAATCAACAGTGCTTACTACAGTGACATAGTCACTGAAAAGCTGAAGCCTAAATTTGAGGTTAAACACAAGGGACTGCTATCCAAGAGCATTATGATTTTGCATGACAATGCACATCCTTACACACCTTTGCCCACACTGTTGTTGTTGTTGTTATGTGCCAGGGAGTCGGTTCCAACCCTGTACAGGGTTTCTGAAGCTGTAAATCTTTATGGGAGCAGAACACCTTATCTTTCTCCTACTGAATGGCTGGTAGTTTCAAACTGCTGACCTTGTGGTTCGCAGCCCAATTCATAACCACTATACCACCAGAGCTCCTTCCTGTTAACACTCTGAAAAAACTTCATTTTGAGTTGTTAAAGTATCCTCCCAACAGTTCTGACCTTGCTCTTTTAGACTTTCACCTTATTGGTCCCCTGAAAACAGCCTTTCAAGGACCAAGATTCACCTCTGATGAAGAAGGGAAGACAGAGATACATTCTTGGCTTTCAGCTCAGATTAACACATTGTTTAAAAAGGGAATACAAAAAAATTGTAGACAGACAAAGTGTATTGAAAAACAAGGAGATTACATTTAAAAAATGATACACTTACCTTTCCTAAAAGTTGATAAAAATAAAATCTACAGCCAGAGTGCAGATAAATTTTTTTAAAGTTTTTATTGTAAACTGAGTGATTGATAATTTACATGGGAGAACCTCAGTTTTACACCATTGTTTCATTGCAATGATTACAATCTCCTCTGTGCATCATAATTCAACAGTATATGCTTCTATTCCCTCTGGGTGTTTTTTTTTTGTTTTGTTTTGTTTTCAGGGGTCATGATGTGCACAAAAACACTCAGGAATATATAACAGTTTAAACAACCAAATGGCATATTCTGCAAGCCTGCCTCCTGGCCATGAGCACTCAGTCTTTCTCTTTGCATGAGTCCTCAGCTGCTCTATCTTTCCATGTCCTCATCTCTGCCTCCATCTTTGGTGTCACTGCTTCTCTGGATAGGGTCCCACATTCCACTCATGCTCTTTTCCCTTGATGATCCTAGGGTCCTCTGTTTCTGGACTGTAAGATTAACTACTCCCCCATTTTTGTTACAAAACTTCTACCTTTACATTTGTGACAGTTGCAATTAGTCATGATAATAATTACTATTGAATCATAAGATTTTCCCTATCTCCTTTCACCAGACCTCTCTAGTCAAGACCAAAACTATTCAGTAGGCACTCTACCTTCCCCCTGCACACTCTTAAGCTAAATTCCCTCTTGAAAACTTGTAAGCCAGTCACTTTGTGCCTTTATAACCCAACCCCTCATTTTAGGTAGCCAATGTCTAAGTTGCCCATCCCTATCTACCTTGTATACAGAGTGGATAGCATTGATACTTAATGTGAAGACTCCTTCCCTCTCAGTTGGTATTTTGAGCTATTACATCCATAAGTATAGGTCAAGTTCATCAAATTGTAGTAATTTACACTTGTTTCCTTTACCAGAAATTGTTTTTTTATCTTCCTCAAGTGGAGTTCTGATTATCAAGCCATTGAGACTAGGTTGAATGGGTACTATCTGTAAATTTGGGTGTTCTTGTGTATCTCCCCTCAATTCATATCAGCTGGATGCTTCACTCTCAGCTCTAGCCCTTCATGGCTATGTCTTCATCCATGGGCTCAGGAGTTCCCAGGTCTCACCACACTTTGAATCAACCAACCCCTCCTCTTCTTTCTCTCATCTCCAGGTTAACGGGAGTCTATGGAATGTGATTGAAATCAGCCCATTTCTTCATTGCTGCCTTTCCCCCTCTTCCACTCACCAGCAGACCAACATGGTCACCAGCAAGCTTACAAGTCTGCTCATATGTTCCCTTTGAGTTTCAGTCTTGGAGGGGGTTTTGTCCTGAAGGGACTTGATTGCTTGCCTTGATGGCTCCCTGGTGAATAACTTGCTTATTCTTGTAGTAGCCAATCAGACTGACATTTTTGTTTTGAATTTTTCTTGCTGGTCTTTCTTTCTAGAAGTATCTTCTGCTCCTCTGCTTGTCCTTTGAAGTGGGAATGTCCCACCTCAGAAGGTTCTGGATGAGGCTCAGTATTCCACCTAAGGTCCTATACACTGCAAAGTCTTTTCAAGAAGCCTATTTCACTGAGCAAGTTCTAGAACCCCTTTTAAGTAATCCAATCAGTTATAGGCTGAAGACGGGCTTACAAACTTCCTGTATCATGTTTCCTGATATTCCTTTGTATTCTGCTTAAGTGTCTATTTTACAATAGTAGGCAAGGAAAACCAATATTCATAAGACAATCAAGCATCTTAGTATTATTTTCAGATTATTCCTCGATCCCTATATCACAGAGCCCTGTTGTTCCAAGGTTGAGCATACATCACTGTTTACCTCTGTCCCATTTAGCCCATGCAAACCTGTCTCAGTGTTCCCCTATCTACCTTATTCTTACACCCATCTCCTGGAGTGCAGATAATTTTTGACTCAACTTTGTATACAGTATAATCCAACATCCTACATATGTGCTACATATTACATGTCTAGTCCATGTGCCTTTGATGTCTCCTGCAGAACCTTTCCTGCTCTCTTCTACCCTTCCACTCACAGCAATCATCCTAATACAGTTCTCTTTTCCACATTGTCCATTCTTTTCCACATTGATTTTAAGACTTATTTTTAGTGTCAGTGCATAACAGATATGTGCGTGACTTTTTTTCGCATAACAACTTTTATATTCAAACATGTTTTGAACAGTTTATAACATTGTCATAAATGAGGATGTGGGGAGCACCCCTGAATCTGCACTCCTCCTTATCCATATTGTCACCCCAGAATCAGTCCCAGAGCTGAGTGTGAGGTAATCATCTGGCACTGACCTATCTGCCCAGTCGGAGGTAGTGTCTGTTATTCATTGGCTTGTGTTTATGTTGAAATTTAAATCCAAAGTTCAAACTCTTAACCACAAAGCAACATCCTTTCCCAGAACCACTCTCTCTAGGCTTTCCACAAGTCCCGACATCTGTTACAACTGAGAGAAACAAGTAACCAAGATATATTCCATTTCTCTTTGCTCTTAAGCTTTCTCTCTCATCTATGAAGCCTGAAGAATGTTCTCTAACTACCTCCCCTTACTGCTGAACTCAAGACTTTATCCCCTAGAGAAACAGAAAGGAACGCTAAGTAGAGCATTAGTGCTGTAGGGTCTGTTCCTGAGGCAAATGCTAGGGTACAGTATGGGATAACATTCTTACCCAAGAACAGGACATGTATGTCTGAATTTAACTGGTGCCAGGAACTTTCTATATCTGCATCCATGACTTCATCTATGAAGTAAGAAGCTTGAACTCAGTGGCTTCTTCCAGTTTTGTGATTTCTAGGAATCACAGATGTTTATTTGGTATTCTAAAGTATTGGCTCTCCATTTCATAAAAATCTATGGGTTGTTTAGAGAAGGACATTTAGTTATAAATTGGTTGTTACTATTATTGTTAAGTGCCATCAAGTTGGTTCCAATTCACAGCGACCCTATATAAAGTTTCTGAGAAGTAGCTTGCAGTCTAGTGTGTTAACCCACAGTGCCACACCAGAACTCTACAAATTGGTAGCATTAAATAAAATAATATAAAGGATAATGTTTAGATTAACAAAGAAGAGTAACTCAGGTTGGGTTCCTAGCCAATACACGCATTTTTCAGTGGAAGCTTGTGTGTTACTATGATGGTGCTGAATAAGTTTCCATGGGGCTTCCAGACAAAGATGGAGTAGGAAGAACATTCTGGTGAACAACTTTGAAACTCAGTCAGTGGAAACTGTATGGATTAAAATGGTTTGATCCACAATCAATCACGGGAATGTCATAGTACCTAGCAGCATTTCATTAAATTGTGTATGGGGTCAAGATAAGACAGAGGTCAACTTGACCACAGCTAACCATAGAAGCAACAAAGAGACTAGAGCTATGAAGAGATAAATGAACATCAGTAGCCTGCTGTTTCTTTTAGTTTTTGGGGTAGGAAGAGGAATATGAAATGAATTATCATGTGGATAGAGTTGTCATGGTGGGAGAAAGATGAGGCTTTCTGCTCCCATGAAGATTTAAAGTCTTGGAAACCCTATTTAGGGGCACTATATGGCAAACTTGATTGCCAGAAGAACCAATAGATCTGTTTTGGAAGAAGTGCAGCCAGAGTGGTCCTTGGAGGCCAAAATGGCTAGGCTTCGTCTTTCATATTTTGGACATATTGTCTGGAGGGAACAGTCGCTGGAGAAGGATGTCATGCTGGGTAAGGTGGAGGGTCAGAGAAAGGGAGGAAGACCCCCAATGAGATGGATTGGCCAGGTGGCATCATTGATGGACTCAAGTGTGGCAGCGGTGGTGAGGTTGGCCCAGGATCAGACATTATTTTGTTCTGCTGTGCATGGGGTCGCTATGAGTCGGTTCTGACTCGATGGCACCTGACAACAACAACAACATGAGGCAAAATCAATTCGATAGCATGTAACAACTAGTGGCTGTTAGTAGGTGCCTTAGTTATCTGTTGTTGTTGTTAAGTGCCATTTACTCAATTCTAACTCATAGAAATCCTGTACAGGGTTTCCAAGGAGTGACTAGTGGACTTGAACTACTGACTTTGGAATTAGCAGTCCAGTGCTTATCTTAAAGTGTCACAGCAGAACTCCTTAGTTATCTTGTAGGTGTTGTTGTTAGGTGTCATCGAGTGGCTCCAACTGATAATGACCCTGTATAGGGTTTCTGAGGAATGGCTGGTGAGCTTGAACTCTGACCTTGCAGTTCAAACTGACCTTGGAATCCAGTGAGTTAACCTACAGTGCCACAACACGACTATTAAGACTAATATTTATATATGAGAAGACTTCAAAAATTTCATGGAAATAATGGAATTAGCTGATACTGGGATTTTTCAACAAACTTCTTGAAACCCCATTGTGTGTGTGTGTTTGTGTGCAGAGTTACCTCAAGGAAATAGCTCACACAGTTTTAGAGTATAAGTCCCAAGTTCATGGGTCAGCTATCAGGCTAGAGGATTCTCTTAATTTGCATAGCTGCAGGGACTGATGAATCCAAGATTGGCAGGTCAGATGATAGACTGCTCACTCACAGACTGTTGTTGTTGTTGTTATGTGCTGTGGAGTCGGTTCCAACTCATAGCGACCCTGTACAGGGTTTCCAAAGCTGTAAATCTTTATGGGAGCAGAAAACCCCATCTTTCTCCTGCAGAAGAGCTGGTAGTTTTGAACTGCTGACCTTGTGGTTCGCAGCCCCATTCGTAACCACTGTGATATCAGAGGAAGCTAACAAATCTCAAGCTAGGCAAACAATATAGCAGGCTGCTAGCTCAAGTCCAAAGAATTTGAGGTCAGGTGAGGAGATAGATGCAGAATCCAGATCAAGCAAAGAGCCAGGGAATTTTGCCAAATAGTCCATATATATTTGGATACTGGCCGTAACCCCAAGGATACTCCCTTTCAACAGATTGGCTGCTCACAGAAGATATCATCATGGAAGAATTACATTGTATTAGATATCATCATAAAGGATGATATGTCATTACATAACTTCCAAACTACATCATGACTGCAAAACTCCAGAGAATCATGACCCAACCAAGCTGACACACAGCCTTAACCATCACTGTCTACCCCTTGTCAACTTGGCATTTACATATATCTCTTTAAACCATACATAATCTCTAACTAAAACTAATTGTATAGTCATACTATGTCTTACATGATATAACTAACAACTAACATGCATACAACCAAAAATGCAACAGGCCTATTTACATCTTTTATTTTATTAGCAAAGTAAATTAAAATATTTGATACACACATACAAGGAAGAAATAATCTTACATTGTCCTATCAAGCCAGTTGCTTCAGTATGATGAAAAACATGGTAAGACCAGTAAATTCCATGAACATGGACCCATTGCTATATTTCATTTTCTATGACGTTTGTCCCTTGATCCAAGGATATACTGTGTGGAATGGCATGACAGTGGATAGGACATTCTGTAAGTCCATGGATGGTAGTTTTAACAGAAGCATTGTATACAAGGAAGGCAGATTCACAGCCAGAGTAAGTATCTATGCCAAAAAATCAAAACACTGCTCTTTCTATGATGGCAGCCATCCAATATAACCAACCTGTCCCCAGTGTGCTGGCTGATCACACCAAAGAATGATGTCATATCGGGAACTCATTGTTGGTCTCTGATGCTACCAGATGGGCACTTAGAGTGAGTATAGCGAAGTTGCCTTGGTGAGTGCAAGGTCATGTTGCTGAGCTCAAGCAACCTTCAAGCTTGCCACCATGGCCACTTTGTTCATGAGCCCATTGAGCAGTGACAAGAGTGCCTGGAAAGAGGATAATTAATATAACAGAGCAGGTCATCCTATCCACTTCATGGTAAATCCTCCTCTGCAAAAGTCACCCATTGATAAATATCTTCACTTCTTTGGCCAATTCAGAGTGGTCTATCCACACCTTTCCCATAATTCTTGTCACCAATTTTACAATCTTGTTCCTTCCAAATACATGATTATCCAGCCAAACCATTGGCCAAAATCCATGAATCAGCATACAATTACACATCTGACTATTTATCCTTCTAATCAAAGTAAACAACCAGGTGCACCGCTCAAAGTTCTGCTCATTGGAAGGAATTCCATTCACCACTGTCTTTCTGAGGGATTTGTTGCCTCTATGATTCAGAGGCAGACCAGGCATTCTCCTTTTTTAGTTATAGAAGCCAGATGCAATAACTTACCTTTCACTTTCAAAAGAATATGTCAACATATCCCACACTTTAGAAATTTCACAGAGGTGGCAAATGCTTAAATTTTTGTTAGATTATTTCCCACCATCTAGAATGCAAATTCTTACCATTAAGTCTCGAATCATTGATACTTGTTCCTTACTAGATCCAATCAGCATAATGTCCTCAATGTAATGGATCAGCATGATGCTTTGTGGCATGGAAAGGCAAACAAGGTTCCTAATGCGTAATTTATAACATAGGGT
>NW_006408557.1:14348248-14349505 GCF_000296735.1 Chrysochloris asiatica | reverse complement strand
ATCTTTCTCCCGTGGAGCGGCTGGTAGTTTCGAACCGCTGACCTTAAGGTTCGCAGCCCGATTCATAACCACTACGCTACCAGAGCTCCTACACACTACATAAGCAGGTTTAATGTAGATGCATATTCTTCAAATCTTAACCATGGCACTTCAAGTCTTGAGCATGGCACTAACGTCTGCAGTCCCTCCAATAATGCAGTATTACTTTGGATTTACTATTTTCCTAGTAGAAGTCATTCTAATGGCTTCATTTTGGTTCCTATGGGAATAGCCCTTACTGCGTATTTGAGAGATCCAATGTGCAGATTCTGTCATTTGCAGAGTATATCTTTTCTAATTATGCATTCTGGAACTGGGGGAAATCATTACAGTATGGATTCAGGGACACACAGAACCCGATATGAGATGGACCTGAGGTAAGACTTAATAGTAACTTGCCCTCCATACCCCCTTACTTTGACTGGTGAGTAACTGTCGTGTTTGGGCCTCCTAGAATTTGTGTAAACTCAGAGCCAGTGTCCAGAATAATGAAAAAAATTTCATTATTTCTTTTCTACAATGAACAGTCACTCTTGTAAAAGGACACAGATCCCTTGAGGAAAGCTGGAAGAAAGATTTAAAAAATAAATTTTGGCAGTGTAGTGGGGTCCTTCCACAAGGGGACTTGGCCTCCTCTTCATTCAAGGGGTTTTGGGTCTATAAACTGGCTCAGCTCTGGAAACTGATTGAGTGGCCATGACTCTGTATTTTGGTGTTTCAAACTGAACTGCTGTTTTAGTTATGTCATGCTGCTTTAACAAAAATACCACAAGCAGATGGCTTTAACAGACAGATATTTATTTATTGACAATTTGTTGTTGTTGTTAAGTGCCATTTAGCTGCCTCAAACTCATAGCAGTCTACACACAACAGAACAAAACACTGCCTGGTCCTGTGCTGGTTCAGAATTGTTATGCTTGAGTCCATTATGGGGGCCACTATGTCAATCTGTCTTGATGAGGGTTTTCCATTTTTCCCCTGATCCTCTGCTTTGCCAAGTATGATGTTCTTCTCCAGGGATGGGTCCTTCCTGATAATATGTCCGAGTATGTGAGATGAAGTCTTGCCATCCTTGCTTCTACAGAACACCCTGGCTGTATTTCTTCCAAGACTGATTTGTGTGATCTTCTGGCAGTCCATGGCACTTTCAATATTCAAGTACAACAATTCTCTTTTGGTCTTCCTTATTCCCCGCTCTCCTTTCACATCCATATGAAG
>NW_006408557.1:14344330-14346630 GCF_000296735.1 Chrysochloris asiatica | reverse complement strand
TTCCTCCACACACTCTGAAACTAAACTCCCTCTTGAAAACTTGTAAGCCAGTCATTTTGTGCCTTTATAACTTAACTCCTCATTTTAGGTAGCCAGTGTCTAAGTTGCCTGCCCCATCGACCCTGTATACAGAGGGGATAGGATTGATACTTGATGTGAAGATTCCTTCCCTCTCAGTTGGTATTTTGAGCTACTACATCCATAAGTGTAGGTCAAGCTCATCAAATTGTAGTAATTTACTGTTTCCTTTATATAAATTTTTTTTTTTTTTTCCTCAAGTTGAGTTCTGATCATCAAGCCATCAAGGCTAGGTTGAATGAGTCCTATCTACAAGTTTGGGCATTCTTGTGCATCTCCCCTCACTTCATATCAGTTGGACACTTTGATCTCAGCTCTAGCCCTCCATGGCTATGTCCTTAACCATGGGCTCAGGAATCCCCAGGTCTCACCACGCTTCGGACCAACCAGGCTCTCCTCTTATCTCTTTCATTTCCAGGTCAATGGGAGTCTATGGAATGTGGTTGAACTCAGCCCACATCTTCTTTGCTGCTTTCCCTCCTCCTCTATTTACCAGTTGACCAAAGTGGTCAACAGTAATCTTACGTGTCTGCTTATGTGTTCCCTTTGAGTTTCAGTCTTGGAGGGGGGTTTGTCCAGAAGGGACTTGATTGCTTGCCTTAATGGCTCCCTGATGAACAACGTGCTTGTTTTTGTAGTAGCCACTCAGACTAACTTTTTTTTATTTCCCCTCCTGGTCTTTATTTCACAAAGTTTCTTCTGTTCCTCTACCAGTTCCAGGCTGGCCTGCTTGTCCTTTTAAGTGGGAATATTCCACCTCAGAAAGTTCTGGATGGGGCTCATTTTCCCACCTAAGATCTTACATACTACAAAGTCTCTAGAAGAAACCTATTTTACTGAGCAAGTTCTAGAACCCCTCTTAGGTAATCCAATCAGTTATAAGCTGAAGATGGGCTTACAAGATTCCTGTATTTATTTCCCGACATTCCTTTTTATTCTACTCAAGTATATATTTTACAATAGTAGGCAATGAAAACCAATATTCAGAAGACAGTCGAGCATCTTAACATTATTTCCCCTTTTACCCAGTCAGACAATGCCTTGATCCCTGTATCACAGTGGCCTGTTGTTCCAAAGTTAAGCATATATTACTATTTACCTCTGGCCCATTTAGCCCTTGCAAATCTGCCTCAGTGTTCCCCAATCTACCTTGTTCTTAGAACAATTCCTTTTTGTAGAGTGCCTGTGTGTATTCCTTCAATTTTCTTTTAACACTGTCTGTATTGTCTAATATTTTATCAATATTATCTTTCAATCCACCATGTGTCTGTCAGTTTGTATTACTGTTGTGGCTTGTGTGTTGCTATGAATCTGGAATTTGCCACAGATATTTTAAATACCAGCATTTTCACCACAGTGGACAGGTTTCAGCTGAGCTTCCAGATAAAGAAAAGAGAGATGGACTATCGCTAATATTTAGTCACTGAAAATCTTATGAATAGCAGTGGAACACTGTCAGCACCAGATTATTGCATATTGAAGCATGATGATGAGCACCAGAATATTGTTAGATATAGTGTCAGAAGATGAGACCCTAAAGTTGGAAGACACTCAAATTGTGATTGTGGAAGAGATGTCTCCTCAAAGCAGAGTTGACTGTCATGATGCAAATGAAGTAAAGCCTTGAGGACCTCCATTTTCTGGTGGCGCACAACTCAAAATGAAGAGAAACAGCTGTAAACATCCATTAACAATCAGAACATGAATGCACGATGTATGAATCTAGGAAAATTGAAAATTGTCAAAAATGAAATGGAATGCATAAACATCGATATCCTAGGTATTAGTGACTGGTATTGGCCATTTGGAATCTGACAATTACATGGGTTACATTGCCAAGAATGACAAATTAAAGAGGAATGGCAGCGGGCAATACATAAGAAGGGGGAGAGGGTGGAAGAACAAGATAGATAGGAGAATATCCCTGTAACAAGGTGATACAGGGATCTAGGCATAGTTTGAAGACGGGTAATAATATTAAGATGCTTGACTGTCTTCTGAATATGGATTTCCCTTGCCTACTATTGTAAATGGAGTCCTGGTGTGGCACTGTGGGTTAATGCACCAGACTGCAAAGCTGTTTGAACTGCAAGGTCGGTAGTTCAAGCTCACCAGCTGCTCCTTGGAAACCCTGTACAGGATCTCTATGTGTCGGAACAGACTCGATGGCACTGAACTTAACAACTATTGTAAATACACACTTGAGTGGGATAGAAAGGAAT
>NW_006408557.1:14342955-14343748 GCF_000296735.1 Chrysochloris asiatica | reverse complement strand
GGTGAGATCTGAGGACACTTGAGCCCATGGACAAGGACATAGCCACAGAGGCCTAGAGCTGAGAGTGAAGCATCCAGCTGATATGGCGTGAGGTGAAATGCATAAGAACACCCAAAGTTGCAGATAGTACCAATCTGACTTAGCCTCGATGGCTTGATAATCAGAATTCGACTAGAGGAAGATTATAAAAAAAACAACAACCAATTTTTTATAAAGGAAATGAGGGTAAATTGCTACAGTTTGATAAACTTGACCTATACTCATGGAAGTAGTAACTCTAAATACCAACAGGGAGGGAAGGAGTCTTCACATCAAGTATCAATACTATCCCCTCTGTACATAGAGTAGATAGGGACGGGCAACTTAGACACTGGCTATCTAAAATGAGGGGGTGGTAAAGGCAAAAAGTGACTGGCATACAAGGTTTCAAGAGGGAGTTTAATTTAAGAGTGTGTGTGGGTTGAACGAGTCCCCACTGAATAGTTTTCATCTTGTCTAGATGTATCTGGTTAAAAGAGATAGGGATAAGATTCTTATGATTCAATAGTGAGTAATTATCATGACTAATTGCAACTGTCACAATTGTAAAGGTAGAAGTTTTGTAACTAAAACCAGGAGTAGTTCATCTTACAGTCCAGAAACAAAGGACCCTAGGACCATCAAGGGAGAAGATCACAAGCAGAATGACAGACCTTATCCAGAGAAGCAGCAACACCAGAGATGGAGGCAGAGATGGAGAGAGGGAGCAGCTAAGGACTCTAGATTCATGGAAAGATAGGGACTAAGAGCTGGT
>NW_006408557.1:14341179-14342425 GCF_000296735.1 Chrysochloris asiatica | reverse complement strand
AACAACAAATTATAATCAACAAAGATTCATAAATTATACCAGGGACACTCTAAAAGGAACAGCAGAGCAATTAGGACCTACTAGAAAAATTGCCTGGGGAAACAGGTTAGGTCTAGATATGATATTAGCAGGAAAAGGGGGAGTATGTGTTAGGCTTGGAGTCCAATATTGCACTTTCATTCCCAATAGCACAGCTCCTGGTGGTACCATCACCAAGGTATTACAAGGGCTGGCCACCTTAGCTAACAAACTTGCAGATAATTCAGGCATAGATGACTCCTTTGCTAGTCTCATGGATCAATGGTTCGGAAAATGGAAGGGGCTTATGACTTTGGTCCTAACCTCTCTAATGATCATATTTGGCATATTAACACTAATGGGATGTTGTATTATATCCTATATAAGAGGATTAGTTCTAAAACTTATAGAAACAGTCTTATCCAAACAACCCCCACCTCCATACCAAAATAACCTTTTTCACTTAGAAACATACAAACACCAAAGTCAATGTCTCCTTGCAGAGTTTGAAGAAAAGAATGAAGAAGACTAGCAAGAAGGAAAAGGGGGAATTGTGGGAATGAGTGTCTTTTCTTCAAAATTATTGTAATCCTGTTTATTGTATTTGGGTGACCTTCCTTTTACTTTTTTCTACATCCTGGAGTGAATAGGGACTGTATGACCTTTCTTTTACTTTTTACTACTTCCTGAAGTGACTAGGGACTTTCTAATTTCCTTTAGCTCCCTTAGCAATTTGAAGTAGCCTACCATGTAAGGGCAAGAATGTGCACTTTAGTAATTTGAATTAAGCCAACTGGGTAAGGACAAGACAGTACGGTCAAAGCCCTAGCCAATGTAGTGAGACACAGCCTTAAGACTTGTGTCAGGGATAAAAACCTGAGCAGAATACCTGCCCAGTGTTTTCGCTAACCTGGTCCTCTACAGCTACATGCACACACCTTCTGCAGAAGTAAATTTTGCCTTACCAAGGTAATTTAGTCATACTGAGTGTCTTTTTGTGTGACATTGGGGTTCATTTCTAGCTATCTGAATAACAGATTTGATGTGTTTGACACGAAAGACCAAAGACCAGAAGAGTTGTGGGATGACATCAAGAACATAAATGGGAAGAAAGCAAAAGGTAATTAAGAAAACAGAAAATTCGGAAAAGACTAAAATGGATGTCAGGAGAGACTCTGAAACTTGCTTTCCAGCATAGAGAAGCTAAAGCAAATGGAAGAAGTAAGGA
>NW_006408557.1:14329696-14337178 GCF_000296735.1 Chrysochloris asiatica | reverse complement strand
CTGTGTTGTTGTTGGCGGGGCTCTCTGCTATACATCCACCCGATCCACCATCTTGTTTGTTCTCTCTCTAGCTTTAGTTTTTATAAAGATCATCTCTGTTATTTAAATAAATAAGGGTTTCTTTCAGGATTCAAATGATAACTTTGTAGTGTTTGAGCAGTAACCCTGAAGTTCTGAGCTCATCTCTTTCTTCTATTATCTCGTCTAGTATAAGTAGGACCAACCAGCTTCTCTATACTTCTCATTCTGACAACATTGCAAAAAAATATCAAACATGTGATCACCCAGAGCCTCACTTCTCACCAATACTTGATCTATTGGTAGTAATATTATGTGTACCAATATTGCCACCTCACATCTTGGATTAGCAGTGCCTTCTTTACTAATAGAGGCAGAGTCATGAATGCTTTTAAGAATAGTCAGATTTAGAAGCAATTTAGAAAACACATGTTTGCAATTTTGTTTCACTAGAACTACTCTCAATCCCAAATGTCTCAGTAAAATCAGTGAAGATTAAATATACAAGGGAGGTTCAAAGACTATGTGGGGTTTCTCTTCCAACACTATATTGAACAATGTTCTCTTGTGATCAATAGAGTTTCCACTGACTAATTTTCTCTCAAGTCCTTCTTAGTCTGGAAGCTCAGATGAAACCTGTCAACCATGGGTAATCCTGCTGCTTTCTGAAATACCAGTGGAATAACTTCCTGCATCAAACTAACATACAAACTGAGATACAGGTGGTTCTAATGTCCACATGCACCAATGGCTGGTTATATGCAGGAATTAGGTATCAGAAACCAGCAAGGTTTAACTCTTTCAGTCTCCCATCTGGGTGAGAAATGGAAAGGGAGACAGTGTTTGGGAAGATAAGGTGGACCTGTATAGGAGGGGTAAGTTTCCATAGCAATCATTGAACAATAGAATTGTCAGTGGTGTGTGCATCAGAAATCTGTATGTGAAACCAGAAGCTATGTGTCTTTGTATAACTAATTTACTGCTAAGAAAATCCATTGCCATTGAATCTATTCTGATTCATAATTCTGTTGGTGGTGGTGTTATGCCATGCAGTTGGTTTTGACTCATAGTGACCTTGCATAGGGTTTCCAAGGCTATAAATATTTAAGGGAGCAGAAAGCTTAATCTTTCTATCACAGAACAGCTGGTAGTTTTGAACTGCTGACCTTGAGGTTAGTAGCCCAACTTGTAATCACTGTGTTACCAGAGTTCCTTATAATCCCACCAAGTGTGCTTATTTGGCCTGTATAATTATTGAATGAAAGAGCAGGCCTGACACTAATCTGCTACACTTGTGATTTTCCTTGAACTGGAATGTATGCTTTTAATAACATTCCATTTGTTTTGGAGTCCTGGTGTGATGCTATAGGATAAGCACTTGACTTCAAGTAGGTTTGAATTGCAAGGTCAGCGGAACTGACTCAATGGTGCTTAACAGCAACAACAACATCTACTGGCTATTTCTGCTAAGTTTTTGAGCTCCTTTTCCAAGAAATAGAACGATGTTTCTTTTCCATCCAACCCCACCCAACTTATACCTGGGAATCTGCTTTAATGTTAATAGTCACAACCTATTAGGTAATTTTACCTGTCAGGAAGCACTGGCCCTGCCAAGAAGTCCTTGCTTTCTCTCATACCCATCCTGGTGGTTAACTCAGCTGGGTCTGTCAGTCACAACCTTTCCAACTTAAAACACGGACAATAAACAACTAGTCGATTTCCTTCTTGCTAGTCTGACTCCTCCTGGCATAGTATTCGCTAGGCACTATGAGTCCCAATTTAAATTAAGCCACCCAGACATGGTACAACTCTTAGCCCACCTCAGAGATGAAGAGCAATAGACATGGACAGGTATGATTTGGGGCCAGATGGAAGTACTAAGCCAATGTTACTATACCCATCAACTCCGTCTGGGCCCTATAACATGAGGGCACACAGGTACTAGCCAAGGTCTCTTGCTGTTGATCCTATATGTCCTGTTGTCACTCTAGAAGTTCTGCTGGGATCCATGGCCTCAGTTTCATCCTAGGAAAGGAAAGTCTGAGTCCAAATAAAAAGCCAGATTGTTTTCTGGATTCAGTATCCACTGCTGCATTTAACGACCATTCATTGAGTTTTTCCCTGGTCCTGGCACCTGACACAGACCACCATCTAATGACTGAAAGACTTCATCTGAGTGATCTTTTGCTGCATAGCTGAAACCCTCCCAACCTCAGTGGCGTTTTAGAATGACAAACCTTTCTTTTGCTCACATAGGTTGACTCTTCTTGGCTAGACTTGGCTGCTCTGCTGAGCTCACCTTGAGCTGGGTTTGGACCACCTTCATCTTGAACACATCCTGAGAATGTTCTTCTTGTGTGATGGTAAAAATCAAGGGGCCAAACCAATTAAATGGGCACATTTGAAGTCTCTGCTTAATTCCACTCATTTTCCATCAGCCACAATAGATTACATGTCCATGGAACAAAAAAGTCCCCCACTGCTTTGTGAGAGGTGCTGCATTGTGTCTGGCAAAGGGGTCAGGGCATTGACTCACACTACCGCAGATGCACATATGGGAGGAAAGTCATTGTGACAGATGAGGGACAGAGGCTATTCAAATGGCCTCAGATGCTCAATGTCCTCAGCAGGGCTTCTGAAAGTGAGGCTTGATGTTAGTCCAAGACAAAAGCCACAGACAAACTGGTATACAGGAGACCTTCTCAACAAGGAATACGGGTGACATTTTAATGGATGGCTCATGTGCCATGCTGACAACACAGAGAGGGAAATATTGATTGTAGCTAAGAAGGTATTTTAGATATCAACAGTAAAGACTTGTATTATCTGATCTATCCAATTCTCTTCTCAATTAAGATTGGAAATTCTAACTTTGTTCATCAGTGGAAAATTGTGCAAAAGAGAAAAGAACAATGTTCCCTGGCCATTTTTCTCAAGCACGCTAATGGTCAATATTTCATGAATTCTAAATCCTCATGTGGTGGGAGTCCTAGTGTGGTGCTGTTGGATAAAGCTCTAGACTGCAAGGTTGGTTTGAAACACAAGGTCAGTGGTTCAAACTCACCAGTCACTCCTTGGAAATCCTATACGGGGTCGCTATGATTCGGAATAGACTTGACTGCATTTAACAACAACAACACAGTCCTTCATACGAAGTCCTGGTGTGGCACTGTAGGACAAGCACTGTATTGCTATCCTCAAGGTTGGTAGTTCAACCCCCCGCCCCCCCAGCCACTCCTTGGAAATCCTATATAGGGTCGCTATGAGTCAGAACTGACTCAACAATACTTAACAACAATAACAACCAGATCATTGGTGGCACAATGGGTAAGCACTTGACTGATAACCTGAAGTTCAACAGTTTGAACCTACCAGCTGCTTTGTGGGAGAATAGATGTGGTGATCGGCTCTTGTAGAGGCAGTTTTGCTCTGTCCTACATGGACACTATGAGTTGGAATGGAACCCCTGGTCACAACCACAGTGAACGTCATTGAGAAACATTGAAAACAGATTGCTTTCTTCTTTTTCTATCTGTTTGGCTCCCAGGGAAGAGGAGAGCATTGTGCATAGCAAAGTAGTTTTGTCAGAGTAAATTCTGAGATTTATTTATCAAAGAACAAAGAAGGAATGTGATCATCAAAGGATATTTCATTGACCTCTAGAAATTCTGTGTCAGGAACACTGCTGAGTGTTGTTGTGTTAAGTGCCTTAGAGTTGGTTCTGACTCATAGTGACCCTGTATAGAATTTCTGAGAAGCAAGTTAACTAGTCATTGTTGTTGCTGTTGTTAAGTATCATTGAATTCGTTATGATTTATAGTGACCCTGTATAAAGTTTCCGAGGAGCAGCTAGTGGGTTTCAACTACTGGTCTAGTAATTAGGAAATATTTTAAAACAATGAGTTCCTTCCTGGAGTCTTAGAGTGCTCAGGGGACAAGAATAATAATAGCAGTTGGTGGTCTAAGATGTCTGAACATACTCACGCTTGTGGCATGGCCCCAGTATGAAAGCAAAGCAAGTGGTAGATACTTTATTATTCTTATTTTGGAAATGAGGAAATTGAGTTCTGTTTTTGCCTAACTGGAAGTGAAGAGACTGAGTGTTGCCTTTTTAGAGTTGTCAGGTCAAAGCAGTGACGTGTGGGCACCAATGTACCTCTGAAGGAGTGGAATTTTGAGTCCAGCATCTCTTTCTATGTGAACTCACCAACCTCACTGGTGAAATGACAGGGACTGAACAAATCTTAAATTGATGTTTCAAAAGGCTGGAATTATGTATCAATTGAGTTCTGTTGTTAGTTGCCATGGAGTCAGTTATGTTACAGAATATAATGTTTCCTTGTTCTACACCATCTTTATGACCATGGATATGCTCAAGTCCCTTAGGGTGACTGTTGTGTATTTTGTGGGGCTTATCCTCTAGCACTATATTGGACAATGTTCTCTTATGCTCCATAGAGTTTTCATTGCTAACTGTCTTTCTAGTCCTTCTTAGTCTAGAAGCTCTGCTGAAACCTGTCAACCATGGGTAATCCTACTGGTTTCTGAAATACCAGGGGCATAGCTTCCAGCATCAAAATAACATACATATACAACAATGAGAGAGATAGGTGGTTCTAATGTCCACATGCACCAATGGCTGGTTATATGAAGGAATTAAGGATCAGAAATCAGTAAGGTTTAACTCCTTCAGTCTCCCATCTGGGCAAGAAATAGGAAGGGAGGTAGTGTTTGGGAAGACCTGTTTATGAAGGGTTGGCATCAAGTTTCCATAGCAACAATTGTAGAAAAATAGAATTGTCAGTGGTGTCTGCATCAGAAATCTGGATGCGAAACCAGAAACTATGTGTCTTTGTGTAAGTAATTGAATTCTAATAAAACCCACTGCCATTGAGACTATTCTGATTCATAGTTCCATGAAGTGTATCTATTTTACCTGTATAATTGTTGAACAAATGAGCAGGCCTGATACTAGTCCTCTATACTTGTGATTTCCCTTGAACTGGAAAGTATTCCATGGTAAGATATTCCTTCTTCAAGTTCTTTTCTGAAGTTCGGCAACTTTGGAGATTTCACACTTCTGTCATTAACCTCTATTGTTTAACTACAGTAGAGTCAGTTTCCACTCATGGAGATCCTGTATAGTGTTTCTGAGGAGCTGCTGGTAGGTTTGAATTGTCAACTTTGTAGTTTATAGTCCAGTGCTGATCGATCCTACAGCACCACACCAGAAGTCATTGACCTCTAGGGGTGAATAACTATTGCTGCTCTATCAGCTATGAGTAAGAGGTTATTGGGCCCTGTTGGTGAGTTGAGCAGTCAGAAGTGAAGACTTTATGGCAAATGCTGCCCTCAGCAATGGTGCTGGCTGCCAGTGGTGAGTTTTCCAGAACCCAAGGCTAAGACAATTCTCCTTAATAAGATGCTATTGACAGGGGTGTTGGAGGACACATCCTCAATGTAAAAATCCTGTTTTCCCAGCACTTTGATTTCCAAGAAAATCAACTATGTTTGAATGTCATAAACTGAGGTCCTGACCTGGGCTGGAAGTTGCCCCATTGTCTTGTTGATGGTTTCAGAGGCTGAAAGATGGCAAATGTCTCTGAAGCTAAGGAAAGAAACCAGCTCTGGGTGTGCCACATTTCACTTGTAAATTCTTCATGCAACATATGCAGAGCCGGAACCACATGTTTGCAGTACAGAAAACTATTTTGACATGAAATATACATACTCAGCATGTGTATCCATTTTGCTCTACATCAAGTCCTGGAGATCATCAAAATCCAGGCAGGACTTTTGGCAATGTGGAAGGAGACTACGTCTTTAAAAAAATGACGTTTATGTGCAATGAAATAAAAGTGTCTAGTTTGACTGGGGTCTTTAAGAGATGATATTTCTTTTCTTTTTGAACATTTTACTGGAAAATTAGTGTTCTAGTCAATAGTATATACACAAACTATTCATGACATTGACTACAATCTCCACAATATTTCAGTATTCTTCTCTCTTGATTTCTTTCTGGGGTTCTCCGATTTCATTCATCCAGTGTCTGTTTGGAGTCCTGGTGTGGCGCTGTAGGAAATGCACTGGACTGCTAAGTGAAAAGTCTATGATGCAAACCCACCAGCTGCTCCTTGTAAACCTTTTGCAGGGTCAATGTGAGTTGGAACCAATTCATAGATACTTAACAACAACAGATCTGCTTTTTCTTCTTTGGTTTTGAGCAAATGTTGTCATTTTGGTTTCCTATAGTTGGTTAGCGTAGTGGTTACGAATCGGGCTGTGAACTGTAAGGTCAGCAGTTCGAAACTACCAGCGGTTCCATGGGAGAAAGACGAGGTGTTCTGCTTCCGTAAAGATTTACAGCCTCGGAAACCCTGTGCAGGGTCGCTATGAGTTGGAACCGACTCCACGGCACTTAACAACAACAACAACATAGTTGGTTAAACACAAGTGCTACTCCTCAGAAACACTGTACAGGGTTGCTATGAGTCAGAACTGACTGGTTGCACTTAACAGCAACAGCTTATTTGGTTGGAGTTCTGGTATGGCACTGTAGCATAAACACTGGACTGCTAACCGAAATGTTGGTGGTTCAAACCCACCATTAAGTCCTTGGAAACCCTACACAGGGCTGCTATGAGTCAGAACTGACTCAACAGCACTTCTAAGGAGTACATTCTTCACAGGTGTTGCTGTTTGTTTTAAGTCCTGTTATTTGGCTGAAAGGTATCTTCTGGAAGCGTCACCTTTCAAGTTCCAAGGTTTTCTCAGGGTAATAGTGTTGAGATTCCTCTAATCTCTTTCAGACCAGTAAATCTGTTTTTCTGTTTTTGTTTTTAATTTCAGTTGTGTGCTATATTTTTACTCATTCTAACCAGGTCCTTCTACTGTGGTCTTGGTCAGAGTGACTGGTAATGGTCCCAGTTCTTCTGGTCCCAGGTTAGAAAAGGTTCATATTGGAATAGTAGTCCTTTAGACTAATTGCTTCCTTGAATCTTTGGATTTCTTTTTTTTTTCCTTTTCTCCAAGCAGGAAAAGACCAATAGTTGCTTCTTAGATGGCCACTGGCAAACTTTGAAGATTCCAGATGCTCCCCACAAGACAAAATGTAAAACATTTTTATAAGCAGTGTTTGCCAATTGACCTAGATGTTCTTCAAGATGATAGTCCTTAGCCGTCAGGTCCAGTGATTCAATCCTAATATTGAAGATTTTCTATAGCCATGTTCCCTGTATGCTCTCTTGCATGCATACATGTACATACGTACATAGTGTACATGCAGAATTTAAAAATATGTATGTAGAAATATCCACCACTACACCTTATATATATGTATGTAGGTATATTCCGGTCTAATCTCTCCCATCTACTTAGCATACACATTTATCTATGCATTTACTCACAAATTATTGTTTGATGCTACTGTTGATGCTGTATTATGTGTGTTATTGCATTTATAGT
>NW_006408557.1:14318616-14324401 GCF_000296735.1 Chrysochloris asiatica | reverse complement strand
TGCATTTCCATTGAGTCTTAGTCTTGGAAGGGGGTCTGCATTGAGAGGACCTGGTCACTTGCCTTGATGTTTTCTAGGGAAGCGATTTGTTTGTTCTTGTAGTAACAGCCCATCTGCCTCCATTTTCCCTGCAGGTCTTTCTTTCAAGAGGTATCCTTTCAGATGTTCTTTTTTTTTTTTTTTTTAATTAAATGTTTTTATTTTGGATTGAGTGAAAGTTTACAGGGCACATCATCAGCTTCACATTCATCAGATGTTCTTTTTGATGATGAATGCAATGCCATTGCTTTTCAATTTGTCATTCCCAGCATAGTGACCCATGTGACTGTCAGATTAAAAATGGCCAATATTTTCCATTTCAGCTCACTAATGCCTAGCATATTGATATTTATGCATTCCATTTCATTTTTGACAACTTGACTTTTCCTAGATTCATACTTTGTACATTTTGAATTCTGATTATTAATGGATGTTTGCAGCTGTTTCTCTTCATTTTGAGTTTTGACCCATCATCAGTAAATGAAGGTCTTGGAAATATTACTCCATTTGCATCATCACAGTTAACTCTTCTTTGAGGATGCAGCTCTTCTCCACTCATATTTTGAGTGTCTTCCAACCTGAAGGGCTCAACTTCTGGCACTATATTTGACAATATTCTAGTATTATTCATAATGTATTGATATTCAATACTCTGGTACTATTCCTAAGGTTTTTAGTGAAACCTGCCTACCATGGATAACCTTGTCAATGTTCAAAATACTGGTGGCATAAATTCCAGCACCAAAGCCACAGTCAAACCACCACAGTATAACAATCTAACAGATGAATGGTGGGTTGGCTTATTTAGAAGCAAGTAACTAAAAACCTTTTTTTCTGATTACAGTTCTGGTGGCCCAGACTGTATATTGATCACATTAGAAATGGGGAGTCCCTGTGTAGGACCAACTCTCCTGAAAGATCCACATAGCTGTAAGAGGCACTTCCACTCACAGTTCTGTATGGAAGACTGAGCTGAGCATAGTGCTTATGGTCTGCTTTCTGCTCTTAGAGCATAATTGAGCAAAATACAGCAGGCCAGATAGGGCTGTGGCCAGAGGAGCCATTTAGAGAGCCCTTGGTTTCTGAGAAAAAATGTCTTTCTGATGACCATTCGGATCACACAGAGTAAGGACTACATATGGTATCAGGAAGACAGGCTTGAGTTTTGATTTTTGGTTCCCTTAGAGATGAGTGTACGGTCTCTGCATCTTTAAGAGGTTAAGGATTGTAAGGCAAGGCCCGTAGTCCTTGGTTAAGGACTGTGGGGAGTGGTCCCTGGGTTAAGGACTATGAGGAAGGCCTCTGTCTCTCGGGAAGAGATTACATAGAGTAGACCACAGAAAGAGGACCCCCAGTCTCTGAGTTATTAGTGGAATGTAAGAGTGAGGCAAGCAGATGATGTAAAAATGAAAAGTTTCAACACTTCACATGTTTGAATGTTTGTTTGTGCTGTTTTTGCTCATACCTCTTTGTACATGAACAAGAACTGTAATTTTGCCTTTTTCAGATTTTGTTTGAATTTCAGACTTTGAGTTTAAGACAAACCATAGAATACTTCTGGGAGAGAATGAAAAGAGATTTGAGTAGGTATTTGAGCAGTTGTGGTGGAACATAAGAAAAAGAAAGCAGGAGATAAAGAAGATGTAGCTGAGATGTGGCTGAATAACAAAAGCCAGTTTGATATTAAGTGTCAAACTATTGTGTAGGCACCAACTCATAGCAACCCCGTATAGGATTCCCAGGAGCATCTACTAGGCGTGAACTGCAGTCCACACCAGGAGTCAGAGAGCAAGAAGAAATGCAGGAGGGAAGTTGTCCTGATTTTCCTGAGACCACCATAGGCAATCACCACCCTTAGTCAGGTGTGAGTTTTTTCTTTCTTTATGGGCTGAGCACTCCCAGGAAAGAAAGAATGCCAATTACAGGCGGACCCAAATTAGTCAAATCAACTTCTGATTAAGTTTGTGGGATCTACCCACCTGGAGGTGGGCATTTAAAGAGTTAAAAACAGGAGATACCAGAGGAAACTAGAAAGCATTCCCAGGAGCTCCCCAATTAGACTGCATACTAAGGAATTGGGAAATTTTCATTAGTGAGTCCCTCCTCCGTCCCCAAAATAGAGAGACTTTTTTTTTTCTTTTAAGAAAGTCAAAAGAAAAGAATGTAAATAAATATAGAAAATCATAGGTTAGAGGTAAGTTAAATAGAAGGTTCAACATATGTGCAGGGCAACTATTACTTATTATAGCCCTCTAATCAAATGTCTCCATTTCGTGCTATGTTGTAAAGCGTAGTCTAAATGCAGTGATTATGCACCCATTTTAAAATGAGTTGTTAACTAGCAAAGACTGAAGTGGGACTAAGAAGTAAAGATTACAGTGGAACTAAGGATTAAGTCTACCCCTACCTTACAAGAGGCTATGACTCAATCACCATCCTTCGTTTCCCTTGTGGACAAGTTCTGATTCCAATTTATAAGACTGCTTTGGACAAGTTCACACTCTTGCCCTGGATCTTGTATCTAGCTTATTGTATCTGACCTCCAGTTTGTGAGACTTTTGGACTATCACCTGACCTGATTCACCACCTTGTGCATCAACAGCCTGTCGTCTGATCTGCTGATTTGGGTTTCTCAGCTAATGAGGAAGACTCATGGATGAGAAGACTCCTCCAGACTCATCTGTGAACTATGGATTTGGGAGTTGGCAATCTCCACAATTGTGTAAGCTGTTTCTTTTGGCAATTGTGAAATTTCTGGGATAATGAAGTATGTGCAGAACCCTGGGACTTGAGGGAAGGAAAGTGATTAATGATAATGATTGTGGAGTGGTATAGCGTGTTGACTCCATAATCCTTATCTAGAAGTACTGGTTTAACAGTGTGGGTTAATACACTGGACTGCAAAGTCAGTTTGAACCACAAAGTCGGTGGTTCAAGCTCACCAGCAGCTCCTTGGAAAGCATATACAGGGTCACTATGGGTTGGAACTGACTTGATGACACTTAACAATAACAACAACATAGCATGTAAAACAGTTGGGATATCTTTTTATTTTTTAAAAAAACTTTTTATTGTTGAGTGAAGGTTTACAGACAAGACCATAAGCTTGGCATTCAACCAATTATACACTTTGTTTCATCTCAATGATTATAATCCCCTCCCTGAAACAACAGTTATCCTGCTTCCTCCCTCTGGCTCCCCATTCACATCTTATATTTCACAAATGAATAAAGCAAAAATCTTTGATGTACACTTACAAAACATACATATTCATTTAAATGTCCACAGGGCACATTCTGCCAACCAGGTTCCTGGCTGAAGTCACACAGCCTTTCTCGGTCCATGACCCCAGTGTCCACAATTGCTCTGTCTCTCCATGTCACTACCTCTGCCAGTCTCTGTTGTCAGAGGTAGGGGTCTCACACTCCACACATGCTCTTCCTTCTTGATGGTTCTGGGATTGTCTGTTCCTGAAATGAAAGATTTACTACTCCCCCCTTTTAGTTATACATCTTCTACAGTTGTAACAATCACAATTAATCCTGCTAAAAATTACTCACAATTGAGTCATAAAATCTTATGACTGTCTTCCCCCACTCCCTTTCACCAGATCCATCTGGAAAAGAGGGAAACTATTTAGTGGAGATTCTACCTTATCCCTGTCATTTTGAAATGAAGCACGCTATTGAAATCTTATAATTCAGCTACTTCCTGCCTCTATAGCCTGCCCCCCTTTTTTTGATAGTCAATGTCTACATTTCTCGTCCCTATGGACCCAGTACACTGAGGAAACAAGGTTGCTCCTTGGTATGAAGAATCCATCTATTCCAGTTGGAATTTTGAGTCACTGGATTCATAAGCAAAAGTCTAGTTCATCAAATTGTAGAAATTTGCACTTGTTTACAGTGTCAAACATCTTTATCTTCCTTGGGTGGAGTTCTGGTTAACTAGCCATCCAAGCTAGGTCAAATGAGTACTAGCTATAAATATTCGAGTTCATGAATGTCTTTCTGCACTCAGACCAGCTGACTGCTTTCACTCTCAGCCCTAGCCCCCAGGGACTATGTTAGTGCTCATGAGCTCAGGAGTTTACATATCATCTTAAATTTCAGACCAACCAACCCTTCCTCTTTTCTCTCTCATCTCAAGGTCAACAAGTGTCAATGGAACATGAGCAAACTCAGCAGCTGGGATATCATTAATTTCCAACTCATCGGAACCAGGCTTGTGCTGATCTTTCTCAAAGAAATTATTCATGCAGTATGCCACAGTGAATAGAAGAATATGTATGTGTATTTGTGTCTGTAAAGACAGCAGGGAGGCTATGTCTGATTTTCTCTGGCTTCACAAAGGGGAAGGAGAATCATATTGAAAATGAGCCAAAGACCAATTGTTATGAAGTAAAAATCAGACATTTCTCCACCTTACAGCCTTTTAAATTTTATTTGGACACCAATCATTCCTCCCACAGCACTCTATGCTTCAGATCTGTTTGATAATCCATTGCAATGGCTACACATAAAATACTCATAGACAATACTCACAATTTTGGAGTTTATTAAGGAAGTAAACAGAGTACAACTGAGGGTGCAGCAGTCCTCCAGTCAGGAACTCCTTACTACAAGTATACCTTACTACAGGCATACCTTGCTCTTTTCTTCAACGTCTGCCATGTGGTAACCTCAGTCTTTGCCCTGCAAGCACAAGTGTTACAAAGCTCCTTTAGTCAGTCTGTAAGTGTCCAAAGGGAACATTCTGAAACCAGACTCCTACCTGTAAGTACTAAGGTTTAATCGCTCCCTGGGGCAGGAAACCTGCAGCTGATCTGTGTCTCCATTCTGCTGCCTCTGCTGCCATGTTTTTTCAGTTAGGAATTTTGAAATCTGCTCATGGCATTTAATTCTTGATGGCTCTGGGATAGTCTCGTCTAGCTTCTGAGATGGCTCCTATTAAATCTTGTTATTGTTAGGTGCCATCGAGTTGGTACCAACTGACTCATAGTGGCGTTTGCACAGCAGAACGAAACACTGCCCGATCCTGGGCCACCCTCACTACTGTTGCCATGCTTGAGTCCATCAATGCTGCTACTTGGCCAATCCTAGCAGGATGCTAAAATTAACCGATCCTGACATCGAGTTCTGTATACACTACTTACAGGATCCCATCCAATTATTTGGTGGGAATTAAGAAGGCTTTGGATACAAAAATGATATCAAGTAAATTCAGATGCCACGGTGTTTAAAGGTGAATGTAGTATGAAAATACATAACAAAGACAAATGACAACTTATTTGCAACAAAGGGTTTAATTTGTCAACTTATAAAAATCTTTTAAAACTTTAATATTAAATAGCATATAACACAAAGAATTGAGTTTCTAACTGTTAACAAAATTTTTTCTTGTTCACTAGGTAAAAAAGTTAGTTTTTATTCTTATGCAATTTGCTTTGAAGACAAGGTTTTTACTTTTATTTTTTTAACAAAACAAATTCATGAGCAAAATATCTCCCTCCTAACAGTTTGGAACTTCCTAGAAAAATCACAAAGGATTTATCTGATTATGAAAAAAGTTCCAAAAGAATTTATTTAGCCAGAGAAGTGTCTGAGTCTCATTTGAGTTAAAAAATTCATATTACCATTCCCTCTTCTGTTTTTGCCTAATATTGAACAGCAGGTACATGATATATTGTTATAAATTTAGTGATCTAAACTTTTGGCCTCAAATGTGGGTTGCACTTTTTTTTTTT
>NW_006408557.1:14313961-14318516 GCF_000296735.1 Chrysochloris asiatica | reverse complement strand
CCTTGTGCTGATTTCTTCCACATAGTTGATTGCTTTTCCCTTCATCAGAATTAATTATAACTTACTATTGAGTGTTTCTCCTTTCTGCTCTCTTTCCTGATATCTATTACACAATTTTTCTGCATGTAAACCAATTCTAGACTTTCTCTAATAGTGGTCTCATAAAATATTTGTCCTTTTGTATTTGATTTATTTCATTTTGCATAATGTCCTTCAAATTCATCCATGTTGTGGGATTTTCATTCAGTTAATCATTATTTTTTACTGTTGTATAATATTCCATTGCATATATGTACCACAGTTTGTTTATTTATTCATCTGTTGTTGTTCCAATTTTATGCCATTGTGATAGTGCTGTGACAAACATGGGTATGCATATGTCAATTCATGTCATTGTTCTTATTTCTCCAGGATATATATCAAGGAGTGGGATTGATAGATAATTTGGTGTTTTGTATATCTAGCTTTCCAAGGAAATGCCACAATATTTTCCATTGTTATAACATGCAGCAGACCCACCAGCTCTATATGAGTTCCAATCTCCCCACAGCTTCTCCAGCATTTATTGTTTTCTGTTTTCTTTCTTTCTCCTTTCCTATTAACCAAAGCAATTAGTGTCAGGATGATAGCTTTCTCATTGTAGTTTTGATTTGAATCTCTATAATGTCTAATGATCATGAGCATCTTTTTATGTGCCTGCTAGATGCCCGAATGCCTTCTTTGGTGAAGTGTCTGCCTATGGCCATTGTCCTTTTTTTAGTTGGATTGCTTATCTTTTTGTTTTTGAGGTGTTGAAGTTTTCTATAAATTTTAGAGATTAGACCATTATCAGATGTGTCTTAGAAAAAAAAATATATTAGTGTATGTTGTTGCTATTAACCACTATCAAGTCAGTTCCGACTCATAGAGTCCCTGTATAGGATTTCCAAGAAGCAGCTCATGAGTTTGAACCACCGACATTGTGGGTAGTAGTCCAGTGTTTACGTTACAGTGCCACATTGAGATCTCTAGTCTGTAATTCAGTGTACAGGTTCTCTTTTTGACTCTTTTGGCAGTCTTCTTATGAACCCATTGCTACTGTCGTTAAGTGTTGTCAAATCAGTTCCAACTCATAGCAATACTACATAAAGTTTCCAAGGCACGATTAGAGAGTTGTAACCACTGACCTTGTGGTTAGCAGTCCAGTGCTTATCCTACGGCATCACACCAGTATGCTTCCTCATAAGCATAGGTGTTTGCTTTTTAGGGGATCCCAGTTACCTAATTTATCTTCTGCTATTTGTGCATTTTAGGCTATATTTGGTATTCTAATCATGTCATATATTAGGGACTCTAGCGTTGTCCCTACTTTCTCCCCCACAACCTATAATTTTAGATTTTACATTTACCTCTTTGATCCATTTTGAGTTTGTTTTTGTGTGTGATATTAGTTATGAATATGGCTTCATTTTCTTCTCCAAATAATTATTTAGTTTTGCTAACACCATTGTTAAAGAGACTGTCTTCCCTATTTGGTGAGTTTTGTAACTCTGTTGAAGATCAGTTTTCCATAATTAGAAGAATTTAATCCTGGGCTTTCAATTCTGTTCCCTTGTACCAATACCAAGCTGTTTTGATTACCATGGTTGTGTAGTAGATTTTGAGATGAGGAGTGTGAGGCATCTTATCTCATTCCTCCTTTTCAATAGTGCTTTGTTTATCCATGGTAAAAGATGACATATCTATATAATGAAAGGAAATTGTCTAATTTGAATGAGATTTTGAATAGACAATATTTCTACCCATTGACCATGTGCTCAGTATGATCCCTAGCTCCCAAATGAGTACAAGGCATGGAGTTTTTAAGAAGTAGAATCTGGATACCTACAGTTGAGGTCTGGAGATGGAAGATTGTCATGGTTACTCTGGACCAGGTAGGTCATGAATGACCTAGGAAAAAGTCTCAGCCAAAGTTCCAGTTCTCAGTAACCACCCCTGTCTCCAGGGATGCATGGAAGAGAGAGTAGGACTGGGCATAAGTGGGGAAAGACTAATGAAAAGAATCACAAGCATACAGAGGATTTACATACACAGCTTAGCTACCCGAGTCTTCCGGTTGATTAAGATACCACATGCATCAGAAAGAGTAAATGTGTTACAAACATTATACTGCACTCCATACAAGTTCATGACATGCATCATTAATCAGTAAGAGCACTCTTTCTTGCTTTTCCCCAGCTCATTGCTTCAAAGAACTGTGACCATGGGGAACTATTCATGATGCTGCCTCAGTCCCTGATCCCCACGTACTCCCCCTCCTGCTACTTTGGCTCACTGATGTTGTTTAGCAATTGTTGAAGACAGCTCTGCTTGTCATTTATGTGTAATTTCAGCAGGCCTTGTCTTAATTGCTTTATTCCTGAGTTCCCTGTCTGAGTCTTGCATATCCTATTGTACAGTCTCTGTCTCTGCCTGTCTATCCGACCTCTCACTAAACCCTGTACCTGCCCATGTTCATTGCAGGTGTCAGACCATGCCTTTGTTCAGACCCATCTGAAACAAATGTCTGCTCGCATCACTGATATACATAACTTTCTCCTTACCAGGCATTTTAAAGTCATGTGTTCCCTTAGGTCCATGATGGTGTTCTCTAGATATGTCACCCTTACATAAGTTTAGCAACTATATTTGGAAATATATACTTTATTCTCTCCTTCTAATTTTGTGAATTTTGATAGACGTGCATGTGTCTTTGGTGTGAGGCTCCATCTTGGACCATACTCAGCTCCAACTATCACATGGGCATGTTGTAAGTTTTGCATGAGTACTTTTCACTTAAAAGGACTCAATCAGTTTTTTTTTGTTTTTTGTTTCTTTCATTCATTCATAGTAGAGAATTACACGTCTCCTAGGCTTAAAAATATTCTCTGGTTTCTGAAATCTTCAACCTTCTCTAAATTTTCAAGAAACTTTCACATTCTACAGAAATCAGAAGGTTCAAAAGGAATCTGGAACATTTATGCAGCCAACAAATTTATGAAGAGATGTTCATGATCATTAGCCATTAGCGAGATGCAACTAACAGTGATAAACCATCTTACCCCCAGCATTTGTATTGTTGTTGTCAAGTGGCATTGAGTCACTTCCAACTCATAGTGACACTGCATAGAGTTTGGAAAAGTGACCAGTGGGATTCAACCACGAATCATGCAGTTAACAGTTCATTGCTTATCCTACAGTGCCACACTGGGACTCAAACATTAATAGTGTGAGAAATATTGTCTATACTGACAAATGCTCAAGTAATCCAATCAGTACTCATTTTGTGAGAGTGAGGTTTTCTTTATTCAATTTTGCAAAATTGGGTGCCCAACCCAGCAGACACGGGCAGACACACCACAAGGCCCACCACAAATGGTTTTTATTCTTGTCTCCAAAAAGCCCCTCCTCCAGTTCCAGTTCCCCATATACAATTCTATGGCAAAGTCCCATTTTCCCTTCCCCCATTGAAGCAAACATGGCTTGCCCATGGTCTTAATGGCTGTATTTTTATTTAAATTTCCTACTCCTAGAACAGTCTGATTGTTTCAAAAATCTGTTTGCCAGGCCTAGCAATCTCATGAATTCCTGATGATGGACCACACCCACAAGAGTTAGTTCTCACAAATTCTCCTCTTTTCTATTTACAATTATTGGTCTCATCTTTATTCATTTGTCTTAAATCCTCATAAAGTGTATCATTTCTCAATGTCCCTAAGAGTACAGCTAACTATGCCTATATTAAGATGCATCATACTTACACCTGACATAATATAACTAAAACAAGTACAACTGAAAATGCACTCACCCTATTTTCTTCTTATATATTATGAATGAACAAAACATAAATACTTGATGCACACATAAATGTCCAAAAGCCACTCTCCAGCCCATAGGCACACAGCCTCATTCAGTCCGTGGGCCTAGAGTCCATAGCTGCTCCATGTCACCACTTCTGTCACCATCTCTGCTGTCGTTGCTTCTTCAGGCAGGGATCCCAAGTTCCACTCATGCTCCTCCTTCTTGATGTCCTGGGTTTGTCCGTTCCTGAAATGAAACATAACTATTCCCTCCTTTTAGTTACATATCTTCTACAATTACAACTAATACTACAATTGAAGTAAAACAATCATATCAGCATCATTCTGTATCCCCTTTCACCAGACATATCTGGAAAACAGCAAAACTAGTCAGTGGGGATTTTTCCTTGGCCCCTCATTCTAAAAACAAGCAAACCCATGAAAATTTGTCAAGTTAGTCACTTATAGCAATTGTTGTTGTTGTTAGGTGCCATCAAGTCGATACCTTATACACAGCAGAATGAAATACTGCCTGATCCTGTGCCAACCTCACTACTGTTGCCACGCTTGAGTCCATCAATGCTGCCACTTGGCCAATCCACCTCGCTGGGGGTCTTCCTCATTTTCTCTGACCCTCCATCTTACCGACATGATATCCTTCTCCAGTGACTGCTCCCTCCTGACAATATGTCTGAAATATAAGAGACAAAGTTTGGCTATCTTGGCCTCCAAGGAGC
>NW_006408557.1:14306394-14309782 GCF_000296735.1 Chrysochloris asiatica | reverse complement strand
TCTACTCCTTTGCCCTTTCAGTGTATTGTCCATTTCTGATATTCTATTTTTAATCATTTGGACTTCTTTCTGTAGGTTTTGAATTGTTTCCAATGCTGTATTTATCTTATTGGATTGTTCCTGTAGCACTTTCCTGACTTCTTCCTGATTATTCTCAACTCCATTGTATAGTGTTTTGATACATTTTATAATCATTTTTCTGAATTCCTTCTCAGGCATTTCCAAAGCCTGTCTATCTTCCAATATGGAGTGTAGGTCTACTTCCAGCTCATTTGCCTCAGTCACTTTATCTCATTTCTGGACATGTGCAGATATGGTCATCTGTTTCTGTTTTTTGGGCATATTCAGGGGTTATCTGTGGTCTTAATGCTTAGATGGGTTTGTATTTTGGTATTTTTTATGCTTTCTGATTGCCTCCATGTAGATGTGATCAGGAAATGGGCTTCCCTTTTCACTCTTCTTCTTCTTGAGAAATTTCAAGATGCCACTGTTGGTCGTTTTGACATAATTTAGGATTTAATTTTCAGCGTATTTCCTCTTTTGTCTGCTTGTCCCACTCCACAATCCCTGTTCAGGCCTTTTTTTCTAGTTATAAACAGTTCAGGTCTGGCTGTGGCCATTTGGTTTTAATTGGAAACTGTCTCTTTAAATTTTGAGGAGATCTGTATGCATGTGTAGTAGAACCCTCCGAGGGTGGGGCTGGGGTGTCCACTAGCTCAGGCACCCCTATAGTCACCAGAATGGAGGTGTTCAGACAGCAAGGGACCAATGAACAGATACCAAAAGAAAAGAATGTCCATGCCTTTATCTCTGTGGTTCTGCCAGGTGTCTGTGGCTGCTCAGATCCTTCCCCGACTTGGTCTCACCCAAGACGGCGGCTCCTGGAGCAGCTGAGCATCCCGAACTAGAAAGCAATGGATTTCTTGCTTCTGCCACAAATCCCCCCAGCTGTAAGCCTTCCAACCTTTTAAATATTCCTTCATATGTGGTTCAGAGTTCTGGGACCATTCCCTTATCTTGCTTGGTCGGGTATTCTGTGTTGTTGCTGACAGAACTCCTTACTGCACTTCCACCTGATCCGCCATCTTGTTTGTGCTCTGTTGGTTGCACTTTTGCTCCTTTTAAATATAGTAGAACAAAAGCCAGTTCATTTAACTGAGAGAATTGTAAATTATTTAATACATAAAATGTTGTTTCAAAACTGTTATGTGGTATATCAAAAAATTTCCAAAAGATAAAATTAACTGCTTATATATATTCCTGTCTAAAGTATTGGAAAATAACAATTTGACTCCCATATGATTATATTATACAATGTATTATATGCTTGACATTTAAGCTAGGTATGATCTAATTGTTTCACTTAGTTCTGAGAGCTTACTGTACTTAAGTTTCTGTTTTGATATCAGATTAAAGGTCATATCAAACATTTTCCATAGACAATCTAAAATCTCAGGTCTTGTTTTCTGTTTTCTTTCTTTCTTTTTTTTTCTTCTGACAACAACAGCAACAAAATCCTGCTTTTTGTTCTCTATGTTTGTAATCACTACTGTGACTTGGTACTTGTGGATTTAATAGTCTTAATATTATAGAAAACTGAAAATATGAATTCATTTTAACACAGATCTTTATATTTACAACAAATTCAAAAATTAAAGATTACAAATGTGTTTTATGTAAGAAAAAAGTGATCTTGAAAGTGTTTCCAAAAGATAAAAAAAAAAAAGAATTTTGTAGTAGTGTCTGGCCCCAATACTACCTTGGATTGGGGAAAACTTGGTCCAGGAATGATTTTATAGCTTACAAGAATGTTTTACAACTAGATTTGTTTTGCAAAAGACAGGAAAAGTGGAATGAAACCTCATACATCTAGATATTTATGTCACTATATCAGAATGTTGTTGTTGTGGTTGTTGTTAAGTGATGTTGAGTTGGTTCCAACTCATAGTGGCCCTATATGGGATTTCTGAGGAGTGACTGGTGGGTACGAACTGCTGACTTTGTGGCTCAAACTGACCTAGAAGGTCAGTGCATTATTCTGCAGCACCAAAACCCTTTAAAAGAAATGTAATATATATATTTTTTGCTCCAATAGACAAAGTCAGAGAAAACTAGGCAGCTGGTGCTACTGGGCTCTGCTTGCACCACTGAAATTTAGTTCTCCAGGAACTTCAGAACCAGACTCCACCACCCCAGAAAATATGGTCGTCCTCTCTTAATTCCAGAAGGGTATGCAATTAGGCCAAGAGGCAGAGTATCACTGGTCAGGGCAATTCTTAAGAGAGGTTCCCATGAACATCAAGGAGGAGGAAGGGTCCCAAAGATGACTGCTCATGGACACTCTCTGTTCCAGCTCAAAATTTGTTCACAACTGAAAAACTGAGAATGGTTTTAGAGCAATCAAAGAAAGAAAAGGACAAGATACAAAATCAAATAAAATGAATAGGACCTGGTTTCCAGAGGTAATAAAGAAAATTTCTTGGGATGACTGGGTTTTGAAAAATATAAAAACAAAATGAAAAAAACAACCCAACAATTTTGAACTGATTAAAAAATCCCTTTACAAAGGTTTGAGGGAAGAGAAGAATGGCCCCACTAGAATGGATACCAAAATGCCCAAAGGGTTTTAATGAAATCATGGGCATGTTTATAGTAGCCCCCACCCTAGAATTTCTTGGTTTAAAAGAGCTCTTTAGCCTACTTGTGCATGAATGACAGAGCCTGGAATTAAAAGTACTCAATCAGATTGTGTGTATGTGTGTCAGGGATGAGTGGGAGAGTCTCCAAAGCAGCCTGTAGCTTTCTTTTCAAAATAGTTGAATGGGATGGCAAGAAGGTTGCCAGCCTGTCTATACAAAACTCAGAGCTAAAAGCCTAAACTTGGGCCCTTCTTCTAAGCTGTCTTGCATGCACACTAGGGAATTTCAAAAAAGAAGGGGAACTACTAATGGTGGCTCTGCATGAAAAAAGACATTTTTCAGATATTTTACACCTATTGGAGGATGTCTAAGAACCAGCCACCAGTAACTATCATGCTACTGGTTACCAGATCATCAAAAGAACAGCACCATCACTAAAAAGAAAATTATAGACCAATATCCTTCATGAACATAGATGAAAAAAATTCTCAACAAAATCCTAGCCAACAGAAGCAGCAGCGCATCAAAAAGATAATACATCATGATCAAGTGGGATTCATATGAGGGATGCAAGGATGGTTCAACATTAGAAAAATGATCAGTGTAATCCACCATTCAAATAAGAAAAAAGAAAATAACTCCATGATAATATCAATTTATGCAGAAAAGGCATTTGACAATATCCAACATCTGTTCCTGATAAAAACCCTCAACAAAGTAGGAATTGGAGGGAAATTCCTCAACATAAT
>NW_006408557.1:14304783-14306047 GCF_000296735.1 Chrysochloris asiatica | reverse complement strand
GATTCCTCTATACCAATAACAACAGTGCTGAAAAGGACATTAAGAAAGCAATACTATTTACAATAGCAGCCGAAAGGATGAACTATTTAGGAATAAATGTAATCAGAGAAACAAAGGATCTATATAAAGAAAACTATAAAACACTACTACAAGAAACCAAAAGAGACCTACAAAAATAAAAGAATGTACCATGCTCCTGGATAGGCAGACTTAACATTGTGAAAATGTCAATACAGCCCAAAGCATTTTACATATATAATGCAATCCCAATCCAGAATCCAACAACATTCTTCAAAGAGATGGGGAAAATTTTTACAAATTTATATGGAAAAGAAAGAGACTCAGAATAAAGAAAGCACTGTTTAAGAAGTAGAATAAGGTTGGAAACCTCTCACTCCCTGACTTCAAAATTTATTACATGGCTACAGTGTTCAAAACAGCTTGGTACTGGTAAAATGAAAGATGCATTGATCAACCAAATAGAATTGAGAATCCAGAAATTAACCCATCCACATACAGTCATCTGATTTTCGACAAAGTACCTAAATATATCACATGGGGAGGGGATAGTCTTTTCAAAAGATGGTGCTGGCAGAACTAGAAAGTGATATGTGAAAGACTGAAACAAGACCTTTACCTCATGCCTTATACAAAAACCAACCCAGCATGGATTAGACACCTAAATGTGAATCCCGGAATTATGAAGACCATCGATGAAAAAACAGGGACAAATGTGAGGACACTAATTCAGGGAATACATAAACTACCAAACATGTTGAAAACTACACATACAAAAGTAGACAAAATAGATGATTGGAACATACTAAAAATTAAAAACGTATGTGCATCAAAAGACTTCACCAGAAGAGTAAAAAGGGAACACACAGAATGGGAAAAAATCTTCTGCAATGACACATCAGACAAGGGATTCATTTCTAAAATATATAAAAAACTACTACACCTGTACAAGAAAAACACAAACAACCCAATTAAGAAATGGGTGCAGGACATGAACAGACACTTCACCAAGAAGGAGATTCACGCAGCCCACAAACATATGAAGAAATGTTCACAATCACTAGCCATTGTTGTTGCTGTTGTTGTTAAGTGTCACTGAGTTGATTCCAACCCACAGAGACCCTATACAGGGTTACTGGGGAGCAGCTGGTGAGCTTGAACCATCGACCTAGCAGGTCAAACAGCTTTGTAGTCTGGCGCATTAACCCACAGCGCCACACCAGGATTCCATTAGAGATATATAATT
>NW_006408557.1:14298611-14299873 GCF_000296735.1 Chrysochloris asiatica | reverse complement strand
GGAAAAAAAAAGAATAATCTGATACAATTTAATGAACTTGATCTACACCTATGGATGCAGTATCTCAAAAGAGGGAACAAATCTTTATAGTGAGGATCATTCCCACCTCCTCGATACACAGGGTAGATGGGGATGGGCAACTTGGACATTGGCTACCCAAAATGGGGTGGGGGTGCCTACAAAAGCAAGAAGTGACTGGCTTACAAGCTTTCAAGAGGGATCCTAGATCCAGAGGGCGTGGTTGAAAGTAGAATCTCCATGGAGTAGTATCCAATCTGTCTGGGTGGGGCTGATGAAAAGAGATAGGGATGGCACTCATGTGTCACAATAGTGAATAATTGCTATCAGGACTGACTGTGAGGGTTGGAAATGTAAAGGTAGACATTTTGTAGCAAAACAAGGGGAGCAGACATCCCTGGGATCAAGGGAGCAGACATCAAGGGAGAAGATCAGAATGCAAGACCCTACCCAGAGAAGCAGTGATGCCAGAGATGGAGGCAGAGACAATTATGTGGAGAGAGGGAACAGCTGGGGACTCTAGACCCAGAGAGGGAGATGTGTGCTGACTACCAGGGGGGTGGCTTGCAAGGCATACCCTTTGGTTGGTTGATGATGCATGGAGGGGATTGTAATCATGGCAATGAAATGATATGACAGGATATATGTAAAGCTTATGTTCTCCTATGTAAAAAAGAACACCACCATAGTAGCTAAAGGAAACCATTGCATGAATAAACTACCAAAGCAGCAACCTGACTCTCATCCTTACAGACTCTAGTCCTATACATTCACTTTGGGTTAAAGATGTTCATACCCAAGTACTCCCCCAAATAGCTCAATAGAACAGCTGGCTGGAGATTCAAGAACTCACCAAATAGAATGGAAACTGCATGTCTTCTAGAGGACCCAAGATGACCAAGATACTTTAAAGAAGATCCTGGAAAAACCTTGTCAGGAGACTAAACTCATTTGGGACCAGGTGCTTCTCCTTATCCTGCTCAGAATCACAGCTGCCCCTAGAAGCAGACTCAAATTGAGCTCCTCTGAATTGTTATATGGGAGACCATTCCTAAACAAAGTCTTTTTATGATTCATAAATGCAAGTTCTTGACCCCACCTTAAAGACTATTCATCAATTTGTTTCTCATCAAATGTCTTTTCCCTCAGACAGCTCTCTCCACATGTACTCCCCAGGAGACTGTGTATTTCTTAAGACCAGCTACTGCCAAGAATAACTTTAAGTCAACTCCTTCACTTGTACC
>NW_006408557.1:14296864-14297561 GCF_000296735.1 Chrysochloris asiatica | reverse complement strand
ATCACTCTGGCTGCAGTTCTTCTAACACAGATGGCACCTAACAACAAATAACAAATCCAGCAAGATGTCTCCAACTGTCAGAACTTAGGCCCTTCCACTGACTATCTCACTACATGGTGACCTCGTTAAACATGAAGCAGATAAAATTGGCATTCATTTCCCAAGACTGGGAAATAAACAACAAAAGGGTAGAATTAAAATGGAGGCACTGAAAATGGGGATACTAAGAAGGTTTTAACTTAGTCTAAAATAAAATAGAACCTGAATAGCCATTTTAATGTAACAGCCACAGTTAAAATTTTACTCCCTCCCTAGCCACATACCATAATTAATCACTCTTTTTAAATCTCCAAGCAGAACTTGTAGTCCAAATGAGGCTGAGCAGTGCTCCTCCTGGGAACAAAGGAGAAATCAGCAAACAGGAACTGTTGAAACAATCACTATGTTTGGAGTGTTACCACCCTAACTACTGGAATAGAAAAATACAACAATGCTTAACTAAGAGTTCTGGGATCTTGAGTTTGTTCCCTCTTAAAAAAACCCAGGCTGTCCTCCAGTCGCAGAGGCAGATGTAGGAGATTCCCACTCCCCTGTCCTGTGTGATACTCAATAAATGCTATACACTTTGCTCTCAGCCCTGTCTCTTGAATATTGGCACATTTAGCATAGGTGGCTGTTGTTAAGTGCTCTCAAGTAG
>NW_006408557.1:14293172-14294324 GCF_000296735.1 Chrysochloris asiatica | reverse complement strand
GAGATTATAATCATTGTAATGAAACAAGCTGTATGATTAGTTGAATATAAAACTGATGATCTGCCCTGTTAATTTATTTTCACTCAATTCAAAAGCAAAGGGGCAACTAGTGAAGAAGAAGAATTAATAAAATATGCCTTCTAGAAGTAATTTTGAACTTTTATGCATTATCACAATGCTAAATATTTTTGCATTTAATTTAGCATGGAAATCATTTTTGTGAATCCTTAAAAATTTGTAAACAGCTTTATGAATAATATTTTATAGAAATACAGTAGTGAACTGGTAACTTTTACAAAAAAGAAAAAAATAATAGCTCTACTAGATTCTTTTGGAAGAAAAAGTTACTAAAGTAATTTAAACTGAGAAAAAAGTATTTTTTTTTTTTGCAAGGAATTACATTGAATTTTGGTTTACATTCATTACCTAATATATGTGTTTGTGTTACTAAGGTTAACAAGTCATCTCTGTATTATCTAATTAGAATCTCATGCAACCCCAAAATATAGTTAACATTATTAACTGCAAATTAAGGCAGGAGACATAGGATAAGGCTATCTAGATTGTACTGTTTCAGTGGCAAATAAAATAATCTATTTGAAGTGAAAAACAGAGAAAACAAAGCCATCAGGCAGAAAGAGTCACAAATGTTTGCACCAAAAGCAGCTGGGTTGAGGAATAGGAAAATATTTTCTATTATTTTTGATTAAAATAACTTACATTGATCACTTCCATAAGTAATGAAAAAGAAAAGGAATCCAATTTAAGAACCAGTGATTTTTCTTCTGGATCTCTGGGAAGTTAAGTGAGGGACGGCATGGCATGGGAAGGCAGTTAAAGTATGATAGTTAAGGTTTTGTGTCAACTTGACTGGACCAGGATTCTCACTGATTTGGCAATTGAGATGTAGTTAACCCTGTGGTGAGATCTTACACTATGTATTTAACTCTATGATGATTGGTTACGAGCAGCCAATCAACTGAAAGTCTGTTTCCTTGGAGGTGTGGCCTGCTTCCAATATAATGGATACTCAGGTAAAACTTAAATGCTTTCTGCTGGGTCTGGATATTGCATTTGGCTCATTCTTCAACATCTGGTTGTTTGGAATTGAGCCAAAGGCTTGCTCTATTATCTGCCTGCCTGCCTGCTTGC
>NW_006408557.1:14266522-14292493 GCF_000296735.1 Chrysochloris asiatica | reverse complement strand
GGATTTGGAGGCTAGTTTAGTCACCCAAGTGAGAGGCAGAGATATGTTGGACTAGGATGATAACAGTGTTGTACACTGAGTGCCAGACTCACATATATTTGGAGGTAAAGTGAATGAAATTTACTGCCACCAAGGATAGCATCCACATGTTGGCATATAAGACAGCTGAGGCCTAAGGAGAGGTCAGAAATATAAGCCGGGGACTCATTAACCTTTATATGGTATTCAAATCAATGAAATGAATAAGGTCAGCCAGGCAGAGTGCTTAGAAGTAAAAGGGAAGAGGCAGTCTGCATTTGGAAGACAGAGGAGACAGAAATGAAACATGAAAGGAGAGGTACAAAATAGGCCACTTTAATGTCACAGAGGAGCCCTGGTAGTGTCGTATATTATGAGCTGGACTGCTAACTGCAAGGTCAGCAGTTTTAGTCTACCAGTTTCTCCATGGGAGAAAGATGAGGCTTTCTGGTCCCATAAATATTTACAGCCTTGGAAACCCTATGCAGAGTATTTATGAGTCAGAACTGACTCAATGGCACACAGTCTCCCTCCACTATCACCACCACGATGTCACAGAAGTCAGAAATAATAATAACAAAGTGTTTAAAGAAATATTTGGGTCCATGGTAGCACAGTGGGTTAAGCATTGGCAGTTCAAACCCTCAGCATTGGCAGTTCAAACTGCCATCAAAAGATGGGCAGTTCAAACCCTCAGCAGCTCTATTGAAGAAAAACGAGGCAATCTATTTCCATAATGATTTATATCCCGGAAACCCTCTGGAGCATTTTTACTGTTCCTTACAGAATCTCTCTGAGTAGGAATCAAGTGGATGACAGTGGATTTGGTTTTTAGTTCAAGAAGTATTTATTTGAGAAAGTGAACTCCCAATAGAAAGAATGTTCATGTTTACCAGTGACAACCAAAGTGGTGTGATTCATTTTGGTGTGCCATCAAACAGCCTTCACATGAGAATTTAGTGTGGGGAATACCCCTGGTCTGCATCTTGTTTTCTACCATGCAGAATTTATGGTCTCCACCCACTCACATTGTTCTGCTTTTCTGCTTTGCATTACAAAACAAATGGTTCTATTTCAACATTTGCATAATTGTCTATTTTCCCCTTTTGATTCCACCCCTGTATCTGAGTATTCTGGAACACTTAATTGTGCTCATGAGGAATCTGTACCTGGACCAAGAGGCAGTTGTTTGAACAGAACATGGGAACACTGAATGGTTTAAAATTAAGAAAGGTGTGAGACAAGGTTGTATTCTTTCACCATATTTATTCAACCTGTATGCTGAGTAAATAATCTGAGAAGCTGGGTTCTATGAAGAAAAATGTGGCATCAGAGTTGGAGGAAGACTCATTAACAACCTGCGATATGCAGATGATACAATCTTGCTTGCTGAAAGTGAAGAGGACTTAAAACATTTACTGATAAAGATCAAAGAGTACAGCATTCTGTATGGATTACATCTCAATGTAAAGAAAACAAAAATCCTCACCCCTGGACGAATAAGCAACATTCTTATCAACAGAGAAAAGACTGAAGTTGTCAAGGACTTCATTCTTCTTGTATCAACTATCAACACTCATGGAAGCAGTAGTCAAGAAATCAAAGGACGTATTGTATTAGGCAAATCTGCACAAGACCTTTTTAAAGTGTTGAAGAACAAAGATGTCAGCTTGAGGACTAAGGTACATCTGACCCAAGCCATGGTATTTTCAATAACTTCATATGCATGAGAAAGCTGGATAGTGAATAAGGAAGACCACAGAAGAACTGATGCTTTTGAGTTATGGTATTGGAGTAGAATATTGAAAGTGCCATGGGCTGCCAAAAGAACCAATAGATCCGTGTTGGAACAAGTGCAGCCAGAGTGCTCTTTGGAGGCCAAGATGGCCAAACCTGGTCTCTCATACTTCGGACATATTGTCAGGAGGGACAAATCGCTGGGGAAGGATATCATGTTTGGTAAGGTGGTGGTGGTGGTTATGTGCTGTGGAGTCGGAACTGACTCATAGCGACACTGTACAGGGTTTCTGAGACTGTAAATCTTTACAGGAGCAGAACGCCTCATCTTTCTCCCATGGAACAGCTGGTAGTTTTGAACTGCTGACCTTAAGGTTCACAGCCCAATTCATAATCACTATGAGAGTCAGAGAAAAAGAGGAAGACCCCCAATGAGATGGACTCAAGAATGGCAACAGTGGTGAGGTTGGCCCAGGATTGGGCAGTGTTTCATTCTGCTGTGCATAAGGTCACTATGAGTCAGTGCCAACTCGATGGCACCTAACAACAACAAATCTGTGGAGAAATTAGATTTGGCAGAGTTATTGCACAGCTACTTTCATATTGCCTTCAATGGTATAGTACAGTGCTCAGGGTTAGTTGAAAATCTTGAGTCTTGTTGGGAGAAAAAATCCTGGGTCAGTTAATAGTCATTACTGTTTCATTTTACATGTTTCTCTTAAGAAAATATTCTCTTATGAATCCCAGAAACAAAGAGAGGAAGTCACAGGAGATTATTTTTTGGGAACAAATCTGTTTCGGACATGTGGTATCATTCCAAAACCCTAACAATGTTTTCCTCCTATGTTTTTATTTCACTCTTTCAGAGCTAATAATTTTCAGCATTTTGGCTAAATGAAAAATGCTAGTTAAGAACAGCATTGTTTTATTTTGTTTTGTTTTTTTTTAAAATTTTTTTCTTTTAAGACATGCCCTAGACAGTCATTAACCATATGTTAAGGTCAGTTAAGGCTTTCAAGAGTTTCCATGTCCGAACTGATTTTGTATCTCCATAGTTTACTATCATCTTTTGAGGAGTAGCATCTTTTTCATGCTTCAGAGAGTTAACCATTTTTTTATGATGATTCTTTAACTGGGTGACACAAACCATGTGATATCATCATGGGAGAATGCTAACCTCCAGCAAAACACACAGCTTTCCAATTCAGTATGTTTGAGCAATTTGAAAACAATCTTGCCAATATACTTGTAATTCAACTATAAAAAATTTGCAACAAAAACATTCCCAGTGATGCCCTCTGCCCTTGTATATAATTTTGCCTTTTCTTAGGAACATGGGAGCTGTTTGGCTTTTCTGAGAAGACTGACCAAGAAGAACAAACGGAAAGTCCAACATTTCCCACTTTCTCTCACGCCAAATTTCAGATTTTTTTGTTGTTAGTTGCCATCAAGTCTGTTCTAACTCATACTGACCGTATGTATAAGATACGGAAACATTCCTTGTTCTTCTCCACCTTCATGATCATTCGTAGGTTTGAGTCCTATGTTGTGACTATGGTGCCAACTATCTCATTGAGTCAACTATCCCTTTTATTGACTTTTACTTGACTAAACAACTGATCTTTCCTTATGATGTTTTCAAGGTAAGTGAGCAAAAATTTTGCCATCCTTATTCCTAAGGAGCATGCTGATTGTAGTTCTTATAAGGCTGATTTCTTCAGGTTTTAATCTAAAAGGATGAGTTTGGTTACTCCTTTTACTTTGCTTCTCTTTGCATATTTCCACTTGCTGTGGATGATTATGGATAAAAAAACAAACCTGAAGAAGGACGACGCTCTACCTAAACATTTTCATCAAGATCTACAACAATTTCCTTATTACCAAATCTCTTTGTCCTTTTTTTAGTTTTTATATTCATTGACCCCTCTGTATGTTTGTAATTCTCAGCACTACCTTCTTCTTAACCTCTGTCTCTGGATTATTTTTCTATAGTAACCATTGTTTGTTCTAGTCCTGTCCACTGTTGCCTTTTTTTCTTACATAAAATCCTGAGCAGTAAAGCCCACTCCTGTGGCTTCACGCTCACCATAGATGCCTAAGTATCTGATTGGTTTGGCATCCTAGGTCTCTGTCTACATTCAAATTGGATAAGACTTGATTTTTCCATTCATTTACACATTTAACTGTTATCTGTGAATGCTCAGTCTAGGGCATGGTTGGAATTCTGTGATGAATAAACAGCATTATCTCTTTTCTCAACCAGTGGAATCAGTGTCCATAACTACAGGTATGTCTAACTAAAAGTAGCCACAACATAGCAGCTTGTTGTTGTTGTGAAGTGCTATCTAGTCAGGTCCAACACATTGTGACCCTGTATAGGGTTTCCGAGGAGAAAGAAACTCTGGTGTGTAGTAATTATGTATTGGGCTGCTAATCTCACGGTCAGCAATTTGAAACTACCAATGGTTTTGTGAGAAAGACTAAGCTTTCTGCTCCCATAAAGATTTACAGGCTCAGAAACCCTATGCAGGGTCACTATGAGTCAGAAGTGACTTCATGGTACATAACCACCACCATTGTGTGTGTGTGTATATGTGTTTGTATATATATATGTGTGTGTGTGATATATATATATAGTTGTTAAGTGCCATCGAGTCAGTTTCCACTTGGCAATCCTATATAGGGTTTCTAAGGAGTGACTGGTAAGTTTGAAATGTCAACCTTGTGGTTCAAACTTTCCTTGCAGTTGAGTGCTTATACTACAGCACCACGCCAGGACTCCAAATAAATATATGTATATATTGTGTTGTTAAGTGCTGTGGAGTCTGTTCCAACTCATATACTGTTTCCTGGATACTGTTTCCAAGGAGATGCTGTTTATTTTGAACACCAACCTTGTGGTTCAAAGTCCATTGCTTATCTTAAAGTGTCATAGCAGGAGTTTATTTTGTTGTAGTTGGTAAGTGCTGTAGAATCAGTTCAGATCTGTAGCAACCATATATAGAGTTTCCGAGGAGTGGCTGGTAAGCTTGAACTGCCGACCTTGTGGTTCAAACCAAGTTTGTAGTTCAGCGCAGTAAGTCTTAGTGCCAAATACAATTCTTATCCCTGCATTAATGACAAAGTTCACAAAAACAGAAAACAACAAATGCAGGTGAGGGTGAGGAGAGATTGGAACCCTCCTATATTGCTGGTGGGACTATAAAATGGTGTGACCACTGTGGAAAACAGTATGTCACTTCCTCAAATTTGGAAATAGAAATACTGTATGACCCAGCAATCCCTCTACTTGGTATTCATCCATAAGAAATATGATTTATGAAAGTAGTTATATGCACACTGATGTTCACTGAAACACTATTTACAGTAGCAAAAAGATGGAAACAGCCTAAATGCCCATCAATGGAAGAATGGATATACAAACTTTGGTACATGCACACAGTAGAATACTTTGCAAGATTGGAAAATGAATCTGCAAAACATCTCAAAACATGAATGGACCTAGAGGACATTATGCTGAGTGGAATTAGTCAATCGCAAAAGGATAAATATGTATGAGGCCATTATAGTAAAAACTCAAGGAAAAGTTTTCAAGCTAAAAAAAAACATTCTTTGATGGTTACCAGGGGTGGGCAGAAAGGGAGTTTAATTCACTGACTGAATCAGCTTATGTGATGGGGGAACTCAATATTACAAGAAAAGAGAGGTTGGCAGAAGAATTCTAAAGATACGTGAAGACACAGGAAGGTATGCAATGGTTAAAGGGGATAGAGGTAAACAGAATTATATGCACAACCATGAATCCCTTTTCTGCAAACACATCTATGAATGTGATAGAGCAAAAGGGGTAAAATGATGAAAACTTCTTAGATATTATCAAAACATTTTAAGACAATGAGTTGCTGGGCCTGTGGGTCACCATGTCAATTGATATAACAGAATCCACAAAGGCAGTATTCTACACACTACTTTGGTGAGTAGCAACTTGGCAAAGTTATCCAAATACTACATGCACATGATTTCCATCAAGCTAAAATTCCCATGATGTATGATAATTTTATGGCACATTTATTTTGCATGACTGTTTAAGAAAAATCTTTGCCTCAAAGGGTAAGAGGATCCCAGAATCTTCTTAATCCCTAAGTCATTCACATCATTTTCAACTTGTAAGTCAATGACTTTATAAAACATTAACCAATTTGTTAGATTTTGATTAGTCTTTGTTACTGTCCACTTAAATGTCTTCCACTTTCAAATTTGCTTTTTGGGCTGTAGGATCAGAACTGTACCCTACAAGGTCGTAGTTCAAACCTGCCAGCTGTTCCTTGAAAACCCTATACAGGGTTATTATGAGTTCAAACTGACTCAATGCACTTAACAACACCAAAGCTTTCAAATCGATGAAGGTAATAAATCTTTATAGAATCAAGGTAGGCTTGAACTGACTGGTGAATAGGTTTTCCCACAAACCATGATGAAAATGATTTGTTCCTTTCTTCTAAGAGTCAATCCATGTAGCCAAAGTAAATAAATAAAATCTGGCACTAACTATATTAGCCCAAAGCTAATTGGAAAGCTGAAATGTTGAGGCATGCTCTAAGACATTCAGTTCATTGAAGCAGTTTAGATCTTCTTCAAGAATCAGAACCACAGCTATGTGAACAGTAGATAAGGAAATTTGAGATATTTACCTGTTCTTCTACAGGTATTAGTCCTGATGATCTACTAAAATTGGTAGATCTGGCACTAGTACACTGTGGTCTTCCAAAGGATATAGCATGGGTCATTGTTACAAATAATTATTTTCTCTGACCTGATATATGTGTTGGACCACAGCCAAACCAAGCTCATCTTCCATCTTAGAGACATAAGTGAAGGCCAGACTGTTATTGACCTGAGGAATGCTGATCCTTCACATTCATCCATAAAATAGACTTAATCTAGAAATGTATCTTTCCTTGGTGTAAACCTTTGAAAGCATACCACTGATAATGACTGTTTATGACAGCTTTCCTTTAAGAATTGCTTTCACTGATTGTATTTTCTAACAAGTAGTTTATTATAATACTATTATACATTAATGTTATTGTGGTTAAGTGTCATCAACTTGGTTCCAACTCATAATGACCCTGTATAGGGTTTCCAAGAAGCCACTGGTGGGTTTGCACTGCTGACCTTGTAGTTAACAACTCAGTACTTATCCTACAGTGCCACACCAGGATTCTTATATATCAATGTTGTTAAGTGCCATTGAGTCGGTTCTGACTAATAGCGACCCTGTATAGTGTTTCCAAGGAGCAGCTAGTGATTTTGAACTGCCAATCTTGTGATTAAACATCCATGCTGATCCTACATTGTCACACCAGAAGTCTATCTATCAGTAATGACATACAATTATTTGAAGCTTTACTATTGATAAAATGAAAAGACTGCATGGCTTGTAGTAAGGAACCATCAGGGTCTGTATTGTATTTCATGTGCACAAGGCCTCAGGAACCAGCAGGTCCATGTTTCTTCCCTATTGAGTCCCATTGAACTATGACACTTTCCTCTTGAAATGTCACTACTGTACCCAACAGTAAAGGTTTTGCTTCATAACACTCCTGGAGTGGATGAGGTGGTGCTTGTTCGAGGGATTTTCCATGCTTATTCTAGGGAAAATTATGTGCCTTCTCTGTTGGTTTCTATGACCACTCTTATCCTTAGTGGCCATTCTCAAGTCTCAACTTGAGTGTTTTTGTTTTGTTTTTCCAATCATTGCTTAGGCGACTTACTTAAGTTCTTTGAGCTTCATTGCTTTGTCCCTGAACATGAGGTAAAAATCATAGTTACTTTGAAATGTTGTGAAAGCTTATTCAACAAAGGATAAGTGTTTTGTTTTTTTGTTTTTTTTTCAAATTTTGAAATTTAGAATAAAATAAAGGGAACCCACAATCATAAGATCAAAAGGTTTAAAGTTGAGTAGATTTTAAGTCAGTGGTAGGGGAAGAAAATCAATCTTACTTCCACATATAGAGAGCAAGTGACTGTGTATTTCACATAACAGGTTTTTCTTTTGTGCTGTAACTGGTGAAGGTCCCAAGATTTAAGATATTGTTAGGCTGTATTTCAACTCAGTGTACTCGAATATGAATGACTTATTTCCCCAGAAGCTTATAAGATATTTAAAGACTGGAATCATTCACAGTCATTCTTTCTACCTATGTCCTCAGTAAGCACTTGCTCCAGGCTGAATGAAAAAGATGTTGTTTACTTCCTTATTCCTGTGTAGAGAAATTTCCCTTCACCATTGGATGACAGTAATCTCTGATACCCAGAGATGGTCTGCCCTGATCAGGGGTCTTACAGTGATGGGAACACAAATCAGAAACTCTAAGAGCTGCAGATTCTGATGCCACCAGTATCCAGTGAACCTTAGAAAGGTGGACTTTTATGGTGATCATTCCCAGTGCATCCCAACTTCTGGCATCCAATCCAACTTGAATTTGGGCTTGGTCATGTGAACAGTGTAAGTTTGACTCCAAGAATCAGTGCAAGGTTGGTTACCATGAGGCAGAGGTAAAATATGCCCCCATTCTCTGACTTCTCTCCCTCTTCTGATACAACTATTGCCGCCTTTCAATGGCATTGCCCCTTTTTACCTTGTGGATCAGAATACTCTATCTGATCCTCTGTGATCTAGAGTGTTTTTTTTATCAAACCTTTGCCAGGCCCCCTAACCAATCCAGGCAAAAGTAGATTACTCAGGAGATGGGGGGGATAAGGAGGAGAGGTACCAAGACAATCAATCACATAAGGTCAAATACCAGGCAGAGCCCTTCACCCAATTTGTGCAAATGTCCATAGCCTCTCCCTAACCCCCACCCCAAACAATTTGAATAAAGGTCGGCTACTGAGATGGGCGGAGTCCTGGTGTGGCGCTGTGGGTTAATGCGCCAGACTGCAAAGTCATTTGAACTGCAAGGTCAGAGGTCGGAGGTTCAAGCTCACCAGTTGCTCCTCGGAAACCCTATACAGGGTCGCTATGGGTTGGAATCGACTTGAAGGCACTTAACAACAACAACAACAACAACAATAACTGAGATGGGCTCCCCAGCCAATCCCAGTTAAAGTCAAACTGGGTAGATTTTCTCAAACAGGACCAAAAACGTCAATTGCTTTTCACTTAGGTGAGTCCACACCATTGCTGTTACCTTGTCCCCCTTTTGGTCATGGGTTCATTTTTCACATACTTAATTTTAATTATTATAGTTTTTATAAATATAATTATATCCTTTATCATAGTATCTTTAATTATATGTGCTATTATGGAGTCCTGGTGTGGCTGTGGGTTAATGCGCCAGACTGCAAAGCCCTTTGAACTGCAAGGTGGACAGTTCCTTGGAAACCCGATACAGGGTTGCTATGGGTCAGAACTGACCCAAAAGCACTTAACAACAACAACAACAACAGTAATCATTTAACTTTAATTACTTTACTATTGAATCACATAATCATATCGCTATATTCCATCCCCTCTTTTGAGATCTACTAGAAAAAAAGAGATGTAACAACTGGGGTTCATGCCAGCCCTAATTCATTTATTTTTCCATGCTTTGAACAGACAATTGTTTTAATTATCTTTCATGCTTAAAGCATTATATTAAAGAGAAAAGCAAATTTCCTGATCTGAAGAATTTTTTTGCTTTTGTTAGAACTCTGGGCATCTACATTTATACGCAAAGTCCAGTACAGGCAAACCATCAAAATGCAGCAAATCCTGCTGCCTACTCCAATTTTTTTGCTTTATAATTTTATCTCTTTATTTGCATGTGCAAAGACACCTTACACTGTTCACTTTATCTTACTTAGATTAAAAAATTAATTTTTAAAATAGGTAATGCCAATTACAAAAGGTATAAAAACAGTGGGATAGCCTTTCTACTCCAGTCTACTCTCTAGAGTTAGAAACAACTGGCACAAGTATCCAGAGATGTTTTATGTATATGGAAATCATTATTTATTTTTACACAAATTATAGCGAACATAAGCATTGTTTTACATTGATTTATTTGACATTATAGAGGAGCTCTGGTAGCGTAGTGGTTACGAATCGGGCTGTGAACCTTAAGGTCAGCAGTTTGAAACTACCAGCCGCTCCGCGGGAGAAAGATGAGGCTTTCTACTCCTGTAAAGATTTACACCCTCGGAAACCCTGTACAGGGTCGCTATGGGTCGGAACCGACTCGACGGCACTTAACAAAATAGTGTGGTTAGCACAGTGTTCTTATTACTACATGCAGAACTACCTCATTGTTTTTCATGGCTGCATAGTATTCTCAGAAGGGCCATAATTTCTTTAACCAACCCATTTAGAGTTTTCCAATCTTTTACTATTCAAATAATAATGAAATGAATATCCTTGTACATATATCATGTTGTACTTGTTTAAGGATATCTAAAGGATAAATTACTAAAAATGGAATTGCCCATCAAAGAGATACAGACTTAAAATTGAAGTAGATATTGCCAAATTGCCCTCCAAAGAGGAAAATTATAACCTGTCAGAACCAACTCGACAGCACTTAACAACAACAACAAAGTATGAGTACTGAAACCTTTTGAACTTTGCTAGGTGTGACATTGAAAAATGTATCAAGGTAGTTTTAATTTCAGTTTTATACTATGGGTTAGAATGAGCATCTTTTTTTAAATGTTTTATTATGAATTATGTGATAATTTACATGGGAGAACATTGGGTTTACATTCATCCTATCATATATCGTTTCATTGTCATGGTTACAATTCCCTCCATGCATCATCAAACAACCACAGGTTATACACTGCAAGCCTTCCCCCTGGTCGTCAGCACACAGCCCCTCTTCCTCTCTCAGTCTAGAATCTCCAGCCATTCCATCTCTCCCATCATTATCTCTGCCTCCATCTCTGATGTCACTGCTTCTCTGGGTAGGGTCCACATTCTGCTCTTCTCCCTTGATGGTCCCAGGGACATCCGCTCCTGGATGCAAAGTCAACCACTCCCCTTGTTTTGCTACAAAATGTCTACCTTTACCTTTTTTGACCCTCACAATCTGTCCTGATAGCAATTATTCACTTTTGTGTCACATGAGTTTCATCCCCATCTCCTTTCATCAAGGCCCATCCAGACAAATTGGATATTACTCCATGGAGACTCTGCTCTCCTCCATGCCCTCTGGATCTAGGCTCCCTCTTGAAAGCTTGTAAGCCAGTCACTTCTTGCCTTTGTAGCCCCCAATTTTGGATAGCCAATGTCCAAGTTGCCCATCCCAATCTACCCTGTGTATCGAGGGTATGGGAATGATCCTCTCTAGAAAGATTTGTTCCTTCTTTTGACGTACTATATCCATAGGTGCTAGGAGCTCTGGTAGCGTAGTGGTTACGAATCGGGCTGCTAACCTTAAGGTCAGCGGTTCGAAACTACCAGCTGCTCTGCGGGAGAAAGATGAGACTTTCTACTCCCGTAAAGATTTACACCCTCGGAAACCCTGTACAGGGTCGCTATGGGTCAGATCCGACTCGACGGCACTTAACAACAACAACAACATCCATAGGTGCAGGTCAAGTTCATCAAATTGTATCAGACTACTCTTTTTTTTTTTCCTCTTCTTGCTTCTTCTACTTGAATTCTGAACAAATAGCCATTAAAGCCAGGTCAAGTGGGTATTATCTGCAAGTGTGGGTGTTCATGTTCATATGCCCTCACTTCTTATCCGCTGGATGCTTCACTCTCCAATCTAGTTCTCTGAGGCTATGTCACTGACTCTGGGCCTAGAAGTCCCCAGATCTTGCCACACTGCCGGCCAACCAGGTCTTCACCTCGGTTCACAGGAGTCTATTGAATGCGGAAGGGCTTAGCTGGCTGCTTCATTGCTGTTTTTCCCTCACTTTCCCTTCTTGGAAAACAATGTGGTCACCAGTCAGAGCGCATGTCTGTTCGTGTATTTCCATCGAACCTTAGTCTTGATAGGGGGTTTGCCTTGAAGGGACCAGAACAATTGCATTGATGTATCCTGAGCGAGAAACTTGCTTGTTCTTGTAGTAGTCAGTGAGACTGCCATTATTGTTTTGCACTTTTTCTGTTGGTCTTTCTTTCAAGAAGTCTCTTCTATTCTTTTAGCTACTTGAGGCTGGTCTGCTAGCCCTTTCAAGTGGAAATGTCCCACCTCAGAAGATACTGGATGGAGTTCAAGATTCCCCCTATGGACTTATGTAATACAGAGGCTCCACAGGAAGCCTCCTCATTGGGCACATTGTAGCCCCATTTTAGGTATTCCAATCAGCTATTGACAGAAGATGGGCTTACAAACTTTCTATGGTGATAGTTCTGCCTATTCCTTTCTCTCCCCCTCAAGTTTCTATTTTATAATGGTATGCAAGGGAAACTAAGACTCAAAGGACAGCCAAGCTTCTTAACATTATTTCCCCAAATTTGCCCTTTCCAACCATGCCTCAATCCCTGTATCCCAGAGCCCTTTTGTTCCAAGGTTGTGCATACATCATTATTTACCTCTGTCCCACTTAGCCCATGCAAACCTGCTTAACTGTTCTCCCATCCACCTTGTTCTTCCACTCCCCTCCCACTTCTTGTATATTGTCCCCCTCCTCAGCACCCAAACTATCCTGTGTCTATACCCTACCCTGTGCTCCACCTTCTCCTCTCTCCCCTCGTACCACTCCCACATCCCGGTAACCAGCAAAGACTGCCCCCCCCCTTTAGTATAGGTTCTTTTTCTTAGTTTTTTAAAATACTGGTCTTATGCAGTATTTCTCTTTTTGTGACTGACTAATTTCACTCAACATAATGTCCTCAAGGTTCATCCATGTTATGTGGTGGCTTACAGCTTCCTTGTTCTTCTTCAAGGTGTCATAATATTCCATTGTGAGTATATACCACAGTTGTTTATCCATTCTTCAGTTGATGGGCACTTTGGCTTTCTCCATATTTTTGCTATTGTAAAAAGTGCTGCTATGAACATTGGTGTGCATATATCTACTCAAGTTGTGGCTCATGTTTCTTGTGGGTAAACACCAAGTAGAGTAATTGCTGGATCATAAGGTATTTCTATATCCAACCTTCTGAGGAAGCACAATATTGCTTTCCAGAGAGGTTGGACCATTTTGCAGTCCCACCAGCAATGCAGGAGTGTCCCAGTCTCGCCACATCCTCACCAGCATTTATTGTCCTCTACTTTTTTTTTTATCTTTGCTGTTATTGCTGGTGTGAGATGATATCTCATTGTTGTTATGATTTGTATCCCTCTAATGGCTAGTGATCGTGAACACTTCTTCATATGTTTGTTGGCTGTGTGGATCTCCTCCTTGGTGAAGTGTCTGTTCATGTCCTGCACCCAGTTTTTAATTGCGTTATTTGTCTTCTTATAGAGGTGTTCTAGTTTCCTATTTATTTTTGCAATGAGTCTCTTGTCTGATGTGTCATCGCAAGAGATTTTTTTCCCTTTCTGTGGGTTCCATTTTTATTCTTTTGATGAAGTCTTTTGATACACGTAAGATTTTAACTTTTTAGTATGTCCCACTCATCTATTTTCTCTACTTTTGTTTGTGTGGTTTTCAAAGTGTTTGGTAGTCTGTGTATGCCCTGAATTAGAGCCCTCACATTTGTCCCTATTTTTTCAGTGATGGCCTTCATAATTCTGTGATTAACATTTAGGTCTTTAATCCATGTTGAGTTGTTTTTTGTATAAGGCATGAGGTAAAGGTTTTGTTTCAATCTTTTGCATATCGTTGTCCAGTTCTGGCTTCACCATCTGTTGAAAAGACTATACCCTCCCCATGCGATATATTTAGATACTTTGTCGAAAATCAGATAGCTGTTTGTGGATGGTTAATTTCTGGGTTCTAGATTCTGTTCCATTGATCAATGTATCTTTCATTTTACCAATACCAAGCTGTTTTGACCACTGTAGCCATGTAATAAAGTTTGAAGTTGGGGAGTGAGAGGTTTCCAACCTTATTCTTCTTCTTAAGCAGTGCTTTGCTTATCCTGTGTCTCTTTCCTTTCCATATAAAGTTTGCAATTGTTTTTTCCATCTCTTTGAAAAATGTCGTTGGAATCTGGATTGGAATTGCATTATATGTGTCAATTGCTTTGGGCAGTATTGACATTTTCAGAATGTTAAGTCTTCCTATTCAGGAGCATGGTACATTCTTCCATTTTTGTAGGTCTCTTTTGGTTTCTTGTAGTAGTGTTTTGTAGTTTTTGTTGTATAAGTCCTTTTTTTCTCTGGTTATAGATATTTCATCCTTTGGTCAGCTGTTGTAAATGGTATTGGTTTCCTAATGTCTTTTTTGGTGATGTTGTTATTGGTATAAAGGAATCCTGATGATTTTTGTATGTTGATCTTATATCCTGCCACTTTGCTGAATCTTCCAATGAGATCTAGGAGCTTTTTTACTGCGTCTTTGTGGTTTTCTATGTATAGCATCATATCATCTGCAAATCGGGAGAGTTTTACTTCCTCTTTGCCATTTTGGATGCCTCTAACTTCCCTGTCTTGCCATATAGATCGTGCTAAGACTTCTAGCACAATATTGAATAACAGTGATGATAAAAGAGCATTCTTCTCTGGTTCCTGTTTGCAGAGGGAAGGCTTTCAGTTTCTCTCCATTGACAGTAAGTTGGATTTTGTCAAATGTTTTTTCTGCATCAATTGATATGATCATGTGGTTCTTTTATTTTTTCTTATATATATGGGGGATTACGTTGACCTTTTTTTGTAATGTTGAGCCATCCTTGCATCCCTGATATGAATCCCACTTGATCATGGTGTATTATCTTTTTGATGTGCTGCTGGATTCTGTTGACTAGGACTTTTGTGAATTTTTGCATCTATGTTCATGAGGAATATTGGTGTATAGTTTTCTTTCTTAGTGACGTCCTACCCTGGTTTTGGTATGAGGTTTATGCTTGCTTTATAAAATGTAATAGGAAGTTTTCCATCCTCCTCTGTTGTCTGGAATAATTTGAGTAGAATTGGTGACAGCTCTTCCCTGAATGCTTGGTAGAACTGACCAATGAAACCATCTGGGCCTGGACTTCTTTTGTTTGGGAGTTTTTTTATGACCTAGTCAATATCTTCTTTTGTTATGAGTCTGTTCAGGTTTTCAGCTTCACTCTGTGTAATTGTGTAAGTTTAGGTAGGTTGTGTTTTTCTAAAAATGTATCCATCTCTTCTAACTTTTCAAATTTGTTGGAGTACAACTCTTCATAGTATTCTGTTATTATCTGTTGTGACATCATCCATGTGGTCTCTAATGAGAGTTATTTATGTCTGCTCCCTCTTTTCTTTTGTTAGGTTTGCCAATGGTCTGTCAGTTTTGTTAATCCTTTCAAAGAACCAGCTTCTTGTCCTGTTGATTCTTTCTATAGTTTTACTGTTTTCTATCTTATTTATTTCTGCTCTAATGTTTATTATTTCTTTTATTTTGGTGGCTGTATGTTCCCTCTGTTGGTCTGTTTCTAATTGTTGTAGACACTATGTTAATGTGTTGTCAGAGATTTCATTTTGCTCAGGTCAAGCATGGAAGCAGCAGTCAAGAAACTGAAAGACGTATTGCATTGGGCAAATCTGCTGCACAAGACCTCTTAAAGTGTTAAAGAGCAAAGATGTCACTTTGAGGACTAAGGTTTGCCTGACCCAAGCAATGGTATTCTCAATAATCTCATATGCATGTGAAAGCTAGATAGTGAATAAGAAAGACCATAGAAGAAATGATGCATTTCAGTTATAGTGTTAGAGGAGAATATTGAAAGTACTATGGGCTGCCAAAAGAACAAATAGAACTGTGCTGGAGGAAGTACAGCCAGTGTACTCCTTGGAAGTCAGGATGGCCAAACTTCATCTCTCATGCTTCAGACATATCAGGAAGGATCAGTCATTGGAGAAGGATATCATTTTTGATAAAGTGGAAGGTTGGAGAAAAAGACAAAGACCCCCCAGACAGATGGATTGGCACAGTGGCAGCATCAATAGGCTCAAATGTAGCAACGATTGTGAGGTTGGCCCAGGACTGGACAGTGTTTTGCTCTGTTGTACATAGGGTCTCTATGAGTCGGTACCAACTCGATGGCACTTAAAAACAACAATAAATGAGAGGGAGGGAAATCAGTCTGAAAAGACTATATAATGTATTTTGTCAATTATATAACTTTCTAAAAAAAAGTATGACAGTATAGAGATTGTGATAACAGATTAGTGGTTGCCAGGGGTTCAGAGGTGGAGGACAATGGATGAATAAATGGAGCAGAGGGCATGTAACTATTCTGTATGACACAGTAACTATTAACAATAGTGGACACATGACATGTATTTGTCAAAACCCATAGGACTGTACAACACAAAGAGTGAACGCTCATGTAAACTATGTGGGGAGTACGGGTAATAATAATGTGTCAATACTTGCTTATCAACTGTAACAATTGTATTACTCAAATTTGAGATGTAGGGAATAATATGGAAACTGTTGGGAAGTACTGAGAGTATTTAGAAAAACTGTACTTTCTGTTCAATTTTGTCCTAAATCTAAAACTGATCTAAAAAATAAAATATTCAAAATGAATTATTGCTTAAAGGGTACTGAGTTTCTGTTAAATAAAAAAGAAAATTGGAAATAGTGGTGATGGTTGAATAACATGATGAATGTAATAAATGCCACCAAGTTGTACACATAAAAATGGCTGAAATGGCAAATATTTTGTTATTTATAATTCACCTCAATAAAGTTTTTCCTGAGTTAATCAGATTTCTTTATTATAGAACTTATCTACACCTATAATAGGTGTAGCACTCTAGGATCCACACTGTACTTTGAGCCACAAAGTTGGCATTTCAGACCTACCAGATGCTCTTCAGAAACCCTATACAGATTCACTATGAATTGGAATTGACCTGATGACACTTAACAAAAACATCATAGGTTAAGGGGGCTTTATGAACTTCAACAAGGAGCCCTGGAAGTGTAATGGATTATGTGTTGGGCTACTAACCAAAAAGTCTGCAATTTGAATCTACCAATCACTCTGTAAGAGAAAGACAAGGCTTTCTGATCCCATAAGAATTTACAGCCTTGGAAACCCTATGTAGGGTTGTTATGAGTTGGAACTGACTGACTACATGACACACAGCTACCAGCCATCATGAACTTCAAAAAAAAAGCACTTTTAAAATGTTGTTTTGTTGTTAAGTGCCATTGAGTTGGTTCTGACCCATAGCAACCCTGTATAAGGTTTCTGAGGAGTAGCTGGTGAGCTTGAACTGCCGACCTTGCAGTTCAAACAGCTTTGCAGTCTGGTGCATTAACCCACAGCGCCACACCAGGACTCCTTTAAAATGTTGGGTTATCCTTATTTTTCTATAAGAGACCTTTATTATTGCTGTTGCAACATTTGATAATACCATTTTCCCTCTTTCCCCTTATCCTTCATATTGCTGTATTTTCAGTAAAACCTTTCTATAACAGTTGAAAGGAAATCCTGCTTGGAGTGTGCCAGACTCACAGACCCTTAGTAAAATGAAGTGGAATTTAATCTTTATTTTTCCAAGTTCTCCTGCAAGCTTCCATTGTGAAAGGGTGATTTAACTGTTTCCTCCGGACTGATCTTGGCTTGTTATACCCCTCTTACGGAGACAACTGTGTTGAAAAAAATCTGCCAACATTTATTAGACACCACTTTGCCTTCTCTTGGGGAAGATACCCCATTCTTCCTTAGGGTATATATCTACATCTCTCTTCTGAGAGGAAGACCCTATCCTCAAGATGGGTTCTAAGGATGCATTGTTTCCTCTTCCATGTTAATTCCTAATTGACTGAGATTATTCAGCTTTGTCTCAGCTGAATTTTATTGTGGTAGGATTGTCACATTGAGGTGGCTTATGTGTTGTGTAATGCTTGAAGCTATGATATGCTATTTCAAATACCGGCAGGGTCACCCATGGTGGAGAAGTTTCAATAGAGCTACCAGACTAAGTCTAGGGATAAAGGGCTGGTGAGCTGCTTCTAAAAATTAGAAATGAAAACCTGATAGATTCAGGATCATGATCAAAGGTCTGGACAGAACGGGAGCGAAAAATGAAGAACAAAATTTAAAAACAAAAAAGACCAGATTAACTGGTCTGATAGAGACTGATGAAACCCTTAAGACTATAGCCCTTAGATACCCCTCAAGCCAGAACCAACCCCCCTCCACCCAGGGATCAGCCTTCACCCAAATAATAGACAGGCCTATAGAGTGAATGAATTCCTGGTGTGGTACAGTAGGATCAGCACTGAACTGGGAACCACAAAGTAGGCAATTCAAACCTACCAGCTATTTCTTGGAAACTCTATACAGGATTGCTGTGAGTCAGAACTGACTCAATGGCACTTAACAACAATATAAAGTGAATAATAGCACCAGAGAGGAGTATATTCTTCAGTATAATCAACTTCAAGCGATGAAAAGATCACATTTGCCCTAAATCTTGGCTCAGAAGACAAATGGAAATGCAGAATCCAGGGAAAAGTGGAAAAAGCTGTTGCATTGATAGGATTGCAAGCAATGTTATGAAACTAAATATGTATACATTGTTGAGTGGAAAACTTGTTTGCTCTGTAAACTTTTACTCAAGTTGCAATTTTGAACCAACAAAAAGCTTATTTATAATAATAGAATTTTGTCTTACTCACTTGCATTGATCATGTCATCAAAAGCAGTCAGCCCCTGGAAGAAGACATCATGTTTAGTGAAGTAGAGGACCAATGAGGATAAAGGAGTTGACTGGTGAGATGAACAGGCACAATAGTTGCAACAGTGAGTTAGAATAAGCCAGTGATTGTAAAGATGATGCAGGATCACACAATGGTTTTTTTCCCTACTGTATACAGCTTGCCATGAGTCAGAGTTCACTCCATGGCAGCTACCTATCTGTCTGTCTGTCTGTCTATCTATCTGTCTATCTATCAAACTATCTATCTATCTATACTTTAATGTTGTGTGCAAGACTCTTTAGTGCAATGAAGGTACCTCGGAACTATTCCTCTGGCCTGTAATCAGATATTATTCTGTTGGTTTCTTAAAGGCTGTATGTTATGACTTACAGAATGACTTTGAAAATTTCAAAAATGAGTCTTGTGTGAGCTCTGTGACCTAGCAATTCTGGGACTCTAGGCATAATCCATTTACCCATGTGCCTTAGTTTCCCAATCAATAAAACGCAGCATAAAATGAGACAGGCTCACCAATGGGTTAAATAAAATGATGCCCAAGTAAGCCTGTAAAACACAGTAGATATTCAGCTAAGTGTAGTTGTATGACACACGAAGTCCCTCTATCAGCTAACCAACTGCATCGGCACTTTTTATATGAGTTTGCAATGAATATTTGTGAATTGTATATTCTTTAGATGTTAGTTGTATATTCTTTTTTTGTATGAGCCAAAACATATATTGCCTTTATAGACAATCTGAAAGAAGAAATATTCTAGAGTACTTTAAAAGCTCTACAGTTAATGAAAAGGTAGTATTTCTCAAGGGTTTGTCAGTTGCTTCTCTTTGGCTTAAGAGCAATTGTGTCTTCCATTGATTACTGGTGAGTACAATTTCTTAATCCCTAACAGTCCCATGATAATGTATACAGAAGGCACAGCAACTTACCAGTAAGTAGCCTGTCCATTTCTCCATCCTTAAGAAATTAGCCTAGACAGCTCAGTAGTCATTTGCCCTTCCTGATTCTTCCTTATTTGTATTGTTGTGGAATCAATTCCGACTCATAGCGATCCTATATAGGGTTTCTGAGGAGCAGCAGCTGTATTGTTATAGGAGGGGGTGAAACCCTATCTTCAGATTTATCAATATTATATATTCTCTATATTAAATCTTAAACAGAAGTGAAAACAAAACCAAACCAACATTGATTACCTGAGTGAAGGAAATCCTCAATATGATGTCATGATAAAGTCCAAAGTTCTACCTCCATATGAAAGTTCTACCTTTCATAGGGCACAGAGAACAAAGGAATCTCCTTCTATAATCACAATGGCAAAAATTTATCACATACTCAGAACAGGTCTACAGAAGCAGGGAAGGGACTATTGTAAACAGGAAAGCTTACACACCACATGTAAGCCCCTTGGGGTATGACGTCACAACCATGCTACTCTGGTTGCACTAAGGGGCATGTCCAGTAATGTTCCTGAGAAGGCATTTTTTATGTTTCCTGAGCCAGCTGGGGAAAGTGGCCCCAAACCCACTTTCAAACACATTCTGCTTCTGACTTTGCCAATTCAGCTGTCAGCGATGCACGAGGTACTCATATAAATTGGCATCGGAAACAAGCAAGGCACAAGATGGAACTTGTCTGCTAAGCTAGAGTCATTTGCAGGTGAAATACCTTCAGAAATCATGTACTCAAGTCACTAAATTGTACACATAAAAATCTCCTCTCCCCCAATTTGGTGTTTGCTAACAGCTGTTTTCTTCAGGTTCAAGTTTGGATTCTTCCAGTCTCTGAGAAGAAAAACTACCCCCCCCCCCAGGCTATGTCTGAAGTCTTCTTGTCCTTTTGGAGTAGGAGGAAATGGGGCCTTTGAATTGAACACCGTGTATTCAGGTTTTCTCCTTTGGTGTACTTCCTAGGAGGAATTTTGGTCATTGTTCATCTTGCTTCCTTTAGCATAGACACCCCAAGTCACAGCTATCTTCTTCAGGCATAGTCTACCAAGGCCTTACAGGACAGCCTGCGTGTGTTGAGCAAGTGCCCATGTATGTACCCAGCATAGGTAGCGGTGGTGGTGGTTACGTGCCGTGGAGTCTTTTCCAACTCATAGAGACCCTGTATAGAGTTTCCGAGGCTGTAAATCTTTACAGGAGCAGAAAGTCTCATCTTTCTCCCGCAGAACTGCTGGTAGTTTCAAACTGCTTGAGGTTAGTAGCCTGACTCATAACCGCTACACTATCAGAGCTCCTTACCCAGCATAGATGGCCTGTCCTAAATCCTATGCTGTCAGCAAGATTAGTTACCCTGCTTGGGCACAGCTCCTCTTAAATCTTCCCTGGTTCCTTGGCACTCAAGTGGAGCCTGTGCTGCACCATCCCAATTTGACAGACCAGGCGTCCTCATTCTGTAATCTAGCTCCTATAGCCCTCTACCCATAAGCTGAGCCTTGATCTGGCTCCACCTTATAGTACTTCCAAAATGTCCTCCCTATTTATGAACATGGCATCCACAACACTATAATCTCTGTTTCTGAACCTGCCCCCTTAGTCCATGTACATCAGCCCATTAGGTCTTTTCTGACCAAAGGTGATCAATAGCACTTGTTTCAAGATGCCAGCTTCCTGCTGTCCTGCTGCATTTCCCCCAAGCTTCTTCCTCAAATGATCCTGAGTTGATCTCCTCCCTGATGAGATGGTGTTGATTGGATTATTGCCCTTAATTTTCTACTCTCACCTGTGATACATTTATATGTGCAAGTCGTATATTATATCTTCCAACTTTGCAACTTTTTCTACTGTGTCGTACTTGACTTACTTTGGCCAATGGAATATAGATTGAAGTGATGCTTTGCCAATTCTGAACCTAGACGTTAAGTGGCATTGAGAGTTTCTGCTAGTCATTCTTGCATTCCTGTGGGTTGCCATGAGAAAAAGTGCCCAAAGAACCACTGCCCACTCACCCATAATGAAGGCACAATCACATCTGAAGTTGACCAAAAACCTGGAGTCTAGCCTGACCCAGTCAAGTCCAGATTAGATCAGCCAAACTTCAATCAACCTTATATTCATCATCATGAAAACAAATATTTCTTATTCTAAGGAGCTCTGGTAGCGTAGTGGTTACGAATTGGGCTGAGAACTGCAAGGTCAGCAGTTGGAAACTACCAGATGCTCTGCGGGAGAAAGAGGAGGCTTTCTGCTCCCATAAAGATTTACAGCCTCGGAAACCCTGTTCAGGGTCGCTATGGGTCGGAACCGACTCGACGGCACATAACAACAAGCCATTGATATTCGGTATTTCTTGTTCTAAGCCACTGATTTGGAGCAAAATTGCATTATCATGAGAGCACCGATAGTATCATATGGTGATGGTTTATGATTATACCTTTTGATAGGATGGTATAAGATTAATCCTGACCATTTCCTGGCTTTTTATAAAGGTTAGCCACTTTTATCCTTTCTGAAAGGAGAAATTAACCATAACTTGCTTTTCTATTTCACGAGAAAATTTCACTTATAAGAAAAATATTGCAACTCGGCGGCAGCCACTGCTCTCAAGGACACCACTCGCTCTTGTCTCGCTCTATTCCTCCACTACCATGTCTGACAAACTCGATATGGTCAAGATTGAGAAATTCGATAAATTGAAATTGAGGAAGACAGAAACGCAAAAGAAAAATCCACTGCCTTCAAAAGAAACCATCGAACAGGAGAAGCAAGCGGGCGAACCATAATGAGGCAGCGACGCAATATGCACTGTACGTTACATAAGCATTGCCTTCTTATTTTCCTTCTTTTAGCTGTTTAATTTTGTAAGATGCAAAGAGGTTGGATCAAGTTTAAATGACTGCTGCCCCTTTTCACAGCAAAGAATCCAGAACTACTGACAATGAAGGTGGTACCTGCCGCTACCATTGGCCTACCTGGCTGGCAGGGAAGGAAAAGAAATTCATGTTGGGTGGGACAACAGTGAATAAAATATAGAGAGTAAAAACAAAGCTGGTCCAAGGTGTCCTGCCAGCGTAAAATGCAGCTTCATCGGGGTGCTGCTTTTTTTGTTCAATGATTTTAATTATTGGAATGCACACGTTTTTAATATGCAAATAAAATGTTTTAAAACCTGAAAAAAATGCATTCATTTAGATTCTTTCCTTTTTGCTCTTAAGGCTAATTCTTTTATATTTAGGAGCAATGGGTTGAGAGAGAAAAACAGCATATGAGTCTCTTGTAAAGGACAATATCTGCAGTTTTTAAAGCATCACCTGTGACACAATTGCCCTTAATTGACTGTTCACCATAATCACATAGATAGATTTGAAATAGCAGACCCTCAGCCCTCCCTAAGCTTACGCTTGATTGTTGGTGCCCACAATTGTTTGGCTCACCTCTGACACCCATATCACAGATGGCACCTTACTCCAAATATCTGTAGCATTCTACCCAAGGACACCTGCTTTGGACCAATCCTTGGCTTACTCTTAATGAGGACCAGGGGAACCAAGAACTTAACTTCCTCGGACACTTCCTTTACCAAGCCCACGGTGGTGGGAGTGAGTAAAAAACAACCCCCTTCCTTATTCCTCAGAGCAGGGAAACTCTGAGACACGTCCTCCACTGTCACCCAAAATTTACAAGCAGAACTGAGCACCCATTGTCCAAAGCAGTAACCAGCTCTGTGGTAATGCACATTTTATTTGTTTATTTTTCAAGCCTGTCTTATTTCCCTCCTTCTCTACTGGTATTTCCTGAGCTGATCTCCAAAATAAACACTTACATGAAAATCCTTATTATCTCCAGATTTGCTTCACAGAACACCCAACCAGTGATATCTGCTGAACAGAACCTCTGGCACAGGGCATTGGGTTGTACACTGGCTGGCAATTGAGAACCAGTGTGATGGATGGGAACATGGCTTAAGATCTGAATGAATCAGGGTTCAAATCCCAGTGGTAGCATATGCTGGTGGCTTGACCTTAGTCAAATGATATAATTTTTTGAGGTGTAGTAAATTGGGCCATGATTGTGGTAAGGAATAGAGAAGACATAAGGAGAGGGCCTGGTGTATAGCAGACATTTGACAAATAAAGTAATTATTGTATCATGAGTCCTCATCATACTTCACTGAGTTTCATAACTCTTTCATTAATAAAATGTGAAACTCTTGGATTACTACAGAGCCCACAAGCAGATCTAGAACTCTACAGCAAGGAAAGGAATACCCTGCTTTGCACAATATACCCAATAGTCTATAAAAATGAATCTTAATGCAAATTGGCATTAAGGAAACCAGTCCACTCAACCCAGTATTCTTTCCCCAAAGACATTAAGAAACTGTTAGTGAGGAAACTTGATACACTGAATGCTCTTTCTTTCTTCCCCCTACCACCCCCATCTCATATAGGACAGAGATAGCTGAGTTCTTTGATTCTTTTGCCAAACTCTAGTCAAATCAGCTGCTTTGCCAGGAGCCAGACCTTAGCACCTTCTCTTCTGGAAGTTAGTTTCTTTCTTATCCTTCCAGCTCCTTTCTTTGAAAAATTCCACCTTTTTACTTGGCAGTCCAAGGAATAATTGTTTATCAATGTCTCTAGCAACTTTATTCCATATTTCAAGCTTCTTTTTCTTCCTCTGGCCTCCCAGAAGAATGTGTTGCTATGCTAAGTTTATAGCCCTATGTACACCCCTAAGGAAACTGGGCTGGGTGTCAGCACCAGTAAATTTTACAGCTGGTTGAACATGTAACTCTTTAGTTGTATGATATTTGCCTGTTACTCCCAGTAGAAAAAAAAGTCTGAAATACATAATTGGGCTTCTTCCTCCTTGGTATATCTATAAAATGTCTATGGTCCTTAAAGTCTGTGTCTTGTTAAACACCTATATCATAAACTCATTCTCTAGCTCTTTCCTTGTTGTTGTGTATTTTGAGTAAGAAAATAATATGTAACCATCAACTATTAAATATATTCTTTTATTAATTCTACACTTAAAAACCCACCGCTTGTCTGTCAGTTTTTTGTACTCTGGTGTCTTGTGCTAGAATCCATGCCACTTGTATTTTAAATACCAGCAGTGTTACCCATGGTGAACTTCCAGGCTAAGACAAACCAAGAATAAGGAGAGGCAGACTGCTCCTCTATGGTTAGCCACTGTAAACCTTATGAATGGAAGCAGAATGTTGTCAGATGTAGTGTCATAAGATTAAAACACTATGAATAGCAACAGAAATTGAACATCATCTGATATAGTGCTAGAAGATGACACCTTCAGGTTGTAAGGAATGCAAAATATGACTGGGGAAGAACTGCCTCCTCAAAATAGTGTTTACCATAATGTTGTGAATGAAGCAAAGCTTCTGGGGTCTTTATTTGCTGATGGGACACAACTCAAAATAAGGAGAAACAGCTGTAAGCAACCATTAGTAATCAGAACATGGAATGTACAAAGCATGAATCTAAGAAAATTGGAAGTTGTCAAATATGAAATGAAACACATAAGATTGATATCCAAGGCATTAGTAATTTGAAATAGACTACTATTGGACATTTTGACAGTCACATGGTTTCCTATCAAGGAATGTCAGATTGAAGAGGAATGGTGTCACACTCACATCAAAAACATTTCAAGATCTAGCTTGAAGGTGAGCAGCTTCAGAGACAAGAAAGCAGACTGACATTGCAGAAACATACCTGAGGCTTGCAGAGATTAAGGTACAATTTTTTTTTTCTTGTTCTCCACACTCCTCTTGCTTTCTAAACTTTCTATCCCCCCTTTCAGTGTTTTGTATATGTGCTCATCTGATGAAAGGTGACCCAACAGAATGTGGAAATCATTGGACAATATCATTAATATCACATTCAAATAAAATTTTTCTGAACATAATTTAAAAATGGTTGCAATAGTATATCGACAGGGAACTGCCAAAAATTTAAGATAGATTCAAAAGAGAATATAGACATCACAATAGAAGGCTTGTAAGTCCGTCTTCTGCCTTTAACTGATTGGAATACCTAAAATGGGGCTACAGCGTACCCAGTGAACGAGGCTTCTTGCGGAGCCTTTGCAATACATAAAACTATAGGTAGAAACCAGAACCACATACAGATCAGCAGAGATGAGGAATCTCCACTTGAAAGGATGAGCTGACCAGCCTGGAGCAGTGAGAAGAACAAAAGATACGTCTCGAATGAAAGACCTACAGGAAAAATATGATACGATGGAGGCAGATGGACTGTTACTACAGGAACAAACGGGTTGCTTCCCTAGGAGACATTGGGGCAGTTGGTCGGGTCCTACCAATGCAGGCCCCCTTCCGTGCTCTGATTGGTGACCACACGCATCACCGATGGGGAGAAGTGGGGTAAAGGCAGCAATGAAGTGACGAGCTAAGCCTTACAATATTCAATGGGCTTCTGTGGACCCGGTTGGGAACCTGGGTGGCAAGCAGCGTGAGGAGACCTGAGGACTCCTGGGCCCAGAGTCAGTGAC
>NW_006408557.1:14243005-14263694 GCF_000296735.1 Chrysochloris asiatica | reverse complement strand
TTGCAGGTTTTTAATTGTTTCCAATGCTATATCAATCTTGTTTGATTGCTCCTGTAGCACTTTTATGACTTCTTCCTTATTTTCCACCACCTCTTGTGGAGCATTTGAATTTGTTTCCATATCATTCTTCTGAATTCCTCCTCAGGAAGATACAAAGCCTGTTTTTCTTCTACAGGGAAGTTTGTGTCTGCTTCCAGCTCATTTGTCTCAGTTTCTCTTTTCTGGTTTTGGACATATGCTGAGATCTTTTGTTTTGTTTTGTTTTGGACATTTTCAGTAGTTAGGTGTGTTTTTAATGCTTAAATGAATGTATGTTGCTGTGTTGTTAAGCTTACTGAGTGTCTCCTGGTGAATGTGATCTGAAGATCAGCTTCGCTTTTCCTGTGTAATGCCTAGCAACTGGTATTGGCTCTTGTCCAAATGGTGGGATATGAGGGGTATGCTTTTAACTTGGCTATATGAGTACGCTTCCTCTCTCTTCTTGATTAAGGTGGGAGAAAGTTCCCACCCCCAGGAAAAGAGTGAGGCTGAAATGACCAGAAACAGAAACAATATAAAAGCAGAGACAAAAACCACCACTCAAAAAATAAATAAATAAAACCTTAGCCAAATGTCCAGTAGACTTTGCTGTGCAAGCAGGGATAGAGTCCTGCCCAGGTCAACTTTAGGGCTGTATCCCTAAGTCAGATGTCATGAAATGTAGCCTGCTGGACCAATGGGGCTCTCAGGAACCACCTTCCTGTGCTGTGGGAAAACTATAGGTGCAATGCTGGACTCTTTTAGGGGTGTGCTCCCACCTGCCTGAAGATGTTCAGGCTGGGCAGTGAGGGTGTGACTGGAGAGAGGAGGAAAGAAATGTGAAAAATGATAATTCAGTTACACCTCTTTTTCCAGACACAGCTCTGCATTTTTTTTTAGCCCTGTGTCACTCTATTCACTTGGCTGTGGCCCTGCCCTCTGATCTCAGTCCAGGCGATTCAGAAATTGCCATATTTTGCTTCCACAGTCTGATTTCTCCACAGGTGGCACAGGAAACTGGCACCCAGTGCCTTATACAAGATCCAAAACTCTGGCACTGCTCAGGAAAGCTCCGTCTCTGTTTTCTTTCTGCACCTCCGCTGAGGGGCCTTTCTTAATCTGTCTGTTCTTCACCCACTCCCCCAAACTGGAATTCTGATAATTGTTCATTTTCTAACTCTTCTTGTCTAGAAATAAGTCTGTTGCTGTTGTTCTTAAGTGTAATTGAGTTGGTCCTAACTCATAGCAAACCTTTATAGGGTTTCTGAGAAGTGGCTGATGGATTTGAACCACTGACCTTATGGTTAACAAATAGTTCAGTGCTTATTCTACAGGACTCCAGAGATACGACTTGTTAGTTGTTGTTGTTAGGTGCCATTGAGTTGATTCCAACTCAAAGAGACCCTACCCACAACAGAACAAAACACTTCCTGGTCCATCGTCATCCTCACAACTCTTGTTCACTTGAGCCCATTGATGTTGCCATTGTACCAATCTATCTCATTGGGGTTCTTCCTCTTTTTCACTGGCCCTCCACTTCATCAAGCATGATGTCCTTCTCCAGGGACTTGTTCCTCCTGATAACATGTCCAAAGTTTGAGAGAAGAACTCTCATCATCCTGGCCTATAAGGAATATTCTGCCTGTACTTTTTCCAGCAAGGACCTGTTTCTTGCTGGCCATTCATGATACCTTCAGTATTCATCTCCAACACTGCAACTCAGATGTACCAATTCTTCTACAGTCTTCCTTATTTCTTGTCCAATTTTCACATGCCTACAGAGCTATTGAAAATACCATGGTTTGGGTCAGGCATACCTTGGTCCTCAAATTTATAACTTAAGGATGTGGTTGTTGTCATTGTTGTTAAGTGCTGTTGATTCAGTTCCAACTCAAAAACACCCTGTATAGGGTTTTAAGAAGCAACTGGTGGGTTTGAACTGTCAACTTTGTAGTTCGAAGTCCAGTTCTGATCCTATAGTGAAACATCAGGAGATTCCACTAATCTACCTGTCCTTGTTGTAATCACTGAACTCTGTCATAGTATCACTAATGCAGCCACTTTGTTGTTAGTTGCCATAGAATCAACAGAATGAAACATTATCCAGTCTTCCACCATCTTCATGATCATTGTTTCGACCATTATATCAATCTCTCTTACTGAGGATCTCCCTCACCCTGCTGACCCTCCGCTTTGCCAAACATGATGGTCTCCACTGATTTATTTCTACTGATAATCCAAAGCATCCAAAACAAATGAATTGAAGTCTCAAAGTTCTATTGTGGTCTATACAATTTTCATTGGCTAATTTTTGGAAGTAGCTCAACATGCCTTTCCATCCTAGTCTGTCAGTCTGGAAGGTCCACTGAAATCTGTCCACTATGTGTAACCCTGCTGGTATTTGAAATAGTTGTGGCATAGATTAAGCATTACAGAAAAATCACAGTACGGCATCATAGTAAGGCAAACTGTACAGCAAACACAGTGGTGGAATTTAGTCATAGAAAGCAGGCCAGAATAGGTATGTCCAGATGTGGCCAATGAGATACAATTTGTATCCCCCCACTTACCACTTTTACTGACTGGTAGAGGTTATCAGCCATATATTTGTTCTGTTCTTAATTCTCTTCCCTATACAATTCCTCTCAATTAGAGTTTTTCTCTAAAAGAAATAAACTCCAGATGTGAATACCTAGCCTTTGGGTCCCTCAGCTGCTGATTGCTGTTAGGTGCTATTAAGTTGATTCTGAATCATTGTGACACTATATACAACAGAAAGAAACACTGCCCAGTTCTGCACCATCCTCACAATTGTTATGTTTGAGCCCATTATTGCCGCCCGCAAGGATCAGACCAAATAAACAAGCTCATGCTTATGTTTTCTGTGCCTTTTTACACACAGATAATTTTTGTAATCTTAAAGAAATATTTCCAATATGATTATTTTCTCTCTTTCATTCAATCTGTATCCTCTATATCTTTCCCTTTGTTTGGTAAAATTTCTAAAATCTCACAAATATTTATCTTTGATCTCTTTTTTCTTGACTAGCCTTTCTATTTTCCTTGCAAACAAAACAAACTGAGAAGAATCAGTGTTTGGCTGTTTACCCATTCTTGCATAAATTCGGCCATAAACTAGATTGTTGACCTGGAGGACTGGAGGGATTTAAATGTAAAATCTCTTGGTTCCCTCGCCTTTCCTCCCTTCCTGCTTCATGCCTCTTGGGTGTGGGGTGAAGGGAAGGGTAATGTCCCTCCTCTTCCCCATCACCTGAGGACAAAGCTTTCAACTTAGATGTCCTCAGGCCAAGCCCTAGAGGCCGAACTTTGATTTCAAAGTTGGATTCTTGAAAAACTTGGAGTTATAAGCAAAGTGATACATAAATGTCATTCCTGTACAGTGACAGGACACCACAATCATTTCAACAGCTCGAGGAGAGAGAGGTGAGTTGTATTTCAAGTCATTAATAATATTAAGTTTGACAAATTGTGAGACTTTAAGAATTGGCATGTGTGATTTTCAAAGCACAATTTATGCTGAATTCTAAGTCAGATTTATGCTAAACCATGTAAGTGAACAAGACCTTACATACTGATGCACACACCCAAGCCTACAGATACTTAGAAGGGCTTAGGAAAAAACTCCAAACTCCAGTTGTTCAGTTGAATACTGAGATTATTTTCAAAAGAGAGAGGCCCATTTCTTCACTTCAGGGACAGTGGCTGACATGAACTTCATGCTGAGGAAGCTTAAATCTTGAAGCAAAATGGCCAGAGAAATGAGAATCGAGTTGACAATAAGCACAAAATGTCGCTGCAACATTTCTGCCAGCACACTATATTTGCTTTCTGCCCTCTATTTTCTCCTCCTGTCGACCCTGGGTCTCTGTAGCCTCAGAAATTCATCTGGACAGCTTCTGAACTCATCTCTGCCCCCGATATCATTGCCCTTCTTTGTTCTATCCAAGATAGGCTCTCACTTACCAATTTAAAGTTTACTACAGACTCTCTCCTTCCAAGTTGACTGGTTATTAGTTTGAGGCTGCACACTTGTTATTAGGCAGAAGGCATTCCTCTGGCAATCTGAGCCAAGCATGAAACCTGGATACCAGGATGCTACTCTCATGTCATGGCACCTTCAAGGCCCAGGGATGAGTCCATATTCATAGATGCAACATGCGGTAGTATAACTGATGAGCCTAAATTTTTTCAAATGAAAACACAATTTTACATTGCTCCAACTGTTTGGAATAAGGGACTTGGGGTACACTGGACTGTGAAGTTTTCACTAGACCCTCAAGCAATTGTTATCAGATATCTGCCTGGAATTCAGTGCTCCCAAGACCCATCTGACCTGGGCAGTCAAAAAGTCTGCAGTGAAGACTTATTGTTAGCTATGACTGAGTTAGACCCTAACTGATGGCAGCCTCATGTACAATAAAATGAAACACCACCTAATTCATCACCATCCCAATGAACATTATAATCCATAGGGGTTTTGGTGGCTAATTTTCAGAAGTAGATCATCAGGCTTTTATTCATCATCTTAGTCTAGAAGCTCCATTGAAATTTGTTCAGCATCATAACATGCAAGCCTCTACTGACAGACTGGGCATGAGGTACATTGGTCGGGTATTGAACCCTGGTGTCTTGCAAGGAAGATCTCCATATTGTGAGTATTATATTAGATTAAATGAGAAAATGTATGAAACACAGGTTTTCAGCACACAGTTCCTAGTACATCCTCCTGATTGTGTGAATGTCATGCTGGCAGTCAGTGATCACTACACAGGGTGCTAGGTCAAGATCACAAAACTGCCTTATCACACCTGATGTTCCCTTAACAACAACATGTTTTGGATTAAACTGTGTTCTCCCAAAATATCTATCAACTTGACTGGGCCTTGATGCTCAGTGGTTTGGCAGTTATGTAATGACGTAATCATCCCCATGATGTGATCTAATCTGATAGACCAATCAGTGGTAAGGGATGAGGGTGGGTTCCAATACCCTTACTTAGGTCATACTCCTTATCTGATGTAAGGGGAGTTTCGCTGGAGTATGACGTGCATTGCTTTTTATCATACAAGAAATAAAAGGAGTGGGAAGTAGGCAGAGAAGGAAGGAGCTGATTACCACCAAGAAAGAAGAGCTGGGAGCAGAGTGCATCCTTTGGATTCAGGATTCCTGAACTGATAACTTCCTAGACATTCATGCCAGAGGAATAGGGATGCTAAAACATATGTAGACATGCAGCAAACAGCAGGCCAATAGATGCTGAAAGGAGATAAGGGCCATCCTCTAAACTGACAGAGAAAGCCTTCCCCTAGGATTCAGGATTCTAAATTTAGATTTTGAGCCTCCTAAATTTTCTGTTTGTAAAACCTATCCACTTGTGGTATTTCTGTTATAGCAGCATTAGATCACTAAGTCAGAAATTCATGACTCAGGCCTCTAAAAGAGTGTCCTGTGCATTTTCCTATGCTCTGGTCTCCCTTCACTCTCATTCTTCTACTTTCTCAAGTATGTCCACTACCCGACTTGATTGTCTCATTTGAGGTTGGTAAAATCTAAGTTTCCCACTCTAAAATCTCTTCTTATAGCTCTGATAGCCTCCTCCAACCATGTTTTGGCCAAGTAAGCACTCCTAACATGAATTTTACTATCTCCCTGGAACTTAGGCTGGACTCATGTCCTTTTGAGAGGAAAAGGTCTGCTGTTCACATCTTAGTTTCAGCTTGTCCCTTTGGGAGTCACAGTGACTATTAAAGAAGAAATTCACCATTACTAACTATCATTTGTATTTACTACTTCCTTGTGTACAGAAATTACTCCGGCTCTTTTGAAAAGTAACCATGAAGCTATTGTGATAAGAACTTGAATCCTAAGACTACCCAGATGTGTTCCCTGGCCACCCAACACAGGTATTCTTTCTCAGTTCTTGTTACATACTTCCTTATCTGTAGATTTCTCATCCGATTGAAGATGAGGTTTCAAACAACCCTCCCCTGCAAATTTCCAACCAGTCTTTTTCCCACTACTCCATGCCACATCAAGGAGCTCTGTAGCCTAGTGGTTACGAATCCTTAAGGTCAGCGGTTCGAAACTACCAGCCGCTCCGCGGGAGAAAGATGAGGCTTTCTACTCCCGTAAAGGTTTACACCCTCGGAAACCCTGTACAGGGTCGCTATGGGTCGGACCCGACTTGACGGCACTTAACAACAACAACAACCATGCCACATCTACCTCCCTCTGAAGAAGCTCACTCTCTTCCTAACAATTGCTTAGGAATTCCCACTCTTCTGAGACCAAAACAAACACTTGGCATTTAGACAGACTGAAATGAAATCTATTTTTGTTGTGGTTAGGTGCCATCAGGGTCATAAATCCACCCCAAACACTAGGGAGAGAGCAAAGTTCATGTGAGGAATGCTCATTTGGCCAAATCATGGTTGGGGTAAGCTGTGGAAGTCATAAGGGGCTGGGGGAGGGTAAGTTGGAATTTCCCGATCTCAAATGAAGCAGTGAAATTGGAGCAGTGGACACATCCATACTGAAGTTTTGGGTCTTCATCAGTAAGTATTTTAAGTCCTCATGACTTTTAATAAGCAAGGTTATGCCATCTGTACATCACAGGTTGTTAATGAGTCTTCCTCCAATTTTGATGACATATTCTTCTACATATAACCAGTTTCCTAGATTATTTGCTCTTCATAGAGATTGAACAAGAATTGTGAATTGATACAGCCCTGACACACACTTTCACTGATTTTAAACCATTCAGTATTCCCTTGTTCTGTTTGAATGACTGCCTCTTTGTCTTTGTACAGTTTCTTCATGAACACGATTTGGTGTTCAGGAATAACCATTCTTCAAAATGATATCCATAGGAGTATACTGAATCACAGTATCAAAATACAAAGAATTAACGGATGGTCAATGATTTCAATTTATTTTTTTGGACATCGTTAAATTTACATTATCAGCTTTTGAGGCTCAGGAAAATCTGAGGATACTAACCTGTCAACTTTTCCAAAGCATAATAATTACTTGTATTTGCATTCTTCTCTCAAGGTACACCTAAGATCCCATTTTCCTTTTTAAAAATGATCAGCAATTTCCAGCATCATTGAGACAATCAGTTCTTTTGTTATACTTGTTTCTGGCTCCTCACGTGGCCCTGAGGGCAGAACATCTGCCAGCAGATTTTCTACTGCCTAAATCCTTTCCAAGTAGTTGTTGCTGTCTGGTTAGTTCTGACTCTTGGCAACACTGTCTATAGGGTTTCCAAAGAATGACTGGTGGGTTTGAACTGCTGACTTTGTGGTTAGCAGTCCAGTGCTTATCTTACAATGCCATACCAGGACTCCTTAGTCATGCCAAATCCTATCCAAATATTAGCCTTTATTTTTCTGATTTTATAGTTTACATTCATTGCTGTCTTTGTTGAGTTCCTCATTACTCTCCCCATGAACTCCAAAAATTATCAAATCTTTGTTGGCAATATTCCTCCTCTAACCACACAGTGGGAACCCTGAGACCCAGAGTCAGCCTTCAACATTAGGCCAGGCTATCAAATAAGACTCTAGATTACAACCCACAGAGCCTCCTACTCCCTGTGCATGGAGAAAGCACACCCTAAAGGTAGAAGAAAGCTCATCCATGGCTCATAAACTTTCAACAGACCCCCAGGATTGTGTCCATTTCAGAGATTAAGAATAAAAGCACAGCGGGCCAAATGTTTTTTCCAGGACACTAAACTCAAAGGAGTTCTGGTGTGGTGCTGCACGTTAATGCACGGGACTGCAAGGTCAGTTTGACGTGCAACATCGGCAGTTCAAATTCATCAGTGACTCCTTGGAAACCTTATACATGGTTTCTATGAGTTGGAAAGAACTCGACAGCCCTTAACAACAGCAACAACAGCAAATTCAAACTACCCAGATTAGACTTGTGCCTGTCTCCTCATATAACAACATCTCTCTAAAGATGAGGGCATCCTGGAAGCTGTGACACCACACCAGCTTGGGGAACCCCCGAAATTTCAGAAAATTGTCTCAACCTTTCTTCCCAACTATCCCCATGGTAGAGATGTGAGAAGTGTTGTATATTGCCAGCTTCACAGACCACATGTTCATCATAGTCTGACTTCCACACAATCCCCAATGCAGTCATCAAGCAGAACCCTGAGGAACTTCCTTCAGCTTTCACAACACTTGGAACTTGGATGTCTTAAATGAGCCTGGGTACAATGTCCCATGGGAACAGTAGACTGCTATGAAATGGGATTTGAGAATCATAGAGGAATGACCTCTGAGTGTGTCCTCTCTGGACCTTCAGGTCCTCTTGCCTCTGTCTCTCAAGGCACATAGATTGCTGATGGGTGATGGGTATATGACTGGGAGTTATAATCTTGGAGAATTAGGATTAGAAGGTCACATGAACATTGCTTTAACTCCAACCTCAATTTGCAGTGGAAAAAGAGGCCAGTGAGAATGAGTGGTCAGCCTAAGGTCACAAGGGACACTGCACAAGTGTCACATCACTCAGTGCACTATTGCAGTCTGCAAGCTGAAGGGTTAGGTAGCAGCCCCTGGTGATCAGAGCAATGATCCAGGGCTTGGTAGGACAGTGAATTCTGTAGGACCCTCTCATTTTGGAACATCTATTTTCAAAAGCCATGGTACAGAGGTGATAGAGATAAAGGTGGGTATCGCCAACCATTTAAATATGGGGACCAGCATTTTCAGATAATCCCAGAAACACAAAATGACCTCCCTGATGGGACCAGGGGCTGGAACACAGACAATGGGGAATTGCAAGCTGCTCACAGTTATCAAACGGATAGCCATAGTCCCACCACCATACCACACTCCCGGCCTTATCCCAGAAGGCTCTAAAGGGGCCTGCTTCCGCCCACCCTGACCTTCCCTCTTTGAAACAATTGTCTTGCTTTTGTTGGGCTGAGTTTCCCCTCTTAGGTTTGGCTCAGTACAACCCTTAAAATAGCAGTGTAGCTGTGTTGAAAGGCCAGCTAGGTTGGTCAGCCTGGAATTTCCTGGAACCACCCAGGTTTGGGCATTGATCATCCAGGCTTCTCCCAGCTCCCATAAAGGCAATGCCTGGCAGATGACCGACCATTCTTTTCCTGCTTCCCCATCCTTCCCTGCCCTTTGAATCAGACAGAAGGGCTTGTTGCTAAGTTTATCTTGGAGTGTTTAACATCACTCCCTTTCCTGACCCCCAGGTCAGACCGAATGAGAAAGTTAGTTTAGCATCCCTTCACACAAGAGCTGGGGACACAGAATGTGAGGTGCACATTGTAGACCTGTGCACCTTCCCCACTCAGGGCCTCTCTGACCTACTGTGTCTGATGGCAAAGGCTTAAAAGTACTATTTTATTTTGTGAAATTTCTTTTTTAATTGAAAATTTCTTACTTGTAGGATATAATTCAGAAATTCTTTCAAAGTGAAATCACTGGCATTTGAATAAGAAACAGAGAAAGCTCTCCAGGTATTTCCAGGAAACTAAATGGACACAGAGCACCACTTCTGGTGGACTGCATTGTGCCAGGATGAGGAACTCAATTTTCAGGGTTCCATCTTGTTCACACTTGGGGAAAGTGGCTCAACTAGTACAAGCCACTACCACAGAACAGACAGACAAATGCAAAAGAGACAGGACAGATGTGCCACCAGAAAGCCGATCCCTTCATTTGTAATAAAATATGCAATGTTCCTGAAGATCTGAATGTTCATGGCATCTCTCTATTTTCTCCTTTTATACAAGTAATTCTAGTTCTTCTAGTTGCCAATCAAGTTAATTTGACTCAAGCAAACTTCATGTGCATCAGTGTAGAAATAGGCTCCATAGGGTTTCCAGTGGCTGAATTTTGGGGGAGTAGACTGTTTCGTTCTGCTGTACATGGGGTCGCTATGAGTCGGTTCCGACTCGATGGCACCTGACAACAACAAGACTGCCAGGCTTTTCTTCAGAGATGCCTCTGGGTGGAATTGAATTTCCAATTTTGGGGGTTAGTAGTCAAGCATGGTAACTATTTACACCATCCAGGGATTCCTTAGACAAGAACAGGAAAGTTAGATAATTACCAGAAGGCCCTTTGGCATTGGTGTTGACATCAGATGAAGGAATTCTTGTCCAACTTCAAAAGGGTCAAATCTTTGCTCCTGGCACCCATTCCTCTTGATATTCACTCAATAAATGTTCTGCAAAGGTATTCCATGTGCCAGGCTGGGTTAAACACTTAGGAACTGCAGGGAGGAAGACAGACCTGAGCAGACCATTGAGTCTGTCTTTTGCTATCTATTCTCCCTCTAGTTAACAACACCTTCTTTTAGTCTGACAGCTTCCAGATGATTCTTACAGGCATGGGACTCATCTGCGCTTTCAGGGTTTGCTTATACTTGTATATGGGCTGATCTGTTAGATGCTGTTTCTATCACCTATATTATTACCAACTCTGAGATGATTTACTTCTAGGATCTTGGAGGAATTTTGCTTTGCCTGCAAAAAAAAAGATTCATTTCCTTTGTTTCACATAGTTTGATAATGTCAAGGTTTATGAATGAAAGGTGGTCCTATCATTGATGGGCTCACTTCTTTACACTCCTGGACTCATGGAAAGCCAGTGGTATACCTAGCCCACCTTCCTGATCACCCTGACTCCTTGCTTTTCCTTTCCCTCTGGATAAGCAGAGGGCAAGGCACTGTGTCTGATACTCTGGGAATCAGGAAGTCTAATGCTGATACTTTGTTGTTGTTGTTGTTGTTGTTAAGTGCCATAGAGTCAGCTCTGACTCACAATGACCCTGTATAGGATTTCCAAAGTGAGTTTGAACCGCTGACCGTGCAGTTCAAACCTACCTTGAGGTTGATTGTTTATCCTATGGCGCCATACCTGGACTCCATGTTAGGTATAGGCGTTGTTGTTGTTGTTTTTAGGTGCCATTGAGTCAGAACCGACTCATAGTGACCCCATGCAAATGAAACAATGCCCGATTCTGAGCCAACCTCACTACCACTGCCACACTTGACGCCATGAATGATGCCACCTGGCCAATCCATCTCGTTGGGGGGATCTTCCTCTTTTTCTCTGACCCTCCATTTTACCAAACATGATATCCTTCTCCAGCGACTGTTCCCTCCTGACAATATGTCCAAATTATGAGAGACGAAGTTTGGCCATCTTGGCCTCCAAGGAGCACTCTGGCTGCACTTCTTCCAAAACAGATCGATTGGTTCTTTTGGCAGCCCATGGCACTTTTAGTATTCTCCTCCAACACCACAATTCAGAGGCATCAATTCTTCTACTATCTTCCTTATTCACGGTCCAGCTTTCACATCCATATGAGGTTATTGAAAGCACCATGGCTTGGCTCAGGAGCACCTTAGTCCTCAAGCCGACATCTTTGCTCTTCAACACTTTAAAAAGTTCCTGTGCAGCAGATTTGCCTAATGCAATACGTTGTCTGATCTCTTGACTGCTGCTTCTGTGAGTGTTGATAGCTGATCCAAGAAGAATGAAGTCCTTGACAACTTCAATCTTTTCTCCATTGATAAGAATGTTATTTATTGGTCCAGTGGTGAGGACTTTTGTTTTCCTGACATTGAGATGCAACCCATACCGAAGGCTGTGCTCTTTGATCTTCATCAGTAAATGTTTCAAGTCCTCTTCACTTTCAGCAAGCAAGGTTGTATCATCGGCATATCGCAGGTTATTAATGAGTCTTCCTCCAATCCTGATGCCACGTTTTTCTCCATAGAACCCAGCTTCTCAGATTATTTGCTCAGCATACAGGTTGAATAAGTATGGTGAAAGAACATAACCTTGTCGCACACCTTTCCCAATTTTAAAACATTCAGTGTTCCGAGGTTCTGTTCGGACAACTGCTTCTTGGTCCAAGTACAGATTCCTCAGAAGTACAACTAAGTGTTCTGGAATACTCATACTTGACAATGCTGTCCATAGCTTGTCATGGTCCACACAACTGAAAGCCTTTGCGTAGTCAATAAAGCACAAGTAAGCATCCTTCTGATATTCTCTGCTTTCAGCCAAGATCCATCGGACATCAGCAATGATATCTCTCGTTCCATGGCCTCTTCTGAATCCAACTTGAACCTCTGGAAGTTCTCTGTCAATGCATGATTGTAGCTGTTTCTGTATTACTTTTAGCAAAATTTTACTCGTTTGGGATATCAAAGAGTTTGTCCGATGATTTCTACATTCCGTTTGGTCACCTCTCTTTGGAATGGGCACAAATATTGATCTCTTCCAATCAGTCAGCCAGAATTTCTTGGCTGAGATGAGTGAGTGCCTCTTGTGCCACCTCACTTTCTTGAAAGATTTCAATTTTTATTCAATGAATTCCTGGTGCCTTGTTCTTTTCCAATTCCTTCAATGCACTTTGGACTTCCTCCCTGAGTATCATTGGCTCTTGATCATATGGTACCTCTTGAAACGGTTGAACATTGACCATTTCCTTTTGATACATGACTCTGTGTATTCAGGTATAGGTATAGATACATGTATTTCTATATTTTAAAAACAACTATTCTTGCTGTTTCTTTCTTTTTAATGATCATCTCTGTTCACAGTTACTTGTTGTGCAAGATTGACACCTGTTTCAAGACTGAAGGAAGTGTATGTGTTAACTTTCCTTTCTAGTGTCTGGCACAGAGTTAGCACTTCAACATGGTAAAACCAAAAACAAACCAAATCCATTGTTGTCAACTTAATTCCAACTCATAGACGTGACCCTACAAGACAAAGGAAAACTGCTCCATAGAATTTTCAAGGTTGTATATCTTTATGGAAGCAGACTGCCACATCTTTTTTCATGAAGCAGCTGATGGGTTTGAATTATTGGCCTATGATAACAGTGTAACACTTCACCACTACACCACTAGGGCTCCTTTACAACAATATGTATTAACTCACATATTGTTCTCTACTCATTCCATTGCCTGTAACATGCAGCCTATTTAGAGGTTGTCACAAATCCCTGGGGTCCCGTCACCATTTCATGCACATGGAAGTTACAGTGAATTCCCTCAATAGCTTGCTCCACCTAACAGAATCTTCTTGTTGCAAGCTGTCCTCGGACTGTGGGAAAATAATCCTGAGATGTGATCTATTAGGCCATACCGGGGTTTTCCTGGGAACACACACCTTTGGCCAGCCTTCTTTCTTCTCCAATCATATCATCAATTCCATTCCCGTAGTCCTCCTCCACAATATGCTCCTGGGACATTCTCAGATAGCAGGCACATGCCTGAAGAAGGGGAATCACTGATCAAGGCTGCTCAGGAAGGATGAAATAAATACCTTTCTACTAAAGAATGGAGCCAAGTTACTTACTTGTACAAAAGCTCATGTCAGGACCATGAGCATTTCCCCAAACCTCTGGTAGTCTCGAAGTGCTTTCCTCCTTCTAGGTGAGCAACATTCTAATGGAGAATCTAGCTAATATTCTAGAAATCAAATGTTCTATTTTTTTTTTTAATAGAGATATTTTGAAACATGATATCTTAGAAGAAAAATATTTTTGAACAATATTCTGAAGTATTACATTCAAAACTGAAGTGGCTATGGTTATCTAGGAGTCTAATAAAGTTTTTAATCCTGGTGGTACTGTAGGATAAGCACTGGACTGTCAACCACAAGGTTGATGGTTGAAACCCACCAGCCACTCCCTTGAAATTCTATACCAGGTTGCTATGAGTCAGAACCAGCTTGAGAGCACTCAACAGCAACAATAAAGATCTACTTTGCAGGTAATTCTAATGATTCTAGAATAAGCATTATGAACCCCAAGAATCCCTTTGTCTAGAATTCACCAGGATGAAAGAACAAGTATGCACTGTAGATAAGTTCACGAGACTCCCTTTCCAGCCCTCTTCCACCTTATCCCCCAGTGTTGTAGAGGATAGAGATTCAGACATTTCATTTTCCTTTGTTCCCTGTAGCTAAGTCTCCACACGTGACCTGCTGCAGCCTACAACACCATGAGGTACAGCCCCTGTGCAAGCTGGCACACTTTGGGGCATCCAGACCCTAATGTCATAGGTACTGAGTAGCAGGTAGCAGCATTTAGGCTGGGACTCTGAAAAATTTCCTTAGCTGGGCCATCTCTGTTTCTTTGTTATTGGCTGTTTAACATCTACATCTATGTATTCTGTCTCTCTGAGCTCTGTGAGTATCCCAGTATCCTTACTGAATTCCCTTCTACTCCAGCTCAATGGAGTGTACACTGCTGTCTGCCACTAAGAGTCTGAACGGGAACATGCACACTGTTCAGCCATGAAAGTCTAAGCAGGTAAAGCATAAGCATTTACTGAGCAACTATTGAATGTTTCTCTGCTGACCAAAAAATTAGATCCATGTGGTTACCAGTTTTAAGAACTTTGTGCTTTGTATTTTATATCATACATCTACTATTTTATTTGACAGTCTCAATAGCTCTCTAAAGTAGATGAAGGAACTGAATTTCAGCAAGTTTCAGGAGTACTATTATATTGTAGGGATTGCAATCAACATCACACAGTAAAATGTGTAGGAATTGTTGATTGCATTTGCTCTGTAAACTTTCATTGAAATCATAATGAAATGTTTCAAAAAAGAAGAAGAAAAGAAAAGAAAGAAAGAAAGAACTTTTCAGTAATTTGAACTCAATTTTCTCAGATTTCAGAGTCTATGCTATTTTGCCTACACTGCAGTGTTGTCAATCATGATGCCATATACTTAAACAAAACCCAACTATATGTGAGGTAACTTGTTCCAGGTTAACTCTCCCTACTCACACTGCCTTGGACTCAAGAAACTTCCATTAGGTCACAGGACCTTAGGCAGAATCCTGAGCTCCACTCAGAACCTTCAGAGGTGGGACATTCCCAATTGAAAAGACAGCCAGACCAACCTGGAACAGCTAGAGGAACAGAAGATATTTCTTGAAAAAAGGCCAGTGGGAGTGATGGAGCAGGGGTTGGGGGGAAAGCAGACTGTTTGGCTGTGACAATATCAAGCAAGCTGTTTACCCTGGAGCCATTAAGGCAAGAAAAGTCAGCCTATCAGGGTAATCCACTTTCTAAGACTGAAACTCAAAGGGAACACGTCAACAGTCTTGTATGTTCACTGGTGAACACCCTGGTCAACTTGCGAATGAAAGGGAATTGGAGCAAGGAAGACATGGACAGAGTTTGGCGATATTCCATTGAGATAAGAGAAAAAAAGAAGGGTAGGATGGGGATGGTTTAAAGTTCAGAAAGATGTGTGAACTTCTGAGCCCAAAGAACTGACCTAGGCACTGGAGGCTAACTAAGAGTGAAGCAGTCAGCTGGTCTGAAGTAGGGAGAGGCATGCAAGAACTCTCGAACTTGTAGATAGTACCAATTTGACCTAGCTTGGAGGGCTTGCTGGATAGAATGTGATCAGGTGACGATAAAGAAGTTTGATACAGGAAGAAAGCATAAATTGCTACAACTTGATGAACTGGATCTTTGCTTATGGATGAAGTTGCCCTAAATTTCAACCAAAATGGATGGTTTCTTTATATGAAGGATCAAGCTTGCCTCCTCAGTACACTGGGTTGATAGGGATGGGCTACTTAGACTTCATATATCAAAACTGGGGGCTATAAAGGCACTAAGTGTCTGGCTTACAAGCTTTCATGAAGGTGCTTAGTGTCAGAATGAGGAGTGTTAAGATAGAATCCCCACTGAGTAGTTTTCCTGTGCAGATGAGTCTGGTGATGAGGGAGATAGAGCTATATGATTCAATTGTGAGTAATTGTTATCAGGACTAATGGTGATTATTACAACTGTAAATGTAGAAGAGGAGTAACTAAAAGGAGGCAGCAGTTAATCTGATGTTTTAGGAACAGAGGACCCTAGGGCCATCAACAGGAAAGAATATGAAAGGAGCCAGGGATCCTAACCAGAAAAGTGGTGACAACAGAGATGGTGGCAGAGGCGATGGCATAGAGAGACAGAGCAGCAGAGGTTTATAGGCCCATGGACTGAGAAATGCAGTGTGCATGAAGGCAGGAGACTGGCTTACAAAATGTGTCCTTTGGCAGGTAAATATTGTTGGCAGATGGTACATGGAGAGAATTGTAATCATTGCATTGATTTGTTAAATGCAAAGCTGATGATCTGACCTGTAAACCTTCACTGAATTCACAATAAACACTTTAAAAATATATAATAGTAAAAAAAAAATCCAAGATATGAGAGGAATTTGCAAACCTTGAGCTGATGTTGGCCTATAGAGTGTTGAGACAGAGAAGAAGTTTGGGCTTCAATATGAAATATTAAGCTGTTGAGCAATAAAATAATCCAAGCCCTTCCATTCACGGGCACATATGAAACAGCACAACTTGCTCAGTTTCCATTAAAAAATAATCATAATCATTTCCATTCTTTTCAATATATTTCTAGAGTCTATGAAAGTAGACTGTTTTTCTCAACACTAAAGATATTTTTTACTATTGACCATGAGCTAGAGTCGAAATTCCTTAAGATAGAGGATGAGGCTGATTGCAAATAGGGAATGATTTAAAAATTCCAGTTAAAGTTGCAAGGATTTGAAGGTCGGAGATGACCCAGTTCCCATTGTCCTCCAGAATTAGACATTGCTGCACATTTTTTCTTATTCTTTGCTTTGATATGAAATATTTTTCTCTTTATGTACATTTTTTTATATTCAACTGAGACCATGAACCTCATCCTGAGGTTTGACCTCTTAAACATGTGACTCTGCCCTCCATGTCTCTCAGACATCAGTTTCCTGCTATTACTTCCCTGGTCCCACTTATAGAGTTCCCCCAAATCAATGTTTCATGTGCACTGAATATGTTCTTCCTCTTAGATGTCCGAGCTTGTTTTTGCCTCTAATCCTCTGCACATATTTCCTTCTTTGAAACCCACTCTTTTCCTTCTACTCATAATTCACTCCTCTCACAAATCTGGGTTAGGTAGTTTTATGTTCAGGGGTGGGGGTAAAAGGGTGGGGGTAAGATAGGGCTTCAATTTACTGTGTTGCGCAGTTCCCAGTTGTAACAGAAGCAGTTGGTGACCCATCCACAGCTTCTTGAGCATCACCAGTAAATTGCATAGCAGCTGATTTCTGTCAAAGACTATTGAAAGGTTAGCACCTGTGAAACCAGTCCTGGAATGCTTGAGAATTAGTGATTCATTACCTCTGTGCCCTGCCACAGGAAGCTGTCAGTCCTTGGCAGACAAAGCCCCCAGCTCCCTCAGACCTCAGGGCATATGGTCTGCAGGGGCTCCTAAAGGATGAAGCTCCTGTCATCTATAGTTGATAACACATCCTTTCCATTCCCTGTCTCATTTCTCCCTCCTCTACCAATGCTTGTGAGGAAAATCTTATATATGAATTTCTTGCATCCAAAGCCTTGTCTTTGGGATCTACTTCTGGGTGAACTCAAACTAAAAGACCTATCCTACTAGCTACCATAACTGCTTATTTAAATAGAATATATCCCCTACTGGGTGACCCTGCCACCAAGTTCAAGCAGAAACAACAACAAAGGTGAACAAAGATGATAACACAAGCCACCACAGTGCAACAAACTGACAGATAATTGGTGGATTTTCAATCGTCTCTTATGCATGTGAAAGTTGGACAATGAATAAGGTAGACCATGCAAGAATTATTTCATTTGAGTTACGAAAAGAATATTAAAGGTACCATGGACTTCCAAGAGAGCAAACAAATTTGTGTTGGAAGAAGTACAACCAAAATGTTCCTTAGAAGCCAAGATGACCAGATTTATTCTCTCATACTTCAGACATATTATCAGGAGGATCCAGTCCCTGGAGAAGGACATCATGCTTGGTAAAGTGAAGGGTCAGTGAAAACTAGGGAGACTCCCAATGAGATGGATTGGCACAGTGGCAGTAGCAATGGGCTCAAGTGTAGCAGCAATTATGGGGATGGTGCAGGACTGGGTGGTGCTTCATTCTGTTGTACATAGTTGCTCTGAGTCTGAACCAACTTGATGGCACCAAACAACAACAACAACAACATATCCCCCCATTTACTTCTAAAGACAAGGAGGGCTAGAATAAGATTCTTTTGTTTATACCAGTATCCCAAAGTGTAATTATTGCCTGTTTGTGTTGTCAGTAAATATTTTCTAAGACAATGGTACAGGCTCTGGAAAAAATTACCATCTGGTAAGGAAAAGAGGACAGGGGAAAGTAAGGAGAACTCAGAGTAATAGAGGGCCAGCAAGAAAAGAGGAGGACACTCATGAAGATAGATTGACTGCAACAATGGGCTCAAGCACAGTAAAGATTATGAGGATGGCCCAGGGCTGGGCAGTGTTTCCTTAAGTTATACAAAGGGTTGCTATGAGTTGGAACTCACTGGATGGCACCTAACAACAAGAGAAATACTGGAAAGTGATTGAAAGGTAGCAAAGAGGACAGAATGATTAATTACATATAAGCTGCATACAGAACTAGACAATTAATGGCTGGATAGACCAGGTGTGGACGAAGTTCAAGCAGAAACAACAGCAAATGCTAGGTAAGGTGAACACAGATATGCATGGCCCAATTTCCCTTTAAAGGAAGGACTTGCTATCCAGCTGCAAAGAATATGGGCAGTAGGTGACCTCCATCTATCAGTGGCTTTTGGGCCTGTCTTGGCTTCAGAGATGTCTTGTCAGGGTCATTCCATCCCTAGAGTGACTTGCATTTGGTGACTCAGGAAGGTTATAGTATAAAGGCTAGGCTATTTTAACATGACTCAGCACAGTCAATGGCAACCATGGCTCTAGAGCTTCCTAGTAGGGCTAGTTAACCCTACCTGCATTACTGTCAAGTTCATCCTCTGCCTAATCCTTCTGCTACCCTCTTCCTTTCACAGGTGTTGATCCCTAATTAGTGTCACAAGACTTAGCAAATAAAAACTCAGAATACCCAGTCTAATTTTAATTTCAGTATAAGTATGTCCCAAACATTGCATGGCATATACTTATATTGTTGTTGCTGTTAAGCTCTGACTCAAATTGGCTCTGTATAGGGATTCTGAGGATTGGCTGGTGGGTTTGAACTGCTGATCTTGTGGTTACCAGTCCAATGCTTACCTTACAGTACCAAACAAGAACTCCAGGATATACTTGTATTAAAAAGAAAAAAAAAAATCTTTGTTCATTTAAAATGCAAATTATTTAGGTACCTCATATTTTTTCTGGCATCCCTATCCATTTATCCATCATAAGTATCTTTCAATACAAACACCATCTCAGTACATGCTTCCGTAGACCCTGATCTGGGGCACTGAAGCCTGGGATGCTGTCAGGTAATGTAGGGTAAAAGAAGTTCCTGTTTCCTGAGCATAAAGAATACCATGACCAGAATATGGGGCTGGAGAGGATAGGGCTTATGGTCTTAAACCTAAAAAAGTATGAATTTTATCTCCAAGGATAATCCTGAGTACCAGTGGAAGACTCTGAGCAGGGAGAGAAGATAACTGGATTTTCATTTCAGAAAGATAAAAAAGATCCTTTAGTGACAGTGTCTGAGGATGGCCTGGAGGCTGGGACACTTTGTAATTGGCATGTATTTGGTTCAATTAAGAAGTATCAGTATCTTTACATTGGGATCAATTATCTCACAATCCTGAGCTAAGCTGATCAACCAGGTTTAATGAAGGTGCAATCTCAGGGCAGCAAGAATGAGAAGGAATAAAAGGGAGCAGATAAGGAGAGAAGCAAGGAGAACACATTACACTGTTTGATAACAGCTTTACAAGAACTCCATGTTATTCACTCATAAAAAACAGCTTCTAGACAGAGGAGAAAAAGATGGGGGGTGAGGCAGAAAGGTTGTGCAGGTTCTCTGCGTTAAGATGCTCCAAAAGATATTAAAAGGAGTTCTTTGGACTGAGAACCATCAAGAGCAGACAACAACCAGAGATTCACATATGTGGCAACATAATCTGGAATTCAGTCCAGATATGGATATGTACAGAGTAGAACAAAACTACTATAAGACAGAAAATAGGGAATCTGAGATGTCAGTCTATGATCAGGACAACTACAAAGCAAAGTTATGGAAAAGTATAGCCCCAGACTTCCAGGTGGTGAGGAGTTCAGGTAGATTTCACAGTAAAATGGACTGTTTTAAAATGAGGAAGAAATCAATGAAGTAGAAGGTAGCCTCAAGGAACCTAAATACACTTTGATATCAAATCAAGAAAAGGAAAATGAAGGAAGATTTTGAAAACATTAAAATTACATAGAAATTCGTAAGAAAAAACAAAAATTAAATGAACTCAGCACAGGAAAGCTTGCAGAACAAAGAAACTAGCAGCAGTACAAAAAAAACAAACAGCAAAATGTTGCAATGGTTTCATACCTATCGATAATTACACTGAACATCAATAAATTACTCTCTGTCAAGAGACAGAGAGTAATAATTGTTGTTGTGAAGTGCCGTCGAGTCAGTTCTGGCCTGTAGCAACCCTGTATAGGGTTTTCAAGGAGCAGCTGGTGAGCTTGAACTGCTGACCTTGCAGTTCAAACAGCTTTGCAGTCTGGTGCATTAACCTACAGTGCCACACCAGGACTCCCAAGAGTAACAGAATGGATAAGAAAACAGAATCCTTCAATACGCTGTCTA
>NW_006408557.1:14241445-14242905 GCF_000296735.1 Chrysochloris asiatica | reverse complement strand
AAAAAACACAAACAAGTAGGGATGGCTATATTGATAGTTAATAAAATAAACTTTAAGCTAAAAACCAGCATAAGAGATAAAGAAGGACATTAACAAATTAAACCCTAATAGAATTGAAGAAAAAAATAAAAAACTCTACAACAATAGTGGGAGATTTTAATATACTACTTTAGGAAAACGACAGAAAAAACAAGAAAAATTCAAGAAAGACACAGATGAACTAAACAACACAATCATTTTGACCTCATAGATAATGTATAGAGCATTCAACCCAACAACAGTACAATACACATTCTTTTCCAGTGTGCATGGAACATTCTCCAGAATAGACCCTGTGTAAGGCCACAAAGCAAGTCTCCAAAAATTAACAAACATCAAAATACTACAAAGCATCTTCTCAGATCACAAAGCTATAAAATTAGAAATCAACAATAGCAAGCTCAATGAAATAAAATCGAATATATGGAAACTGAATAGCATCTTGCTTAAAAACTACTGGGTAGTAGGACAAATAAGAAATGAAACAAAAAAAATTCCCAGAAACAAAAGAGCATACCAAACCTTTGGGACAGAGCAAAAGCAGTGCTGAGAGGACAATTTATAGCAATAAATGAATACATCCAAAAATAAGAAAGAACCAAAATCAACACATTAATACATCTCCAACAATTATGAAAAAAAAAAGAGCAAAGTAAGCCTACAGTTATCAGAAGAAGAAAAATAATAAAGATTAGAGCAGAAATAAATGAAATGGAAAACAGAAAAACAATAGAGGGAATCAACAAGACAAGAAGCTGGTTCTTTGAAACAATTAATAAAATCAACAAACCACTGGAAAATCTAAGAAAAGAAAAGAAGAAAAAGATGCAACTAACACACGTAAGTAGCCACATGGGTGATGTCACAACAGAACCAATAGAAATAAAATAGTTAATAACAGGATACTATTAAGAGTTGTATTCCAACAAATTTGAAAATCTAGAGGAAATGGATTCAGTTTTACTAAAACATGACCACCTAAACTAAAGCAGAATGAAGTAGGAAACATGAACAAATCTATAACAAAATAAGAAATTGATCATGTAATAAAAAAACTCCCAACAAAAAGATTCCTGGCCCAGATGACTTAACTGGTGAATTTTACCAAACATTCAGAGAAGAGCTAACACCAATTTTACTCAAACTATTCCAGAATATAAAAAAGGATGGAAAACTTCCTAACATATTTTATGAAGTGAGCATAAGCCTCATACCAAAACTAGGCAAGGACATCACTAAAAAGGAAAATTATAGACCAATATCCCTCATAAACATAGATGCAAAGATGAAATACTTAGGAATAAATCTAACCAGAGAAACAAAAGAACTATACAAAGAACACTAAAAATCACTACTACAAGAAAGCAAATAGATTCACAAAAATGGAAGATTATACCACGCTCATGGATAGGAAGACTTAA
>NW_006408557.1:14217603-14240745 GCF_000296735.1 Chrysochloris asiatica | reverse complement strand
CAAGAAAATCCCAATTTGACAAGAAAATCTCTAAAATTTGTAGACAACTATGTGCTGGTGTGGGTTAATGAGCCAGACTTCAAAGCTGTTTGAACTGCAAAGTCAGTGATTCTAACTCACCAACTGCTCCTTGGAAACCCTATGGGTCACTATGGGTTTGAACCAACTCAACAGCACTTAACAACAACAACAACATACCTTTACAGGAAAAGGACAAAAACAAAACAACAACAACAACAAAAAAACCCCACAAACAAACCATAACAACAAAAAGCAATGACAAATTGGGCACAGGACATGAACAGATAATTCAGGCCGGTAACAAACCTATGAAGGGTTCATGACTGTTAGCCATAGTTGTTGCTGTTGTTTAGTACCATCAAGTTGATTCTGACTCATAACGACCCTGTATAGAGTTTCCAAGGAGCAACTGGTGAGCTTGAACCACCAACCTTGTAGTTCAAACGGCTTTGCAGTCTGGTGCATTAACCCACAGCGCCACACCAGGACTCTTGAACTGCCATTAGAGAGATGCAAATCAAAATAACAATGAGATATCATCTCACGCCAGCATTAAAAACAAAGTTCCAAAAACTGAAAAAAACAAATGCTAACAAGGGTGTAGACAGACTGGGGTCTCCCTACATTGCTGGTGGGACTGCAAAATGGCTTAACCGCTCTGGAAACAGTATGGTGCTGCCTCAGAAAGTTAGAAATAGAAATACCTTATGATCTAGTATTCCTCTACTTGTTATATAGCCACAAGAAAAAATGTTTATGTGTTTGACTGTCTTGTGAATATTGGTTTCCCCTGCCTACTATTATAAAATAGACATTTAAGTGTGATAGTAATGAATATTGAGAATTTTGATGACAGAAAGTTTGTAACCCCATCTTCAGCCTAAAATGGATTAGATTTGGTAAAAGGGGAACTAGAATTTTCCCAGGGAAATATACTTCTTGTTAAGCCTTTGTAGATTATGGGGTTTTATGTAGAATCCTGAGCCCTCAACTTTCTGAGTTGGGACATTCCCTCTTGAAAAGACATGCAGACCATCCCAGAACTGCTGGGAAAACAGAAGATTCTTATTGAAAGAAAGACCTGCAGGAAAAAAGTATACTGTCTGGCTATTAGAATATCAAGTAAGCTGTTTGCTTTGGAGGCATCAAGGCAAGAAAAGTAAGCCCATCAGGAAAACTCTCTTCAAAGACTGAAACTCAAAAGGAACCCATGAGCAGTCTAGTATGCTCACTGGTGACTACCTGGGTCCACTTGTGAGTGGAATTGGGGAAAATGCAACAATGAAAACACAGGCTGAGTTTGGCCATATTCAATTGGCACCTACTGACCTCAAGATGAAAGAGAGGAGAGGAAGACCTGGTTGTTGTGAAGCTTAGGGACACATGTAAACTCCCAAGCACATGCACACTGACCTAGTCACTGGGGGCTAGAGCTGAGAGTCAAATGGCCAACTGGCCTGAAGTGCAGGGAGGTATACATGAATTCCCAGACTTGCAGCTAGTACCAATCTGACTTAACTTTAATGTACAACTGACCAGAACTTGACCATATGAAGATAAAGATGTTTGATACTGTGAGCAAGTGTAAATTAGACTACAGTTTGATGAACTGGATCTTTGCTTTCAAATGCAGCTGTTCAAAACTCCAACTGGACTGGAAGCATTCTTCATATCAAGGAATAAGCTGTTTCCTTAGTGCACTGTGTTGATAGGAATGGGCAATCTAAAGATTGGTTATCAAAAATGGGGGCTATAAAGGCATGAAATGGAAGGCTTACTAGCTTTCATGAGGAGGGGAAGATAAATTCCCCACTGACTAGTTTTCCTCTTCTCTAGATGTGTCTGGTGAAAGGTGATGAGGATGCTGATAGGATTTCTTTTTCAGTTTTTTTTTTCCTACTATCTTTTTTTAAAAAGTTTTTATTGTGAATTGAGTAAAAGTTTACAGGGCAGATCATCAGTTTTGCATTCAACAAATCATATACTTTGTTTCATTACAATGATTATAATACCCTCCATGTACCATCAGTTAACAGTATTTTTCTCTCTTCATTTTAGCTTTTTTTTTTAAAAAAAACAAACAAACATTCAGGCATATATAATCATTTAAAAGGGCACATTCTGCAGCCTTGCCTCCTTGCCACCAGCTCTCAGCCCCTATCTTTCCAAGAATCTAGAGTACTTAGCTTCTCCCTCTTTCCATGTCCCCCTCTCTGCCTCCATCTCTGGTGACTCTATTTTTCTGGATAGGGTCCCACATTCCGCTTGTGCTCTTCTCCCTTGACAGACCTAGGGTCCTGTGTTTCTGGACTGTAAGATTAACTATGTCCCCATTTTTGCTAAATAAAACAACAACAACAACAAACTTCTACCTTTACAATTGTGACAGTCACAATTAATAATGATAACAATTATTCAGTATTGACTCATAAAAATCTTATCTCCATTTCTTTTCACCAGACCCATCTAGACAAGATGAAAACTATTCAGTGGAGACTCTATGTTGTCCCGCACACTCTTAAACTGTATTCCCTCTGGAAAACTTGTGCCTTTATCATCCCCTCTTTTTAGGTTACGAATCGGGCTGCTAACCTCAAGGTCGGAAGTTCAAAACTACCAGTGGTTCCATGGGAGAAAGATGAGGAGTTCTGAACCCGTAAAGATTTACAGCCTTGGAAACCCTGTGCGGGGTCACTATGAGTCGGAACCGACTCCACAGTACTTAACAACAACAACATTTTAGGTAGGCATGTTTAAGTTGCCTATCAACCCTTTACACAGAGGGGATAGGATTAATACTTGATGTGAAGACTCTTTCCCTCTCTGTTGGTATTTTGAGCTACTACATCCATGAGGATAGGTCAAGTTCATCATATTGTAGCAATTTACCCTTACTTCCTTTATCAAAAAAAATTTTTTTTTCTACCTCTAGTTGAGTTCTGATTATCAAACCATCAAGGCTTGAGCAAAAGTGTACTATCTACAAGTTTGGGTGTTCTTGTGCATCTCCCCTCACTTCATATCATCTGGATGCTTCACTCTCAGCTCTAGCCCTCCGTGGCTATGTCTTTGTCCACGGGCTCAAGTGTCCCCAGGTCTCACCACACTTTGGAACAAACAGCCCTTCCTCTTCTCTCTCTCATTTCCAGGTCAATGGGAGTCTATGGAACATGGTTGAACTCAGCCCATTTCTCCATTACTGCCTTTCCCCCTCTTCCACTCACCAATAAACCAATGTAGTTGCCAGCAAGTTTACATGCCTGCTTATGTGTTCCTTTTGAGTTTCAATCTTAGAAAGTGGTTTGTCCTGAAGGGTGATAGGATTTTATTGATTCAATTGTGAGTAATGCTAGCAGGATTAATTGTGATTGTCACAGCTGTAATTGTAGAAGATGTGTAATTAAAATGGGGGAGTAGTTAATCTTTCATTTCAGAACAGATGACCCAGTACCATCAAGAAGGAAGAGCATGAGTGGTGTTTCAGATCCTACCTAGAAAAGTGATGACAGCAGAGATGGTGATGGGGCTATGGCATGGAGAGATAGAGCAGCTGCAGACTCAATGCCCAGGGACTGGGTAAGGCTGCGTGCCTGAGGGCAGGACACTGGCTTGAAGAATATGCCCCTAGGACATTTAACTGAATATATATTTTTTTTCTTTTGTATGTGTACATCAAATACTTTTGCTTTGTTCATTTGTGAAATATACCATGTAAAAGGGAAGTCACAGGGAGGAAGTAGGATAACTGTTGTTACAGAGAGAGGATATCATTGAGATGAAGTAAAGAGTATGATTTGTTGAATGTAAAGCTGATGATCTTATCTGTTAAACTTCACTCAATTAACAATTAAAAGTAAAAAACCAAACCAAAACAAAACCAATATAACTTTTGCACCAACTATGTGGAATCACCTTGCCTCAGAACAATCTTTAAGGGTCAGAAGGGAGAGTCATGTGTGGGCCCTTTCTTCCTTCTCTTAGTCAAACCTCTCCAAGGACATAGAACTCCATTCTTCTGAGCCTTGATGGTGTAGTCATTAGGTGTTCAGCTGCTAACCAAAATCCATTTGAATCCACTGGCTGATAGGAGAAAAGGCCTGGCAATCTATTCCCATGAAGATTGTTATTGTTTTTGTTGTTGTTAGGTGCTACCAAGTCTGCCTCATAGCAACCCTGTGTACAACAGAATCAAACATTGCCCTAGGAAATCCTATGAGATAGTTCTGTGCTCTCCTATAGGGTCACTATGAATCAGAATCAACTAGACAGCACACAACAGCAAGCAACTCTGGGTTATCTTATCTAATTCCTACAGGACTCTGCTGGGAAGCTCATCTAAGTCCAGAAATGATGGGAGGCACAGTCGATATGAATCTGAATGGGTTGTGCTTATGCCAAAGTAGTTGCAATTCTTTTAGAGTGGGCATAAGAGAGGCCATATCAAAACCCACCAAGACACTTGAGACAGCGTCAATATTGGAAGGTTTGAGTCCAGACATGACAGGTAGGAGGCAGGGGCCAAGGAATGGGATTTGTTGTTGTTGTTGTTGTTGTTAAGTGCTGTCTAGTTGGTCCCGACCCATAACAACCCTGTATAGGGTTTCCAAAGAGTAGTTAGTTGGTGAGCTTGAACCACCGACCTTGCAGTTCAAACTGACATTGCAGTCCAGCACATTAACTCACAATGCCACACCAGGACTCCAAGGAATGGGATAGAAGGGGCAAACAAGTCCCTTAAGTACTCTTCAATGAAACAGGGAGGGTTAGCTCTTCTTTAAGATACCAGGAGAATCTCCAGGAGCTGACCAATCCTAAAGTGTGGGTTCTGGATGGACCTTTGGTGTCATTAAGGACTGAAAATGCAGATGTAGATGTTGTTATGGATTACTTTGTGACCCCCCTATGAATGTGTCCTGGTGTGGTGCTGTATGATAAGCACTGGGTCAAAATGTTGATTTGAATCACAAGTCCAGAAGTTCAAAGCCACCAGACACTACTCAGTAGCACTGTACATGGTTGCTATGAGTTAGAATCAACTCAACAACACTTAGCAACAACAAGAATGTGTTGGACTCCTAACCCCTATACTAGTGAATGTAATTCTATTTGATAGTAGGATTTTTGTTCTGTTAATGAAGTCATATTAATGTAAGATGTATTTAAGCCTAATCATTTTTGAGATATAATAAGTACAGTTTAGACACAGAGACAAAGACAAACTGGGAAGATTGAGAACACATAAAAATTGCCAAGGAACTGAGGAACAGAAGCTAAGAGACAAAGATCTTCCCCCAGAGCCAAGAACGACAGTCTTTCCCTAGAGCCAGTGCGCTGAATTTGAACTTCTAGCCTCCTACACTGTGACGGGACCCTGGTGTGGCGCTGTAAGATAAGCTGTAAGCGAACCGTGAGAGTCACAAAGTTGGCAGTCCAAACCCACCAGCCACTCTTGGAACTCCCATACAGGGTCACTATGAGTAGGAATAGTGTCCTGTAGGATACACACTGGACTGCTAACTATGAGGTTGGTGGTTCAAGCCCACTATTCGCTCCTCAGAAACCCTATACTGGATCACTGTGAGTCAGAACTGATTCGATGGCACTTAGGAAAAACAACAATATGAGTTGGAACTGACATTATGGCACAGAATACAACAGCACTGTGAGAAAATAAGCTTCTATTTGGCTTATAGTAGCATTAGGAAGCATCACCAGACCTGATGACCTATGGCAGTCAAAGATGGTTGTAGCAGAGATGAGAGAATGCACCAATTTATTATGCAGACAAAGGTCAGTGACATTTATCTGCATAATAAATTCAAAGAACAAACTTTATATATTCAAATTAAAGATTCCCATCAACGAAAAAATTACAATGGGAGTCACAAGCTACTATACTAAAGTTCAAGAACTCAGTCCCTACCTCCCTACCACCATTTCTTACTTTTTGCCAGTTTAATTAAAAGCAAAAACAGAAAGATCTTGAAAAAGAAAAATCTCTCAGCCTTATAGTCAAGTAAAGACTGTAGCTATACCCTTTAGATTTTGTGTCTGTGATCGTGTTGGGAGGTTTAAAAGAAAGACCTCACTTTTAAGGAATGGAACCATGAAAAACAGAGAAAAATTCCTTCATATAAAATAAATCTCTTCAGAGCTGTCTATATGAGTTCAAGAAGTTCATCTTTTTCTGAAATTAATCTCTTCAGGGACATCTGAAAATTAAAGGCTTGCCAGGATTGAGACAACATTTTTGACCTTCTCACATAGTGTGAAAACATTTCCAAACATAGAATATGTCTTCATGGCTTCAGGAGGTGGAGGAACCAGAAACAATTGCAGTTGGAGAGAAGTCTGAGGTACACAGTCTGCAATGTCCAACCTTGGGAAGGTGTCTTAATGTCTGTACTGTGAACTCTGAAGCAATCAGTCTTGTGGCATTTTAGATTCTAGCATCTGAATGGCCAGGATGGTGCCTGATTCTTGTATTTTACCCTCTGATGACCAGATTCAAAATCTTTAAAGGATAATTGAATCATTGGTCACAATTTATAGTAAAATTAAATCTTTCACTTCAACTTATATCTATATTTATGTCTAGATGGAACTTAACTCCAGACACACTGGGAAAACAAATATGCTTTAAGGGTATTCCACTTGTCCATTCCTCTGTCCTTGTTCAGCTCACCTCTCATGACTTATGTCTTAGGATGAGGGAGCATATACAAAAATCAGATGGTGGTATGGAGATAGCAAGGCCTTAGAAGTACAACTATTTGTGACAAGAGCAAAAAAGCTGAAATACAGGCAAAAGTCCCCTGAATATTAGGACTTTGAAACAAGTCAACACCAGCAGCACTAAGCAGTATCATCAGATTTTACAGGCATGACCACACACACATGGGATATCGACAGTCACAGATGATTTCACCACCACTAACAGGAGCTCTGGTAGCGTAGTGGTTACGAATCGGGCTGCGAACCATAAGGTCAGCGGTTCGAAACTACCAGCCGCTCCGCGGGAGAAAGATGAGGCTTTCTACTCCCGTAAAGATTTACACCCTCGGAAACCCTGTACAGGGTCGCTATGGGTCGGAACCGACTCGACGGCACTTAACAACAACAACAACAACAACAACTGAAGTATAGAAAAATGGCAGACTTTACATAGCAGCTGTTTCTGATAGGGCCCTTTGCAGCAGAAAATGGCCCAAAGTGGTTTGATAGAGGGGAATTCTATAGGGATTGTTGTGTTTGATAGATGCCTTGGAGTTGATTCAGACTCACAGTGACCCCGCTTAGGGTTTCTGAGGAATTATTGGTGGATTTGAACTGCTAACCTTGCAGTTAGCAGTCTATTGCTTATCCTATAATGCACAAATGTGAAAAAGGGGTAGAAAAAAACACGAGTGTTTCTAAAGCCAAACCACAATACCCTGCTCTAATAAAGTGAGAACCCATCACTCTCCTAGGTCTGAAGAAGCAAAGGGAGAGACCCTGCTGATTTTGTGTCTTATATTTTGTTTTAGTTACCTAATCATCAATAACAAACTGCCGCCAAAACTTTGCATCATAAAACAACAAACATATATTATTTTACACAGTTTCTTAGAGTTAGAAATCTGAAAATAGCTTAATTGGGTTATGCTGACTCCAAGTTTCTCAAGAGAATCTAGTCATCTGGGGCTGCACTCATCCCAAGGCTTGTCTGAGGCTGAAAGACCTTCCAAATGGCCTACGTTGCTCTTGGCTGGAGGCCTCAGCTATTCACTGGCTGTTGGAAGGAGAGCTTATTTCTGTAACATGCTGGTCACACTCATGAATCTATTATATTTTCTCAAATAGCTTTCCAGGGAGGAGAAGGAGATGAACCTGCTGTAGAGAAGTGCTCAGAATAATAAGTAGTGGCAACTTTGATTCCCATGTATGCTCCCTCATGATCTGAAAATTGTAAGCATTTCTTCAACCTGCTTATTTGGTAATGTTGGGCAATAATTTTCCAATGAAAATAGCAAATAACCATTTGTTTTGCTGAAGAGTGTACTAAAGGCACTGTTAGATTATATAAATTATTTTTCCCATGGGTAAATAGGTTTATACTTGACATTTTCCTGATTTCTGAAGGGTAGGAGTCACTTGAAAATAATGGGCTCCAGCTGTGTGTTTGTATAATGGCCCTGTACTTTGCTTTAGCACCAAAACCCAAGTCTCTATATGCATCTGGACTTGTCCCTGGGTTTTATAAAGGAAAGCATTAGCATTCTTCCTCTTTTGAGAATAGTTTAATATATAAAGAATCAACGAAACTCCTCGCTCTGCCACTCTGACTGGGCAATTTGGAGTAAATCACTCACTGAATTGTATCATTCATTCAGAGACATTAATTGAGTACTCGCTGTGTGCCAGACAATATTTTCAGCCTTGGAAATATCACAGCAACAACAAAAAGGAAAAAATAAATAATGTGCATTGCTTGACAGAGAAAGAGTGAGAGAAAAAGGATGAAAATGATTGTACTGAAACTTTATAGAGAGCAAAATGACAGTTCATGGGTAGCACCTTTGAACAGATTGCCTCTCTGATGACTTGACATTTAAGCTAGGATCTAGACAGCACAAAGAAGTCTGTGCTGCAAAGGTCTAGGGGAAGAGCAGTTATTGGTGAATGAATAAAGAGCGTTGAGGTCTTGAAGCAGGCATGGACTTGTATTCACGATCACTGAGCTGAAACAGGAGTAGCAGAAGTTAAGCTGGGGTGGGGAGGGGGCAAGGGCTACGTCAAGCTGGTTTGAGAGACTTCATAAGGTGCTTGGATGATATTCTAAGCACGGGCTGTTGTTAAAGGTCCAAAAGTAGCAAGTGGCATGATCCATGTAGTTAAAAAATTAACATGTCTCTGTGTGGTGAATAAAATGTGTAGGAGAAGTTAGGGGACTGTAGAGTCATCCAGGCAGGACATACTAGAAACTTGGATAACAGTGGTGAAAATATAGAAAGGAAAAGATTCAGGAGAAGTAGAGTCTGGTGCTGTGGGATCAGCATTGGACTGTGAATCATAAGGTTAGAAGTTCAAACCCACCAGCTGCTCCTTGGAAAACCTATACAGGGTCTCTATGAGTTGGAACTTTTTCTAGCTATTGTTGTTGCTTTTAAGAGGTAGACACCACCACCCTGCTGCCAATGAAATGGATTAACACTGTGGCAGCAGCAATGGGCTCAAGCTTAAAAACAATTGTGAGATCATGCAAGATGGGGCAGTGTTTCATTCTGTTGTGCACTTAATAACAACAACAACAATAGCTAGAAAATGACATATTGTTTGGTAAAAACAAGCAGTACATGAAAGGAACTTTGGTGGTGCAGTGAGTAATAAGTGCTTGGCTGCTAACCAAAGGGTAGGTGGTTTGAACCCCCCAGCTGCTCCATAGGAGAAAAACTTGCCAATCTGCTCTTAAAGATTATAACCAAGGGAAACCTGTGGGTCAATTCTACTCTGTCCTATAGTGTTGCTAAGAGTCAGAATCAACTAGATGATAAGGTAAGACAATTCTACAATTGATTAAATCTTTCTATGGCTGGACACTTGAGAGTTTCTAGCTTTTCACTGTAAACCAATCCTAGTGTGTTGACTTATTTAGTGATGCTTTTCCTCACAAAACCATAGTCTTCTTGCATCCAGGGACCTTTATATCCTTATAACACAGTGCCAAGCACAATGCCTGGCCATGGGGATTAATAAAAACTTGTGGAATACAACAATGATGAACAATGAAATAAATTAATGGCCATTGAACTAATTCAGGAAAGCTTGGAGCACTGTTTTCTTACTCACGTAGTCCTTAGAGTAGGAAAAAAATTAAGTGATATTAAACACACGGGTATAGCACTAAAGAATTAACCTATGAAAGATTACTAAATCAACCATGTCATTTGGGTTGGCTAATGGATTAAGTGAACATATATTTAATAAATAAGTTTTTTGTTTGTTTTATTTAATACAGATTTCTTTATTATTTCTTTTTTTTTTTTTTTTAAGGTTTTTATTGTGGATGCAGTGGAAGTTTACAGGGCAGATCATCAGTTTTACATTCAACAAGTCATACACCTTATTACATTACAATGATTATAATCCCCTCCATGTACCATCAGTTAACAGTATTTCTCTCTATCCACTTTAGCTTTTTTAAAAAACAAAACAAAAACCTCAGGCATATATAAAAATTTACATCTCCAAATGGCATATTCTGCAAGTCTGCCTCCTGGCCACCAGCTCTTATTCCCTCTCTTCCCATAAATCTAGAGTTCTCAGCCACTCCCCCCCTCCATGACCCCATCTCTGCCTCCATCTCTGGTATGGCTGCTTCTCTGGATAAGGTCCTGAATTTTGCTTGTGCACTTCTCCCTTGATGGTCCTAGGGTCCTGTGTTTCTGGAGTGTAAGATTAACCACTCCCCTGTTTTTGTTACAAAGCTTCTACCTTTATAATTGTGACAGCCGCAATTAGTCATGATAACAATTATTCACTATTGAATCATACGAATCTTATACCCATCTCTTTTCACCAGACCCATCTAGACATGATGAAATCTATTCAGTGGGAACTCTTTCCCCCCATATTCTTAAACTAAACTCCCCCTTGAAACAGTATAAGCCAGTCACTTGGTGCCTTTATCGCCCCCTCATTTTAGGTAGCCAATGTCTAAGTTGCCCATCCCTACCTACCCTGTGTACAAAGGGGATAGTATTGATACTTGATGTGAAGACTCCTCCCCCCTCTGTTGGTATTTAGAGTTACTACCTCTAATGAGTATAGCTAGGGTTCATCAAATTGTAGCAATTTACCCTTGTTTTCTTTATCCAAAAAAAAAAAATTTTTTTTTTTTTTTTTTGGTAATCTTCCTCTAGTAGAATTCTGATTATTGAGCCATCTAGGCTAGGTCAAATGGGTACTGTCTGCATGTTTGGGTGTTCTTGTGCATCTCCCCTCACTTCATATCAGCTGGATGCTTCATTCTCAGCTCTAGCCCTCTGTGGCTATGTCCTTGTCCACAGGATCAAGTGATCTCAGGTCTCACCACACTTTGGACCAACCAGCCCTTCCTCTTTCTCTCTCATCTCCAGGTCAACGGGACTCGATGGACTGTGGTTGAACTCAACCCATTTCTTCATTGCTGCCTTTCCCCTTCTTTCACTCACCAGTGAACCAATGTGGTCTCCAGCAAGCTTACATGCTTGTTTGTGTGTTCCCTTTGAGTTTTAGTCTTAGAAGGGAGTTTGTCCTGAAGGCACTTGATTGCTAGCCTTGATGTCTTCCTGGTGAATAGCTTCTTATTCTTTTAGTAGCCAGTCATGCTGACATTTTTGGTTTAGGTTTTTCCTGATGATCTTTCTTTAAAGATATGTCTTCTGTCACTGTAGCTGTTCCAAGCTGGTCTGCTTGTCCTTTCTAGTGGGAATGTCCCACCTCATAAGGTTCTGGATGGGACTCAGGATTCCACCTAAGGTCCTATACTCTGTAAAGGCTTTGCAAGAGGCCTATTTCACTGGGCAAGTTCTAGAACTCCTTTTAGGTATTCCAATCAGTTATAGGCTGAAGACAGGCTTACAAGTTTTGTCTAATCATGTTTCCCAACATTCTTTCTATCCCACTCAAGTGTCTGTTTTACAATAGTAGGCAAGGGAAAATAATATTCATAAGACAGTCAACATTTTTGTATTATTTCCCCTCTTCAAGCTATACCTAGATCCCTGTATCCCAGAGTCCTGTTGTTCCAAGGTTGAGCACGCATCACAATTTACCTCTGTCCCACTTAGGGCATGCAAACCCATCTCAGTGTTCCCTTATCTATCTTGTTCTTCTGCCTCCTCCTCCTTCTTGTATTGCCCTCCCCAACTCCCGAACTAAACCCCCCCACCCCAACCCCATTGTTGTGGTTACCTTATATTCAGTTTATTTTTCCCTCCATTTAAGACAGTCTATTTTATCCTGTGATCTACCTGACCTTCCCACCACCTGGATCTCTGTTCCTCTGTGTTTGCCTACTTTCACATTGTAATTGTTTTGATCATAGACTGACCTCCCAGATCCTCTGTTCTTATAATTTTTTCTTCTGTTCTTGACTCTTCCATTTGTTGATTGAGTTCAGGGTAATGCTGCCACATACACATTCTCTAGTTGTTGTCTGTTCTTGTTGGTTCTCAGTCCACAGAACTTCCTTTAGGATATTTCTCATAGCAGGGTTGGCTTTGGCAAAATCCCTTAGCTTCTGTTTATCCTGGAATGTTTTGATTACACCATCATATTTGGTTGACAGCTTTGCTGGGTAGAGGATTCTTGGGTGGCAGTTTTTTTTTTCAGGGTTTTATATATGTCTCCCCATTGCCTTCTTGCCTGCATGGTTTCTGTTGGAAGATCCGTGCTTAATCTGATTTGCTTGCCTTTGTATGTTACACTTGTCTTTTCCTTATCTTTGATTTTGGAGAGCTTGATTATTATATGTCTTGGTGATTGTCTTTTAGGGTCTATCCTTCCTGGGGTTCATTGAGCTTCTTGAATGCTTATCTTTTCCTTTTTTCAGGATATTAGGAAAATTTTCTTCCAGAAGCTCTTCAACTATCTCCTCTGTGGACTTGTGTGATTCTTCCTGTTCTGGAATGCCAATAAGTCTTAAGTTATTCCTCTTCATGTGTCCAGCATGAATCTTAGGTCTTCTTCAGATTTTTTTTAATCCTTGTTTTGTATTTGCTCTTCTATCTTAGTAGTGTTGAGAGATTTATTTCCTAGCTCACTAGTTCTGGATTCTAGCTCTTCAATTCTACTCCTTTGCTTTTCAGTGTATTGTCCATTTCTGATATTCTATTATTAATCATTTGGACCTCTTTCTGTAGATTTTGAATTGTTTCTGATGCTGTATCTATCTTATTTGAATGTTCCTGTAGCATTTTCCTGACCTCTTCCTTATTTTTCTCAACTGCATTGTATATTGTTTTGACACATTTTATAATCATTTCTCTGAAGCCCTTTTCAGGCATTTCCAAAGCCTGTCCATCTTCCAGTATGGAGTGTAGGTCTACTTCCAGCTCATTTGCCTCAGTCACTTTATCTCATTTCTGGACATGTGCTGACGTGGTCATCTGCTTCTGTTTTGGGGACATATACAGGAGTTATCTATGGCATTAATACTTAGATGGGTGTGTATTTTGGTATTTTTTATACTTTCTGATTGCCTCCATGTAGATGTGATGAGGAGATTAGCTTCCCTTTTCACTCTTCTTCCTGAAAAATTTCAAGATGCCACTGTTGGTTGTTGTAACATAACTCAGGATTTAATTTTTGGCATATTTCCGTTTTAGTCTGCCTGTCCTGCTCCACAATCCCCAATCAGGCCTTTTTCCTAGTGATAAACAGTTCAGGGCCAACTGTGGCCATTTGGTTTTAAGTGAAAACTGTTACTTTTGAGGAGATCTGTGCGTATGCATAGTAGAACCCTCTGGGGGTGGGGTTGTGATGTCCACTTGCTCAGGCACCCCCTCTAGTCACCAGAATGGAGGTGCACATACAGCAAGAAACCAATGAACAGATATCAAAAAAAAAGAATGTCCACAACTTTGTTTCCACAGTTCTGTCAGACATCCGTGGCTGCTCTGATCCTTCCCCCACTTGGTCTTGCCCAAGATGGTGGCTCTGTGAGCAGCTGAGCATCTTGAATTAGAAAGCAATGGATTTCTTGCTTCTGCTACAAATTCTCCTAGCTGTAAGCCTTCCAACCTTCTAAATATTCCTCTATATATGGTTCAGAGTTCTGGTACCATCTCCTGAACCTGCTTGGTTTGGTATTCTGTGTTGTTGCTGACGGAGCTCTTCACTGCCCTTCCACCAGATCCGCCATCTTGTTTGTTTTCCCTAATAAATAGGTTTTTTAAAAAATAAAGTGACTCATTGATTTTATTCTGACTTGTCAATCAACTTGCATTTGATGACATGAAGTCCTAGATACGAATCATGTGATTCCAATGATCTCAACAAGCCAGTACCTAAGTTTCAGATCAACAGTGGCTCAGTCCTTCCCTAATGTCTTGGTACATATAGGAAGTTACCCACATGTGGACTGAAGGGGATTTAAGGAACATATGGTTTCAATAGCTGAAAATTGATGTATTCTGGGCAGAAAGTGATTATCTCCATAAAAATGAAAATCCTCTATAAAGCAATACATTTGGGATCATCCTCAGCTTCCAGAATCAACAACAGCTCAGTTGGGTCTGGTATTTCTTGATACCTTTTCTGAACCAGAGGAATCCTTGAAAGGTTGGAAATTTGAGTCCAGAGGCACATTGGAAGAAGACCTGGTGATGTACTTCCAAAACATCAGTTATTGAAAACCTTTGGCTCTTAGTTCTACTCTGACATACATGAGATAATCATGAGTCAGAGTCAATTTGATGGTATCTGCTTTTTGTTTTGTTTTCTGACCCAAACACTTGTTATGTGGTACTGAGATGAATACTTCCATGAAGGAATTATCTCCATGCGACAATTGTAGGCTAAGCTGCAGAGATCATAATATCTGTCTTATGGTCTCTTGGTCAAGTGAAGACTCCATTGGATCTTAGAGTACATGTTCTATGCCTGGCACCTCAGTGCTTTGTTCTGTGATGCTGCCCTCTAGGACCCTGATGTCTGGAGAGCAGTGAGTGATTTCAAATCCTGGGGAAGCTGGGTTTTCCAGTTGTTCAGGGATTGTTGGTAGTAATCTTCTATTGAAGATTGTTTCCTTGTCCTAGCTACTTTCCTTTCATGTCCCAAACCTTTTCTCCTTCATTGATCCACTTCTTTGCCCTCAAACCCCCCAGGCCTGAAGAACCCACTCAAAGATCTAAGGAAAGGTGGGTGGAGCAAGTTTTCCATGCAGGTATGATTTAGACTCCTAGATCCTGGTGTAGCACTGTGGGCTAATGTGTTAGACTGCAAAGTCATTTGAACTATAAGGTCGGTGGTTCAAGCTCAACCAGCTTCTCCTTGGAAACCCCATACAGGGTTGCTATGGGTTGGAATTGACTTGATGGCACTTAACAACAACAAGAACAAGATCCAGTCCCCAAGGCAGTTTGCTCTGAACTGGCACTACCCTGAAATGACCATGGCCATGACAGACATCTGACTGGACTCTCCCCAGCAGAAGCTTTGTAGGTGGCCTTGCTGGCTAGACTCCACACAAATGTCCCTGGGGGTGGTTAGTTCCACCAGTTCAGAGCTCCTCCTTCTTCCCTTTGGGCAACCTCACTTTTCCTTCAGGAAAGGCGAGGTCTCCAGGGGCAGGAAGCCTCACACCCATTGAGGCCAATCTTGCACGAGCCCTAACCAAGCTGTCAACCTCAAAGGAACCAGGATCTATAACAGTGTGGGCTGCAGTGAGAGTGGGTACGGAATGTAGGGAAGATGGGGAAACCCAAGGAAGTGTTCACCTGTTATTTTATACTCAAAAAGGACATCATTAAGAGAACCATGAGAACTTCCCTAAATATTTCATTCTTCTAGATAAAATATGACTATGCCATTTCATGTAGTGATGTAGGTCTTCTCCTGGCATACAGAGAGTAACCTACATAATATTTGACAGTTTTATGTAAAAGCCATATTGTTTCTTCCCAGATGTTTGCTCTATCTGCTGCCCATTATTATACATGAGCATAACTTACTTCTAATAATCATCAATTTTTCTATTGATCATATATATCTCCAAATCATTTCTGTTTTATTGTATACTCATTTTGTCTGTGAGATTTCCCTTGGAAGGTACTGCGGAACCAGTTCCTTAATCCATTCTTTATAAATTCTCTAAAGACACCAACACTTTTAGCATTTTCCTTGTGCTTAATCTCCATTCTTCTACCCTTAAACTGTCAGTTCTTAGCCTATCCCATTCTAGTCCTCTTTAGGTGATTTATTCTTCCCACTCCATTTGGGAGAAGAAACTGTTACCTATGGACAAGAGACAGACCATCAAACATTAAAAATGGGAGAGAGCTAAATAATAAACTCTTCACAAAAAATATCCAAATGACCTATAAACATCAGATATGATACTAATATGATGCTTAAATCATTCATCAGTAATACGGTCAAATTGTTCATCAATAGTATATTTAAATCATTCATTAGCAAAATAAAAACTAAAGCCACAAAGAGATGTCACTACCCATCAAAATGGGTTAAAAATTAAAAAAAAGAAAAACAGATTATAGCAAGTTTTGTTAGGAAATGAGGGAATATAGTGTGGTTCAAACCCAACAACCATTCCTTTGGAGTCCTATACCAACAACAACTTGTTGTTAAGTTCCATCAAGTCAGTTCTGACTCATAGCAACCCTATTTAGGGTTTCTGAGGAGCTGCTGATGGATTTGAACCACAGACCTTGCAGTTCAAACTGACCTTGGACTCCAGTGCTTTATTCTACAGCATAATACCAAGATTCCCATATAGGCATTATGAGGCTTAAATGTTTGTGGGAGCAGAAAGTCTCATTTTTCTCCCAAGAAGCAGCTGGTAGGCATGAACCACCTATCTTGTGGTTAAAAGTCCAGTGCTTATCCTCAGAGCCACCATGCTCCTAGGCATCCTATATAGGTGTGCTTATATTACCAAAGGAGTCTTAATGTGTCATTATGAGTTAACGTACTGGACTGCAAGGTCGTTTGAACTACAAGGTCAGCAGTTCAAGCTCACCAGCCACTCCTCAGAAACCTTATATAGGGTTGCTATGAGTCTGAACTGACTTGATGGCATTTAACAACAACAAATATTACCAAAAACCATAATCAATAATGTTTATAGTAGTGTTACTAATACTAGCTTAAGTATTTAACAACTCAAATCAATATAGAAGACAAAATAAATTGTGGTCTTCTCCAAGTAAATACCACATAGAAGAGTAAAGCAAAACAAAACAAAACGACTGCAAAAAACAACAACAACAACAAAAAAAAAACTGCAACAACATGGGGAAATCTTAGACATGAAAGTGACCAAAGAAGTCAAATGCCAAAAAAGTATATGCTTCTTGTATGATTCTGTTCGTATGAACTCTGTGTTGAGAGAAGTCAGAAGTTCTTTGTGGCAGAATGGGTATCTGCTGCATGGAGCACAAAAGGCTGGGTATGCCCTTGATCTTGATCAATGCCATGATTTTCTGCTACAGACTGTATCTATAACATTCATCAACCATGCACTGAAACTCATTGGCTTTCACAGTATGTATTTTATGCTTCAATTAACAAAAATAGAGAGTTGGCACGTGCCACCTAGAGGTATTATTATTGAACCTGTCTTGAACAAAATATTTGTAAAAAGGGTTTCATGAAACAATCAGGAAATGGAAATATTCATGTGATATTACATAACACTGAGTAATTATTAAGATGTGCTGGTGGCGCAATGGTTAAGCACTTGGCTAGTAAATGAAAGGTTGGTGGTTTGAACTCACCTAGTGGCCCTGTCACTTGAGGTCATTATGAGTCGAAATCTACTCTATAGGACCCAACAAGGATTACTGTTTCATGGATGGTCCATAGGTGGTACAAATGTTTTGTGCTTAATTGCTAATCTAAAGATTATTAGTATCCTGGAAGAAAAAGCTTAATGATAAATTTCCACTGAGATTAAAGACAAGGTTAAAACTCTTTGGAACCCAGTTATACTCTAATATGTAGGAATTTCTCTAAATTGGTATCAGTTCAATGACAATTAACAACAGGGGTTATCACACACAATTAAGTATGCTTATGTCCTTAACATATACTATATGCTGAGAATAAAATGATATTCTATTTGGGATTTAGTGCAAAATACTTCAGTGGAGTTAAGACTAGGATGGGGCGGTATCATTACACAGGTCACAGGATCAGCGTTTATGTTGGCAATTGCAGGAGACTGTGATGGGTACATGAGGCAAGATGGTCACTGCACTAGTCTCTTAACTTTTGTGTGTGTCAGGGAAATTCTATGATAAAAGGATTTTAAAACTCTGCTTTTGTCAGAAGAACAGCATGAAAAATTTAAAAAAAAACTGAAAACAAAACATTATTTTAAAACAAAATCCATTTTGCTGTGTGCCTCAGCCCTGCCCTGCCTACTCCCTTCCTGCCTTCCCACACACACACTTATCACTCCACAGGGTTGGGACCTGTGAACAAAGTAAACGCCCAGGGCTCCCCTCCCTTATCCCTTCCCCCAGCATAGGGAGAGAGGCCATATTTGCAGCCCAGGGATTGTTGTATCTTTACTTTAGCTCATCAAAGTTTCCACCCTGGCTTCCCCTGCCCTTGAAGAGGAGACAGCAGGATATTATTAGAGCACAATTCTCTGCTTCCCCACCCTTTCCTTTATCTCTGGGGAAGTCCAGAACTGTGCTTTCTCCAGATGCAAGAGTGCTGCCACTCTCTAAGTTCCCCACTTGAATTTCTGGTCCTAAACATTTGAGAAATTACAAAGTGATTATCTGTGAATGTTAACTTATGAAACTAAGGCTCTGAGAAGACTTAGAGTGAAATGGAACTAAACAAAGTTAAATAGTTTCAACTACTCCTCTCAAATGTCTTCCACATCTCTGCCATTTCCACCTCACACTTGTCCACACATGTCCACACAGGTGAGCAGAGAGCAGTCAGTGGATGGGCATCTTGGAGCTATTTTATTTACTCAGGATCAATGAACTGGCTGGGGATCAGGTCAATTTCCAGCTGGGAATTGGATTTATGCTCATCTGTGTCAGTCAGTTAGTGCAAAGGTGGGGGTTTGTCATGCAATCCATGTGCACTGCTTCATCCTCTCTGGAGTCTTAAGCCATGTGTGTCTTACATCCAATATTAGACAGATAAGTACATAGGTCAACTTTCCTGCACTTCCTGATGAGTTTAGTGTACAGCTGACTAGCATAAACAGTTCTTTGAACCTCAGCAAAATGTACTGGGGAATCATTCTTTAACAAAACATCACCAGGATATATCACGGCAATAGCTGTGGAAGGGTGGGCAGCCATGGTTATTTTGTACTTCTCTTCTGAGTCCACCCAGTTTCTGAGTGGACTCAGAAGAGAAGTGGGAAACCCCTACTTTCTAAGAAACCTTGCTCTGACCACCTGCACCCTCATCTCCTATGATACTGACCTCACCCAGGCCTATAAGGCCACCAGCTGGTAACCAAACTGCATTTCAAGACAAGAAATCATGCAGAAAGGGAACATGGATTTAAATGTATAGGCTAAAGTCTTACCTGAACTTATCAAGAAAATAGACACTAATGATATGCTATCAGAAATGAAGAAGTGTATAGTTGCAGACCCTTAAAAGATAATCTAGCACTGTTGTTGTGAACTTGATGCCAGTACGTTTGACAACTTAAATGATATCAACAAATTCTTTGAAAACTATAATTAGGAAACATATAAAACATAACTCTAGATAGGAGATTTCCCAGTAAAATTTGTAGTGCTTAGAAATAAACCCAGAAGTTTTATGGACAATATGAAGAGACCAGATAATGATACTAAGGAGAAAGAAAAAGTCTTAAAATTATGTTTGGTGGTGTCTTCAGAATCAACAGAGCATATAGGCTCTTTGTTGTCTATGCTCAATACTTTAGATTTGGGGAGGTTTTGTCTTTGATGAGATCAGATTGGGGAATGATCCATATGATCTTTCTGCTTCTCTGTCATTAAAATTAAAAAGAGCCTATTTTTATAAATGAAAGTCAGTTTGAAGGGATTGTGTAGAAGGAGATAAAGAAAGTAGAGAGCCAGAAGACATGGTGACAAATGGATCATCCCCTCCCTGAAATTTAGAATACCTTGTGACTTTAAATCTGAGAAATGTAATAGTCATAGTCTTCCCTCTCCATTGCCTCAAAAACCATTACAAAACATATATGCACCTTTTTCTTTTCTTTTTTTTTTTTGAGGGGAAGGGAGTAGGAGTAGGTGTTAGGGCTAGATCTAGGACACTGTTTCCACCACTTGTCTGTCAGTTGACTATACTGTGGTGGCTTGCATGTTGCTGTGATTCTGGGAGCTATACCATCAGTATTTTAAATACCAGCAAGATCACCCATGGAGGACAAGTTTCACCTGAGCTTCCAGACTAGGAAGAAGGAGAGACGAACTAATTCTGAATGCTTAGTCACTGAAAACCTTATGAATAGCAGTTGAACATTGTCAGCACCAGAATATTGAATAGTGAAACATGAAGAAGAGCACCAGGATAGTGTTAGATAAACTGCTGGAAGATAAGCCCCTCAGGTTGGGAGGCACTCAAAATCTGACTAGGGGAGAGCTGCTTTCTCAAAGTAGAGTTGACTATAGTGACAATCATAGAGAATAGCCCTCAAGACCTTCGTTTGCTAATGGGACACAACTCAAAATGAAGAGAAACAGCTGTAAACATTCATTAATAATTGGAACATGGAATGCACTAAGTGTGATTCTAGGAAATTTGGAAGTTGTTAAAAATTAAATTGAACGCATGAGAATCGATATCCGAGGCATTCTTGTTAAGTGAAGTCAAGTCAGTTCCAACTCACAGTGACCCTGTATAGGATTTCCAAGGTTGGTGAGCTTGAACCGCTGACCTTGTGGTTCAAATTGACCTTGCAGCCCAGTGCATTAACCCACAGTGGCACACCAGGAATCCATGTGAGGCATTAGTGAGCTGAAATGGCCTGGTATCAACCATTGAATCTGACAATCACATGGTTTACTATACCAGGAATGGCAAATTGAAGAGGAATAGATAGCATCACATTCATCATCAAAAAGAGCATTTCAAGATCTGTCTTGAAGTATAATGCTGTCTGTTATAAGATAATATTCATATGCCTAAAAGGAAGACCAGTTAATATTATTACTCAAATTTATACACCAACCACTAAGTTAATGATGATGAAACTGAACAATTCTACTAGCTTCTTCAGTCTTTTGATTTGCATTTGTCTGACGGCTAGTGATCATGAACATTAGTTCATATGTTTGTTGGCTGCCTGAATCTCCACCTTGGTGAAGTGTCTGTTCATCTCATGTGCCCATTTTTAAATTGGGTTATTTGTCTTTTTCTTGTGAGGTGTTGTAGTTTCCTATATATTTTAGAAATGAGTCCCTGATCTGATGTGTTATTGCAAAAGATTGTTTTCCATTCTGTGGGTTCCCTTTTTGCTCTTCTGGTGGTCTTTTGATGCACATAAATTTTTAATTTTTAGTATGTCCCAATCATCTACTTTGTCTACTTTTGTTTGTGTAGTTTTCAAAATGTTTGATAGTCTGTGTATAACCTGAATTAGAGCCCTCACTTTTGCCCCTATTTTTTCTTTGATGGCCTTCATATTTCTGGGATTCACACTTAGGTCTTTAATCCATGCTGAGTTGGTTTTTGTATAAGGCATGAGATAAAGGTCTTGGTTCAATCTTTTTCATATCACTTTCCAGTTCTGCCAGCACCATCTGTTGAAGAGAATATCACCTACCCATGCTATATATTTAGGCACTTTGTCAACAATCAGTTGGCTGTATGTGAATGGGTTAATTTCTGGATTATGAATTCTGTTTTATTGATCAATGTATCTTTCATTTTATCAGTACCAAGCTGTTTTGACCACTGTAGCTGTATAATGAATTTTGAAATCTGGGAGTGAGAGGTTTCTAAACTTATTCTTCTTAAGCAGTGCTTTGCTTATCCTTGGTCTCTTTCCTTTCCATATAGAGTTTGTAACTGTTTTTTTCCACCTCTCTGAAGAATGTCATTGGAATCTGGATTGGGATTGCATTATATATGTAAATTGTATTGACATTTTCACAATATTAAGTCTTCCTATCCAGGAGCATGGTACGTTCTTCCATTTTTGTAGGTCTTTTTTGGATTCTTGTAGTAGTGTTTTGTAGTTTTCTTTGTATATGCCTTTGTTTCTCTGGTTATATTTATTCCTAGATATTCCATCCTTTGGGCAGCTATTGTAAATGGTATTGCTTTCCTAATGTCCTTTTTAGTGCTGTTGTTATTGGTATAGAGGAATCCAACTGATTTTCGTATGTTGATCTTATATCCTGCCACTTTTCTGAATCTTCCAATTAGGTCTGGTAGTTTTTTTAACCGAGTCTTTGGGGTTTTCTATGTATAGGATCATATCATCTCCAAATAGAGAGAGTTTTGCCAATTTGTTGTTGTTATTTGCCGTGGAGTTAGTTCTGACTCATAGAGACCCTGTACAGGGTTTCTGAGGCTGTAAATCTTTACAGGAGCAGAAAACCTCTTCTTTCTCCCACGGAACAGCTGGTAGTTTCATTCTGCTGACCTGGCGGTTCACAGCCCAATTCATAACCACTATGCAACCAGAGTTCCTTTTTGCCAATTTGGATGGCTTTAGTTTTCCTATGTTGCCTTATAGCTCTTGCTAAGACTTCCAAAACAATATTGAATAAGAGTGGTGACAAAGGGCATCGTTGTCTGGTTCCTGTTTGCAGAGGAAGGCTTTCAATTTCTTTCCATTGACATTAATGTAGGCTGTTAGTTTTGCATATATGTTCTTATTTATGTTGATGAATTTCCCTTCAATTCCTACTTAGTTGAGTCTTTTTATCAGGAATGGATGTTGGATTCTGTCAAATGCCTTTTCTTCATCAATCAATATGATCGATTGACTTTTCTGTTCTTTCTTATGAGTGTCTTCATAGTTTTAATATTTCCATGTTTTTTTTGGATATCATTTTCTTGGTAGGTTGTGAAGTGTTAGTTTTATTTGTGGTTACCTTAAATTCCATTAATGTTTTCCTCCATTTAGTGCATTCTATTTTTTCCTGTAATCTACCTGACCTTCTCACCATCTGTATCTCTGTTCCTACATGTTTACATTCTTTCACATTGTAATTGTTTTGATCATAGACTGACTGCTCAGATTCTATGATTTGTTCTTATAGTTTTGTTCTGTTCTAGACTCTTCCATCTATTGATTTAGTTGTTTTTTTTCCCAAGTTTTTTTTTTTTTTAATTAAGGTTTTTATTGCGGATTGAGTGAAAGTTTACAGGGCACATCATCAGTTTCACATTCAACAATTCATATAACTTGTTTCATTACATTGATTATAA
>NW_006408557.1:14173352-14201837 GCF_000296735.1 Chrysochloris asiatica | reverse complement strand
AGTTTCGAACTGCTGACCTTGAGGTTCGCAGCCCGATTCGTAACCACTACGCTACCAGAGCTCCTTTAGAATTGATAAATTTGAATTCTGTTTTCCTCTTTTTTATTTTGATGTGAAGATTTATTCATTTTCGTTGAGGTTACCCAATAGTATATTATTTGTTTTACCTGTTAAAGTAGTCTATTTAATCTTAAAATCTACTTGACTTCCTCACCATTTGGAAGTTCTGCATCTACACGTTCTTTCTTTTTGCTTTTCAGTTGACTTCATTATAAATTGATATCTTTGGTTCCCCATTTTCAGTCTTGTAGGTTTATTTTACTTTGTATGCCTCTGTATCTGGATTGAGTTCTGGGTGGTGTTGTCATGCATGTTTATCTCCAGTTGCTGCCCGCTGTTTTTGGTTCTGGGTGGTATTTCTTGTAAATTTGATCTGTTTATTACAAATTCCTTTCATTTCTGTTTATCTGAAAATGTCCTAATTTCACCATGTTATTTGAGGGACAGCTTTGCTGGTTATATAATCCTTGGTTGACCCCTCCACCCCCACCCCCAGTGTTTTGTATATGTCATCCCATTTCTTTCTTTTCTGCCTGGTTTCTGCTGAGAAATCAGAGGTTAATCTTATTGGTTCCCCTTTTTAGGTACCTTTTTTTTCTTTCTGAACTGCTCTCAGGATTTTTTCATTCATTTTGGTTTCAGAAAATATGATTTTAATGTCTTGGTGATTTTCTTTTGGGATCTATACTGTTTGAGGTTGGTTAGCTTTTCATCTTTCATGATATTAGGGAAATTCTTTCAGCAACTCTTCTACAATTTTCTCTATGCTTTTTATTGTCTGTTCCTGTTCTGGAATGCCAATCACAAATAAGTAATTCCTCTTCATGGTATTGCACATAAATCATGCGCAAATTTATGGAGGCTTGCTTTGTGACTTAACACATGGTCAATTCTGTAGAATGTCTCATGTGCACTGTAGAAGAAAGTGTATTGTATTGTTGTTGGGTTGATTGCTCTGTACACATCTATGAGGTCAAGTTGTTTGATTGTGCAGTTTAGTTCCTCTGTAACTTTGTCGAGTTTACCTGTGCTTTATTGATTTTGCAAAAACTTTTAACTGTATAAAACATGACAAACTATGGAAAACATTGTGGGAAATGAATATTCTGGAACACTTAACTGTGTTCATGAGGAATCTGTACATAAACCAAGAGGCAGCTGTTCGAACAGAGCAAGGGAACACCAAATGGTTTATAATTAGGAAAGGTGTGCACCAGGGTTGCATTCTTTTACCATACTTATTGAATCTGTTTGCTGTGCAAATAATCTGAGAATCTGGATTATATAAAGCAGATATATATGGCATCAGGATTGAAGGAAGACTGATTAACAGCCTGTGAAATGCAGGTGATACAGCCTTGCTTACTGTTAGCAAAGAGGACTTAAAATACTGATTGATGAATATCAAAGACCACAGCATTCTGTATGGGTTGTACCTCAATGTAAACAAAACAAAAATCCTCACAATTGGACCAATAAATAATGTCATAATAAATGGAGAAAAGATTGAAGTTGTCAAAGACTTCATTTTGGTTGGATCCACCATCAACACTCACGGAAGCAGTCATCAAGAAATCAAATGACATTTTGCATTTGGCAAATATGTTGCACAAAACCTCTTTAAAGTATCCAAGAGGAAAGATGTCAGTTTATAAACTTAAGTGCGCCTGACCCAAGCCAAGGTATGTTTAATAGTCTTATGCATGTGAAAGTTGAACAATGAGTAAAGAAGACTCCAGAAGAATTTATGCATTTGATTTATGGTGTTGGAGAAAAATATTAAAAGTACCATGAAGTGCCAGAAGAACAAACAAATTTGCATTGGAAGAAATATAGCCTTAATGTTCCTTAGAAGCCAGACATACTTCCTACAAACTGGTTCGGGAGGAACCAGTCCCTGGAGAAGTCCCTGCTCTTTGGTTGCAGGAAGGACAGGGTTGCCTGAGCAGAGTGATAACCTTGGTCAAGGTCAGCAGAATGCTCTGTACATTAGAATGGACAAAGGAGTGCTGGAACATCAATCAGTAAAATATCTTTCCTGCTAGTCCTGTCCAGACCATGCTTATCTTTGGAGTTAGGGGCTATTCCCAGAATATGCTTCTTCAATGAGCCTGAACTGGAGGTTATCAGAGACCATGTCCAACTCAGTTTCTCATGCATGTCCTAGAGAAGGCTAGGGCTTGCATCCTATTAGAACTGGCCAAATATAAACTGTGCCAGGGTTTCTTTTAAGTGAGAGCCAGCGCCAATGCTGCATGAAGAACTATGAATCAGCATCCTCTGCTGCCCTCTGCTGCAAATTCTGTTAGATTACAGATGCATAGGAGGCTGAAAAGCACACTAAAAGATCAGTCATTTAAACATTATTTATTTTCATCATATTCTGCTGCATTTTATGTCACTCTGTTAGCATAGATTACCTAAATGACAATATTTTGTACTGGTCCAAAATCTGTGATGCTCCTAGACACAGAAGCTGATGAATCAATGAGGAGCAAAACAATTGTGAGAATGGCACAGGACCAGGCAGTGTTTCATTGTTATGCACAGGATCACTGAGTTGGAGCCAACATGATAGCACCTAACAACAGCATTACTATTCTTGTTATTTTTATTCGCAATCACCCAAAGTATTCCTAAGTACATATTGTTAACTGCTATCCAGTTTGTTCTGACTTGGCAACTGTATGTATAACAGAGTAAAACATTGCAGTTATGCCATCTTCATGATTGTTGGTATGTTTTAGTACATGGCTGCGGCTAGTGCATCAATCAATTCCATTGAGAATTTCCCTTGTTTTTTCTTTCCAGCTACAGTGCCAACAAGATACCATTTTTAGCAGTTGTTCTTACTTTATATCATGCCCAAAGAAAGTAAACCAAAGTCTTGGTATCCTTTCTTCTAAGGAACATTTTGGTTGGATTTCTTCTAAGACTGATGTTTTCATTCTTGTGGTGGTCCACAATGTATTCAGGATTCTTCTCTATCATCACAGTTTGAATTTTTTACTTCTTCTGCCTTCCTTTTATATTCAATCACATGAGGTGATTGAAAAGATCTTGGCTTGTGTCAGAAGTACTTTAGTTATCAAAATGTTATCTTGCTTTTTAACAAATTTAAAGAGATCTTTTGCAGAATTTCCCAAGGCAATACATTGATTGATGTTTTGACTGCTGCTTTCATGGATATTAACTGTTGACCCAGGTAGAATGAAATCATTGACAAGTTCATGTTTTTTCTCCATTTTATCCAAAATGTTGTCTATTGACCAAATTGTGGGGATTTTTGTTTTCTTCACAGTCAAGTGTTATCTATACTGAAGGCAATAGTCTTTGACCTTCATCATAATAGTTTATTATTACTATTAATCCTGTTGTTTTTTCTCTAGTAGTTGCAAACATATGTGCTCAGCATTTGCTGTTTGTCTTCAGATCCAGTCCACAACCATTCCAACAAACTATATATCCCAGGGTCTCTTGCAAAATGGATTAAATTTAGACTTGACCAGTGGGGAATTCTACTAAGAGATTGGAGATGGAAAGAAAGGAAAAGCCAGGGGATACGCGCCTCTTAACCTCTTGCCTCTGTTGTAGTCTTTAGCAGTGTCTACCTCTCTTTTGTGGCCCCAGCTCCAGCCAGAAGGCCTTTCCTTGATTCCAACTGCCTGAAGGATCCTGGCTCTGGGTTTCTATAGGACCACTTCCAGCCTTGATGTCTCCAGCTCTAGTAACAAGTGTGCTGCTGATAATTTCTGGGCTGTTTCCCTACCCATTGGCTATTCCAACAACTTTTTAACCAGCACCCCATATTAAATTTGTTCTGTTGGGCCACCTAACATGGACTATTTTTCTGACTGAACCTTAAGTGGTAGAACACATGGCTACTGTATAATTCTTTTGGCATTAAAAAGGGTTTCTCTTTCCTATTTGAGTAACTTAGAAGTTACTGTTGCCAAAACCATCCTCACACTGGAGGGCCTCATTGTTCTTTGCAGGGATGATACACATTTTCAGACTCAGCATGGTACTCTCCTTCCTGAGATTTAGCTTACACTCACCAGTTTTGTGACATTGAGAAAACCACTCTGATAATGGTTTTCAGTGCCTTTGTCATTAAGATGGGGAAGGTCTTGCCTACTGTTTCTCTGGGCTTCCTGTTAAGGAGGAGAAAGGTGGGACAAATAGTATGCTAAAGATAGAGAAGGGATGGCAGAAGAAGGAAAGACAGTGCAACAATCAGAAGTAATGACAAGGGTACATCACTTTGGTGAGAGTCCCAGTGTGAGAAAAAGCCCAGACTCCAGGATCGAGATGGTGCCTTTGAATGAATTTGTCTGGATGAGAGCGGTATCCTCCTGAAAGATACTTATTTTCAGGGATAGATCACAGGCATGACTGAGTTTCGAGAAAGAGGCAGGCCCAAGTAAGACTTAAGAGAGGTGGGGCACAAACTTGGTAAGCTCTCAGAGCTGATACCTACTGTTAACAGAGGGTAACACAGGAGAATGAGGAGAGGCAGTCTTTACCACTTCACAGTGGACTCAGCTTCAAACGTTGAGGGTCCCAGTGTGGTAGGAGACCATAGGTCTGGGGATAGTGATTATACACAGACAGGTCACAACAATGCCCAGCTGGTCCAGAGGATATTTGTGGGTATATGTTGTTGAGACCCCCTGGGAACTCTGAGAAAAATCTAGGTCCAGGAAGAATTACAAGGAGCTGAGGTTCTAGATGAGGAGGGAGGATTAGAGCCAAGGAAAATGTCATGACTATCAGCTTATTCTGCTTATACTTAAGGGAAGGTAAAAAAGTATAGAAACAGCACGAAGACAATGCAAAGTTATAGCAATTCACATGAGAAGTTTCATGAAATATAGAAAATACTGTGACAAGAGCTTAGTAGAAAGGATTTATTAGGAATTATCATACTCTGGATCTGTCTTCTTCCTATTTCACCTTACCTCCCCACTCACTCCCAGAATGAGAATGGTAGAGGGTAGGGAGGTGAAGTGAAATGGGAAGGAGACTGATCCAGGGTTTGATAACAGGGGGAGTCCTGTGGAGGTTACCACTGCAGGGTGCTCTGGAGAAAGGTTAGGGTCAGACACAACTTGTTGTTGTTAAGTACCATGGAGTCGGCTCCAACTCATAGTGACACTGCGTAGGGTTTCTGAGGCTGTAAATCTTTACATGAGCAGAATGCCTCATCTTTCTCCCATGGAACAGCTGGTAGTTTCAAACTTCTGACCCTGAGGTTGGAAGCTCGCCTCGTAACCACTATGCTACCAGAGCTCAGACACAACTAGGAAAGTCTTAATTAGGAACAAGGGAGCCAGAGCATTTTTTGCCCTATACGCAGTCAAGGATTAGCCTTGCCCAAAGAGAGTTCTGACCCTTGTCTAGCTCCTGGGTGGCAACCTCTAAGCCCTTGGAATGTCCTGCTTGATAAGAGTGCCTTTGTTTACCTGGGGACCTTGGCCCACACCAGAGAATCTGTAATAACATTGTAATTTATATTGGGGGCCTGGAGCCATGCAGTATTAACTCAGCCTCCAGAGGGGCTAAAGATTAAGGTCAGACACATGAGTGGTCAGTCATATTTCTGTGACTAACCACTAATAAAATTCCTAGGCAGTAAGGCTTGTATGAGTTTCTATGGTTGGCAATACTCTGTGTGTATTGTCATAGCCCATATCTGAAAGAAGTATGCACTGTTCACACAACTCCAATGTGACAGTACAGCTACAAGCTTTGTGTCTGGTCTCTACTGGGCTTTTTCCTGTTGCTGACTTTAATCTGTGTCCTTTTGCTATAATAAATGTAAATGTGAATATAACGACTTTGAACCGAGGGTGATTTTGAAGACTCCTAAACTGGGTTCATGTGCTTGACTGCAAAGTTGGTTTGAACTGCAAAGTCAGTGGTTCAAGCTAACCAGTCACTCCTCGGAGGCCCTATACCAGGTCACTATAGGTCAAAACCAACTCAACAGCACTTAACAACAACAACAGCTGTATCGTGGTGTGGTGTTCTAAGATAAGCATTGGACTGCAAGGTTGGTTTGAAACTCAAGGTCTCTAGTTCAAACTCACCAATTCATTCCTCAGAAACCTTTTGCAGGGTCACTATGAGCCAACTTTGAGTCAGAAACAACTTGATAACACTGAACAAAAACAACAACAACAACAACAAGCTGTACACACACATCCATCTATTCTAGGGTCAGGACTGTCTAGCACTCCATACAAGAAGGACAAGCACAAAAAGCTCCAATAGCAGAGAAGGGACTTAATGGTGGAAGGGGAGAACTGTAGTGAGGATCTCTGTCAGCAATAACACAAAAGACCAGATGAAGCAAGTTCAGTGTAAGGGTATGGTCCCAGAACTCTGAAGCACATTTAAAAGAATATTTAGAAAGTTTGAAGGCTTAGAGACAGTGGAATGTGTAGTGGAAACAAGAAATCTAGTGCTTTCGGATCAGCCGGCCTCAGAGGCTCCTGGAGCAGACATCTTGGGCAAGATAGATCAGGGAAAGGATCAGAGCTGCCATGGATGCCTGACTGATCCTCAAATATGAAGGTGTGGACATTTTTTTTTTTTTTTTTAATCTATTCATTGGTCTCTTGCGGTCTGTGCACCTCTATTCTGGTGACTAGAGGGGGTGTCAGAGTGAGTGCACATTCTTAACCCCAACCCTAGAAGGTTCTACTATGCATTTGCACAGGCCTGTTCAAAATTTAAAGGAACAGTTTTAAGAAACCAATTTCCTTTAAAACCAAATGGCAATGCAAAATGGCCACAGCTGGCCCTGAACTGCTTATCACTAGGAAAAAGGCCTGAATGGGGGTTGTGGAGTGGGAGAGAGACAGACTAAAAAGAAAACAGGACAAAAATTAAATCTTGAGTTATGTCATAATGACCAACAGTGGCATCTTGAAATTTCTCAGGTGGCCTTAAAGGCAAGAAGCAAGAGAGGGACATTAAAGTCATACTCATATTTTGCTACAGAATTTTCTCTCTTTCTCTCATCTCTTTTCTGTATTCTAGACTACAGTATCCAATCCGTCTTTTTTGCTGCTGTTGTCTTGGTTTTTGGTTCCTCTCTATCTTTAGGGGACTCTTTCTCTATCTACATTACCCACAAAGAGACAACAATAGTCTCTTATAGTCACAGAGTCAATCTACAATTATATCCTATATAATCTCACCATCTAGGCAAGAACCAATACTAGCTGCCATACAATAGGTAGGCAGCCAACACCTGACACAGTTACTCTGAATTAAGTAATAAGAAGAGTGAAAAGGGAAACCCATCTCCTGATCATATCTACCTGGAGGCAATCAGAAAGCATAATAGAATATCAACATACATTCCTTTAAGTATTAAGATCACAGTTAACTACTGAATATGCCCACAAAACACAGATGACCATCTTTGGACATGTCCAAAAACAAGATAAGGTGACTGATACAAATGATCTTGAGGTAGACCTAGACTTCATATTGGAAGGAGGACATGCTTTGGAAATGCCTAAGAAGGAATGCAGAAAAATGATAATGGAATGTATAAAAACACTTTAAAGAAGAAGTCAGGAAAGCACTACAGGAACAATCAAATAAGATAGATACAGCATTGGAAACAGTTCAAAACTTACAAAAAGAGGTCCAAATGATTAAAAATAGAATATCAGAAATGGACAATACACAGAAAGGGCAAATGAGTAGAATTGAAGAGATGTAGGCCAGAACTAGTGAGCTGCAAGACAAATCTCTCAATAGAACGAAGATAGAAAAGCAAGTACAAAAATGGATAGAAAAATCTGAAGAAGGTATAAGATTCATGTTGGACAACATGAAGAGGAATAACTTATGAATTAGTGGCATTCTGGAACAGGAAGAATCACAATTCCAGAGGAAATAGTTGAAGAGCTTCTGGATGGAAATTTCCCTAACATCTTGAAAAGTGAAAAGATAAGGATTCAAGAAGCTCAACAAAACCCTTGGAAGGATAGACCCCAAAAGTAAAACACCAAGACATATAATAATCAATCTCTCCAAAATCAAAGATAAAGAGAAATGTTACATAAAAAGGCAAACAAATCAGATTAAGCTCAGATCTCGCAGAAGAAACCACGTAGGCAAGAAGCAATGGGGAAAGATATATAAAACCCTGAAAGAAAAAAAAAGTGCCAACCAAGAATCATCTACCCAGCAAAGCTGCCAATCAAATATGATGGTGTACTCAAAACATTACAGGATAAACAGAAGGTAAGGGATTTTGCCAAAGCCAACCCAGGGCTTCAAAATAACCTAAAGGGAGTTCTGTGGATTGAAAACCAACAAGAACAGACAACAACCAGAGACTGACATACATGGCAACATCACCTGTAACTCAATCAACAAATGGAAAAGTAGAGAACAGAACAAAATTATAAGAACAAATTCAGAGCATCTGGGAGGTTAGTCTATGATCAAAACAATTACAATGTGAAAGAAGGTAAATACATAGGAAAAGAGATCCAGATGGTGAGAAGGTCAGCTAGATTACAGGATGAAATAGACTGTCTTAAATGGAGGGGAAAGTTAATAGAAAATAAGGTAACCTCAAAGAAAATTAATACTTTACAGCATACCAAGAAAATAAAAATCCAAGAACATAGAAATACTAAAACTATGAAGAAACTGAAAGAAAGGACACAAAAAACATGAACTGAGCACAGGAAGACATGCAGAACAAAGAAACTAGCAGCAGCACACACAAAAATATAATGACAACAATTAATTCACACTTATCAATAATTACACTGAATGTAAATGGATTAAATGCACCAGTTAAGAGATGGAGAGTGGCAGAATGGATAAGAAAACAAGATTCTTCAATATGCTGTCTACAAGAGACACACCTTACAAACAAAGACAAAAACAGATTAAAAGTCAAAGGATAGAAAAAAATATACCAAGCTAATTGCAATAAAGAATGAACAGGAGTGGCAATATTAATCTCTGATAAAATAAACTTTAAAGCAAAAAACAGCATAATAGATAAAGATGGACATTATCTCATGATTAAAGGGACAATTGAACAAGATGACATAACCATAATAAATATTTATGCTCCCAATGAAAGAGCTCCAAAATATATAGCAAACTCTTATAGATTTGAAGTAAGAAATAGACAAATTTACAGTAATAGTGGGTGATTTTAATACACCACTTTTGAAAATGGATAGAGCAACCTGAAAGAAACTCAACAAAGACACAGAGGAACTAAACAACACAATCAGCTAAGTGGACTTCATATTTATTTACAGAGCATTCAAGCCAACAATAGCACAATATACATTATTTTCCAGTGCACATGGAACATTCTACAGAATATACCATGTCTTAGGCCAGAAAACAAGCCTTCATAAATTTACAAACATCAAAATACTACAAAGCATCTTTTCAGAGCACAATGCTATAAAATTAGAAATCAACAATAGGAAGGCCAAGGAAATAAAGTCAAATACATGGAAACTGAATAACACCCTGCTTAAAAGCTACTGGGTTGTAGAAGAAATAAAACGTGAGTTCACAATGTTCCTAGAAACAAATGAGAACGAAAACACAACATTCCATAATCTTTGGGACACAACAAAAGCAGTGCTGAGATGAGAGTTTATTGCAATAAATGCACACATCCAAAAAGAAGAAAGAACCCAAATCAACACATTAACACAACATCTACAACAAATAGAAACAGACTAGCAAAGTAAACCCAGAGTCAACAGAAAAAGGAAATAATAGATTAGATCAGAAATAAAAGAGATGGAAAACATAAAAACAGTAGAAAGAATCAACAGTACAAGAAGCTGGTTCTTTGAAAGAATAAAGTTGACAAACCATTGTCAACCTAACAAAGGAAAAGAGGGAGAAGACACAAATAACATGCATAAGAAACCACATGGGTGATGTTGCAATAGAACCAATAGAAATAAAAAAGAATAATAGAATATTATGAAGAGTTGTATTCCAATCAATTTTAAAATCTAGAAGAGATGGACACATTTTTACAAAAGCACAACCTACCTAAGCTTACCCAGAGTAATGTAGAAAACTTGAACAAACCTATAACAAAGGAATAAATTGATCAGGTCATCAAAAAACTCCCAACCAATAAAAGTCCAGGTCCAGATGGTTTCACTGGTGAGTTTTACCAAGCATTCACGGAAGAGCTGTCACCAATTCTACTCAAATTATTCCAGAATATAGAAGAGGATGGAAAACTCCCTAACACATTCTATGAAGCAAGCATAATCCTCATACCAAAACCAGGGAAGGACATCACTAAGAAAGAAAATCATAGACCAATATCCCTCATGAACATAGATGCAAAAATTCTCAACAAAATCCTAGCCAACAGAATTCAACAACACATCAAGAAAATAGTACATAATGACCAAGTGGGATTCATACTAGGGATGCAAGGATGGTTCAACATTAGAAAAGCAATCGGTATAATAGACCATATAAATAAGAAAAAAGAAAAGAATCACATGATCATATCGACTGATGCAGAAAAGCCATTTGACAAAATCCACAATCCACTCCGGATAAAACTACTCAACAAACTAGGAATGAAAGGAGATTCCTCAACATAATTAACAGCATATATACAAAACCAACAGCCAATATCACTCTCAATGGAGAGAAACTGAACGCCTTCCCTCTGCAAACAGGCACCTGACAAGGATGCCCTATATCACCACTCCTATTCAATACTGTTTTGGAAGTCTTAGCCAGAGCTATAAGGCAATATAGGCAAATTAAAGACATCCAAAGTAGCAATGAGGCAGTAAAACTCTCTATTTGCAGATGATATGATCCTATACATAAAAAAACCTTAAAGATCAGCAAAAGAAAACTACTGAACCTCATTGGAAGATTCAGCAAAGTGGCAGCATACAAGATAAACATACAAAAATCAGTTGGATTCCTCTATACCAATAATGATAATGCTGAAACGGAAATTAGGAAAGCAATACCACTTACAGTAGCTACCCAAAGGATGAAACATTTAGGAATAAATGTAACCAGAGAAACCAAGTACCTACACAAAGAAAGCTACAAAACACTGCTACAAGAAACCAAAAGAGACTTACAAAATGGAAGAATATACCATGTTCCTGGATCAGAAGACTTAACATTGTGAAAATGTCAATACTACTCAAAGCAGTCTACACATATAATGCAAGTCCAATCCAGATACCAAAGACAATTTTTAGAAAGATGGAAAAAAACAATTACAAACTTTATATGGAAAGGAAAGAGACTCAGGAAAAGCAAAGCACTACTTAAGAAGAACATAGTTGGAGGCCTCTCACTCCCTGATTTCAAAATTTACTTCATGGCTACAGTGGTCAAAACAACCTGGTACTGGTACAATGAAAGGCACATAGACCAGTGGAACAGAACTGAGAATCCAGAAATTAACCCATCCACACTCAGCCAACTGACCTTTGACAAATTGCCAAAAGTACATTGAATGGGGAAGACATAGTCTCTTCAACAGATGGTGCTGGCAGAACTGGAAATAAATATGCATAAGACTGAAATAAGACCTTTACCTCATGCCATATAGAAAAACCAACTCAGCATGGATTAAAGACCTAAATGTTAATCCCAGAATTATAAAGGTCATCAATGAAAAAACAGGGACAAATTTAAGGACTCTAATCCAGAGCACAAACAGACTACCAAACATTGTGAAAATTATACAAAAAAAAAAAAAAAAAAAGACAAAATAGATGATTGCGACATTCTAAAAATTATAAATTTATGAGCATCAAAGGATTTCACCAAAAGAGTAAAAAGGGAGCCCATAGAATGAGAAAAAGCTTTTGCAATGAAATATCAGACAAGGGATTAATTTCTAAAATCTTTAGGAAATTACCTCTACAAGAAAAAGACAAGTAACCCAATTTAAAAATGCGCACAGGACATGAACAGACACTTCACCAAGGAAGAAATTTGGACAGCCAACAAATATATGAAGAAATGTTCATGATCATTAGCCATTGTTGTTGTTAAGTGCCATTGAGTCGGTTACGACCCATAGTGACACTGTATAGGGTTTCCGAGGAGCAGCTGGTGAGCTTGAACCACCAACCTTGTAGTTCAAATGGCTTTACAGTATGGTGCATTAACCCACAGCACCACACCAGGATTCTTGAGCGGATAATCAGAACTCTGAGAAAGGTTTGCATGGGCTAAATGGGACAGAGATAAATAGTGATGCATGCTCAACCTTGGAACAACAGGGCTCTGTGATACAGGGATTGAGGCATAGTCTGAAGAGGGGAGATAATACTAAAATGCCTGACTGTCTTATGAATATTGGTTTCCCTTGCCTACTATTGTAAAATAGACACTTGAGTGGGATAGAAAGGAATGTCAGGAAACATTACAGAAAGCTTATAAATTTGTCTTCAGCCTATAATTGTTTGGATACCTAAAAGGGGTTCTAGAACTTTTGCAGTGAAATAGGTCTCTTGTAGAGCCTTAGCAATGTATAGGACCTTAGGTGGAATCCTGAGCCCCATCCAGAACATTCTGAGGTGGGGCATCACTCTAGAAAGACAAGCAGACCAGCCTAGAGTGACAGAAGATACATCTTCAAAGAAAGATCATCAGGAAAAACCCAAAACAAAAATGGCAGTATGACTGGCTATTACAAGAATAAACAAGTTGTTTTCCGGGAAGCCATCAAGGAAAGCAATCAAGTTCCTTCAGGACAAACCCCACTCTAAGACTGAAACTCAAAGGGAACACATGAGCAGGCATGTAAGCTATCTGGTGACCACATCGGTCTACTGATGAGTGGAGGGGTGGGGGAGACACAATGAAGAAATGTGCTGAGTTCAACCACATTCATGGACTCCCATTGACCTGGAGATGAGAGAAAGAGGAAGCGCTGCTTGGTCCAAAGTGTGGTGAGACCTGAGAACACCTGAGCTCATGGACAAGGACATAGACACAGAGGGCTAGAGCTGAGAGTGAAGCGTCCAGCTGATATGGAGTGAGGGAAGATGCACAAGAACACTCAAACTTGCAGATAGTACCCATTTGACCTAGCCTCAATGGTTTGATAATCAGAACTCAACTAGAGAAAGATTAAAAAAAAAAAAAACCACCAATTTTTGATAAAGAAAACAAGGGTAAATTACTACAATTTGATGAACATAACCAATACTAATGGAGGCAGTAGCTCAAAATACCAACAGAGAGGGAAGGAGTCTTCACATCAAGTATTAATCCTATCCCCTCTGTATACAGGATAGATAGGGATGGGTAACCAAAAATGAGGGGGCAATAAAAGCACAAAGTGACTGGCTTACAAGGTTTCAAGAGGTAGTTTAGTTTAAGTGTGTGTGTGGGGGGGAAGATAGAACCCCCACTGAATAGCTTTCATCTTGTCTAGATGGTCTAGTAAAAAGAGATGGGTATTCTTACAATTCAATAGTGATTAATTGTTATCATGACTAATTGTGACTGTCACAATTGTGAAGGTAGAAGTTTTATAACAAATGGGGGAGTAGTTAATCTTACAGTCAAGAAACAGGACTCTAGGACCATCAAGGGAGAAAAGCACAAGCAGCATGCAGGACCCTATCCAGAGAAGCAGGGACACCAAAGATGGAGGCAGAGATGGGGACATGGAGAGAGGGAGCAGCTGAGGACTCTAGATTCAGGGAAAGAGAGGGACAGAGAGCTGGCAGCCAGGAGGCAGACTTGCAGAATGTGCCCTTTGGTGGTATAAATTATTACATGGGCCTGAGTGTTTTTTTTTTTAAAAAAAAAAAAAACAACAGAGCTAAAATGAATAGAGAAATATAAATAATGTTAACTGATGGTACATAGAGGGGATTATAATCATTGTAATATAACAAAGTATATGATTTGTTGAATGTAAAACTGATCATCTGCCTTGTAAACTTTCACTCAATTCACAATAAAAACTTAAAAAAAAAAAAAATGGCTCCAACAGGTAGAGGGCAAGTCCCCCACACATTGCTGTTAGGAGGTAAATCAGTCACGGACACTACACAGAGTGGTAATAGGATCAAGGACACACAGCTGCCTGCTGACTTCTCAGTCACATCCAGAGTCAGAAAGGATTTTCATCATAACACTCTCCTTCCTGGAGTTTGTCATTCCCAACATCTGATTTGTGACACCAGGGATCATTTGACATAGCATTTTACAGAATAAAATACCCAGGAATAAATTTAACCAGAATTAGGAAAGGCCTATATAATAAAAATTGTGGTGCTGTAGGATAAGCACTGACTTACTGACTGCAAGGTCAAGCCCACCAGCTACTCCTTGGAAACCCTACGCAGTGTTGCTATGAGTCAGAACTAACTCGATGGCGCTTAACAACAACTAATAAAGACATTCTGTATTCATGAATTGGATAACTTAATATTTATTCAACTGTCATTACTACTGAAAACAATCTATAGATTCAATAAAATCCAGGAGCCTTCTTTGTTGTTGTGGTGAAGTGCCGTCAAGTCGATTCCGACCCATAGTGACCCTGTATAGGGTTTCTGAGGAGCAGCTGGTGAGTTTGAACTGCCGATCTTGCCATTCAAATGGCTTTGCAGTCTGGTACATTAACCCACAACGCCACACCAGGGCTCCAGGAGCCTTCTTTACAGAAATGGAAATACCTATCTTCAATTTTAGGAATGTCATGGCTCCATACAATAAGCGCTGAACTGCAAACCACAAAGTCCATGGTTCACGCCTGCCAGCTGCTCCATGGGAGAAAGATGCTTTCTGCTCCCATGTAAATTTAAAGCCTCAGAGACCCTATACAGGGTTGCTATAGTCGAAACCAACTTGACAGCACTTGACAACAACAACATCCTCAATTTTATATAGAATTGCAAAAGACTTCAAATAATTACAGAGTTTATAAGCAAAGGAGGAAGACAAAACATACTGTATATACATACTCAAAGTAATCTATAGATACAATGCAACCCCATTCCAAATTCCAACAACATTCTTTAAATACAATGGAAAGTAAATCAACCAACTTTATATGGGAGTTTTCTCTTCAGCTCTTTAATGTCATCATCTCTTCCTGCCGCTTTAGCGTCTCTATTTTCAAGAAGTAGATTTCAGAGTCTCTTCTGACGTCCATTTGGTCTTTTCTTTCTTTCCTGTCTTTTTAATGGTCTTTTTCTTTCTTCCTGTATGATTTTCTTGACGTCATCCCATAACTCTCATGGTCTTCGGTTATTAGTGTCCAATGCATCAAACTTAGATGATCTCTAAATTCAGATGGGATGTGTTCAAGGCCATATTTTGGTTCTTGTGGACTTGCCTTACATTTCCTCAGGTTCATGTGAGCATTTGATGGTCTGTTCCAGAGTCAGCTCCTGGCCTTATTTTGGCTGATGTTATTGAGCTTCTCCATCAACTCTTCCAACAGACGAAATCAATTTTATTTCTGTGTAATCAATTTGGTGAGGTCCATGAGTGAAATTGCCATTTATACTGTTGAAAATGGTATTTACAATGAATAAGGCTTTGGTCTGGCAGAATTCTATCATGTAATCTCCAGCATCATTTCTATCACCAAGGTTATATTTTCCAACTACTGGTCCTTACTCACTTTTTTCCAACTTTTGCATTCCAATCTCTAGTAATCATCAGTGCACCTTGATTTCATGTTTGAATTTCAGATTGAAGAAGTTGGTGGAATTTGACAGTTTCATCATCACTGGTTTCAGTGGTTGGTGCATAAATTTGAGTAATAGTGGTGTTAACTGTTCTTTATTGTAGATATATAGATATTTTCATATCACAGACAATGTTGTACTTCAAGATAGATCTTGAAATGCTCTTTTTGATGATGAAAGCACCATTCTTCTTCATTTTGTCATTCCTGTAATAGTGAACCATAGATTGTCAGATTAAAAATGGCCAATACCAGTCCATTTCAGCTCACTAATGCCTAGGGTGGAGACCTGATGTGGCACTGAGCTTCGAACCTCAAGGTCGATAGTTCAAACCCACCAGCTACTCCTTGGAAACCCTATATAGGGTCACTATGAGTCGGAACAGACTCAGCAGTGCTTAACAACAACAATAAACAACAACAATACCAAGTATATTGATATTTATGTTTTCCATTTCATTTTCAACAGCCTTTAATTTTCCTAGATTCGTACTTCTGAATATTGATGGATGCTTGCAGCTGTTTCTTTTCATCTTGAGCAGCGCCACAACATCAAACGAAGGTCCTGAAAGCTTTCCTCCATCCACATCATTAAGGTCAGCTCTACTTTGAGGAGGTAGCTCTTCCGCAGTCATATTTTGAGTGCCTTTCAACCTGAGGGGCCCATTTTTTAATACTGTATCAGACTATGCTCTACTGCTATTCCTAAGATTTTCAGTGACTAACCATTCAGAATTGGCTTTCTTCTCCTTCGTAGTCTGCCTACTCTGAAAGTTCTTCTGAAACCTGTCTACCATGGAGACTCTACCATGGAGACCCTACAGGCATTTACAATACCTGTGGCCTATCTTCCAGCATCAAAGCAACACATGTCACCATAGTATGACAAAGTAACAGATAACTGGTAGAGTGTGTTCATAGTGTATGCATATATGTTGTTGGTGTTAAGTGCTGTCAAATCAATTCTGACACACAGTGACACTGTATATGTATATATGTACATAGTGGTTATGTACTGTGGAATCGGTTCCGACTCATAGTGAGTCTGTACAGGGTTTCCGAGGCTGTAAATCTTTATGGAAGCAGAAAGCCTCATCTTTCTACCACGAAACAGCTGGTAGTTTCGAACTGCTGACCTTGTGGTTCGCAGCCTGATTCGTAACCACTACGCTACCAGAGCTCTCTCTCTCTCTCTCTCTCTCTCTCTATATATATATATATATATATATATATATACACACACACACACACACACACACACACACACATACACATACATATATACACATACTTACTTTAGGATCAGCACAGGACTGTGAACCACAAGGTCAGCAGTTCAAACCCACCAGCTGCTGCTCCTCAGAAACATAAGCTACTCTGACTCTTTTTATGGTGTTTCACATAATTATTAGACTTTCTTCAGATTTTAAAATTATTTTTTCTGATTGCTCCTCTTGTTGTTGATAGGTATTATCAAGTCAATTCTAACTCACAATGACCTTATGCATAACAGAAGGAAACACGGCTTGGTCCTGTACCATTCTCACAATTGCTGCTGTGCTCGAGTCCTTTGCTGCTGCTACTGTGTCCGTGCATCTTGTTGGAGGGGTTTTCATGTTTTTCACTGACCTTCCGCTTTACAAAGCAAAATTTACTTCTCCAGGAACTGGTCTCTCCTGATAACATATTTGAAAACTGAGAGACGAAGTCTCGCCATGCTAGCTATTAAGGAGCATTCTAACTATATTTCTTCCAATACATTTTGTTTGTTTGTTTTTCCAGCAGTCCTTCATACTACCCATACTCTTCTCCAACACCATAACTCAAATGCATCATTCTTCTATGGTCTTCCTTATTTATTGTTCAACTTTCACATTCATATGAGGCTTTTGAAAAGACCATGGCTTGGGTCAGGCACACTTAGTCCTCCAGCTCCTTTGGCAGATAGATATTCAAAGTTTTGTCTTCAAACTAACTAACTCACCTTCCACTGATTTAGTTATACTTCTTTGCTCTTTTAATATATTATCTGTTTCTGAACTCTGATTATTAATCTTCTGGATTTCAGTTTGCTGCTTTTGTATGGTTTCTAATTTTTTCATTTATTTTTGTCAGTTAGTTCTTGCAGTGCTTTCTTGAATTCTTCAAAAATTTTATTTGTGCTTCCTTTGATTTCATCTGAAACTTTCTCTCAATCTATTGAAGATATATAAATGTCATTCTTTTTATTATCTTGTTAGGTAGTTTCAATAACAATTCTGGTATTACATTTTCTGACTGTATTTTGGTCACTTGTTTGAGTCTCTCTGTTATTTCTTCATGTAAACTGAAGTTGTCTGTTTTCCCCTAAGATATTGTGAAATCATTGTATTTATATTTAATTGATGATTATATGTTGATGTTTCCTTAGGCATGCATCACCTGTCTCTTGATGGGTGAAGCAGAGAGCAGAAGTATACGAGCAGTTTTCTGTTTGCTGTTTGTGTAACGTAAATTAAGACACTTTTGTCTGATGTACGCTGCCAATTGTCATTGACCACATAGTACAGGAAAAGGTAGTGGAGCTTGCCCAGTGGGTGTAGCCACACGCAGCATAAATGTGACTGGTTCATATAGGCTTCATTGTTATCTCTCTAAAACAAACAACAACATCAAAGCTCTGAGTGAAATTCAAGAACCTCCAGATGTATGCCTGGTGCCAGACCCAAGACAGAGCAGTGGCTGCACAGGATGGGATTTTACTGGGTGGTGGCAGGCAAGAGCAAGGCTGACCACAGTGTCACCAGAAGGGTTCAGAGAATAAAGCAGAACTGCATCCTTTTGGTACCAACCTCCAGCATGCATCCTGTGCCTGCAGGCCACCATGTGGAAAAACAAATGCCTGAAGAATCTCAAGATATCCACGCCACACCCACCTCTGTATTCTCTCTTGTTATTCCTGTTAAGCTTTCTCTCCCAGTTAGTATTCAATACACCTCTCTATAGTTTCATCTGAAGTTCAGGGTCCCAGAATCATTATCCATATTTGTTTCACTTTGATTCCCATGTTTTTGTTGTAGAGGGTTTACTAAGCTCATTGACCTGCTTTGCCATCTTGCCTTGGAAGTACAACTGCAGTTACTTTTTTACTTGTCATTGTATATGTGTATGTGTGTGTTGTTGTTGTTAGCTGCCATGGAGTCGGTGCCGATTCATAGCAACCCTATGCACAACAGAATGAAACACTGCCCAGTCCTGGGCCAATGTCAAAATTGTTGTCCTGCTTGAGCTCTTTGCTAATCCATCTTGCTAAGGGTCTTCCTCTTTTTCTCTGACCCTCCACCTTACCAAATATGATACCCTTCTCCAGTGACTGGTCCTTCCTGCCAATATGTCCAAAGTCTGAGAGATGAATTCTGGCTATCCTGGCCTCCAAGGAACACTCTGGCCGTACTTCTAACAACATAGATCTATTTGTTCTTCTGGCAGCCCATGGCACTTTCAATATTCTCCTCCAACACCATAATCAAATATATCAATTATACTATGATCTTCTTTATTCACTGCCCAACTTTTCCATGCATATGAGGTTATTGAAAATACCATGACTTGGGTCAGGGGCACCTTAGTCCTGAAACTGACATCTTTACTCTTCAATACTTTAAAAAGGTCTTGAGCAGCATATTTGCCCAATGCAATCCATACCAAAGTCTTTGATCTTCATCAGTAAATATGTTAAGTCCTCTTCACTTTCAGGAAGCAAGGTTGTATCATCTGTACATCACATGTTGTTCATGAGTCTTCCTCAAATCCTGCTGCCATGTTTTTCTTCATATAACCCAGATTCTCAGATTATTTGCTCAGCATACAGGTTGAATAAGTATGGTGAAAGAACACAACCCTGTCACACACCTTTCTTAATTTTAAATCATTCAGTGTTTCCATGTTCTGTTTGAACAACTGCCTCTTGGTCCATGTACAGATTCCTCATGAGCATAATTAAGTGTTTAGGAATATTCATACTTCACAATGTTGTCCATAGCTTGTCATGATCCACACAATCAAAAGCCTTTATGTAGTCAATAAAGCACAGGTAAACATCTTTCTGGTATTCTCTGCTTTCAGCCAAGATCCATCGGACATCAGCCATGATATCTCTTGTTCCACGTCCTCTTCTGAATCCAGCTTTGTCTTCTGGAAGTTCTCTGTCAATGTATGCTTGCAGCCATTTCTACATTACCTTTAGTAAAACTTTACTCGCATGGGATATCAAAGAGATTGTCCGATAATTTCTGCATTCTGTTGGGTTTCTCTGCCATTCAAAAGATTTTCAGTGACTACATATTCTGAAATACGTCATCACTCCTTCTTCCCAGTCTGTCTTCATTTGGAAACTCATCTGAAACCTGTCCACCATAGGTGACCCTACTGGTATTTAAAATACTCGTGGCATAGTTTTCAGAATCACAGCAACTCACAAGTCACCTCAGTACAACGAACTGACAGATGAGTGGTGGGTCTTCCCTGTAGGCACATGGATATTATCCTGTCACAGACAGCATTGTACCTTATGACAGATCTTGACATGTTTTTCTCTTTTTTTCCATGATGAATGCAATGCCATTTCTCTTCAATTTGTCATTCCCAACATAATAAACCATTTCATTGTCAGATTCAAAATGGCCAATACCAGTGCATTTCAGCTTACTACTCCCAAGGATATTGATGTTTATGTGTTCCATTTCTCTTTGATAACTTTCAATTTTCCTAGATTCATACATCATACATTCCATGTTCCAATTATTAATGGATGTTTACAACTGTTTATCTTCATTTTGAGTTTACCCCATCAGCAACTGAATGTCTTTAGAGCTTTTTTCCACTTGTTGTACTATACTTTGAGGAGGCCTTGTATGGCGCTGTGGGTTAATGTGCCAGAATGCAAAGCCGTTTGAACTGCAAGGTTGGTGATTCAGGGTTGCTATGGGTCAGAACCGACTCAACAACACTTAACAACAACAACAACTTTGAGGAGGCAGTTCTTCCCCCATTTGCATTTTGAGTGCTTTCCAACTTGAGGGCCTCATTTTCTGGCACTATATCTGACAGTGTTTCATTGCTCTTCATAAAGTTTTCAGTGACTAAATAGTTGGAAGTAGTTAGTCTCTCCTTCTTCCTAGTCTGTCTTCATCTGGAAGCTCATCTGAAACCTATCCAGCATGGGTGACCCTGCTGCATTTAAAATACCCATGGCATAGCTTCCAGAATGACAGCAACTCACAAATCACTGACAAGTGGTGGTGGTGTGTGTATATGCATGTCCATATATATAACAAAACATATAGAGAATAGGTCAAGATAATTCTTAGTCATAATCAAACATCTCATAGAAATGTTTTTCTGACTTTAACACCTTAGAACCAATTCCCATGGGAAACTCAGTCAATTAGCTTAACATAGATTACAAAGTTTATATCCTACATTCTAGTTTAGTGAGTAGCATCTGGTGTCTTAAAAACTTGACAGTGGCTATTCTCTTATCAGGCTTTCCAAAAGGTGAGAGCCTAAGAACACATCAACATACAATAATCAATTAAAATCAAATACAATGGCACCATAAAGTCACTGAGACTACAGGCTATTTCATTTCAGAAGAAGAAATTAGATAAAGTTGCTCAAAAATATCTAAGATGCAGAACCGGAAAACATTTCTGGAATTTGAGGGAGATAACAGCTTTGGGAGGACTGGAAAAGAGCATTTCATGCAGAGGAAGAGAAAATACAAAAGCTCTGTGATTAAAAAAAAAAAAAAAAAAAAAAAAAGAGCAGCCATCTTGGAACATAAAGGATCTCTATAGTTTGAAATCTGGTGAGAGAGGGGAAGGGATACAAAATATACTCGGAGGGGGAGCCAGTATCTACAAGGAAACAGAACCCACAATGAACATTTCAAGGAGGTAGATTTTAATATGGGGGATTTGTTACATAGTTAATGGGAAAGCAGAGAAGTCAAAAAGAAAACAGTGATAAAATCCAGATAAATTCAGATATTAGCAACACCAGGAAATCGATAGTACCCCTAGTCTGGAGGGACAAATGTGGGTTTATCAAAGCCTAAGATCTCTTCCTGGTGTGGCGCTGTGGACTAATGTGTCAACTGCAAAGTTTTTTGAACTGCAAGGTTGGTGGTTCAAGCTCACCAATTGCTCCTTGGAAACCCTATACAGGGTCGCTATGGGTTGGAATCAACTCGACGGCACTTAACAACAACAACAACAAAGTTCTCTTCCAAGGTCCATTCAGGCAAAGCTGGGAGCACAGAGAAAGGAGCTGTCTCCTATAGGAACTGAAGTCTTAGATGAGATATGCACATGGCTGGAGGTGCCATGAAACAGAGGGAAGACATGCTTTAGCTCTCTTCTCCCACCTTTCAATTTTCTGCCATTAAGCCAGAGGATGAGGGAGCCTGGAGAAGCAGTTCCCACAATGCAAGTCAGAACAGGGAGGAAGAACTGAGCATAAGTGTCATATATGAGTATAGATGCCGTTGAATCCATTCTGACTCATAGCAACTCTACGTCGAACAGAATGAAACACTACCTGATCCTGTACCGTCCTCATAACTGTTTCTATGTTTGAGTCCATTATTGCTGCCATTGTGTCAATCCATTTTGTTGGGAGTCTTCCTCTTTTTAGCTAACCCTCCACTTTATCAAACACGATATCCTTTTTCAGGGACTCGATCTGCCTGGCAACATGTCCAAAGTATGAGAATGTCTCACCACTTGTCTGTGAGTTTGTTGTAATGTGGTGGTCTGTGTATTGCTATGATGCTGATATCTATGCCATTAGTATTTTAAAACCAATGGGGTCACTCATGGTGTACAGGTTACCTTTAGTGGTGTTTCCACACTAAGACAGCCTAGGAAGAAAGAGAGGCAGACCACTTTTGAAAGCCAGTGAAAATCTTATAAATAGCAGGGAAACATTTCTGCTCTGGTGTATCTACTTAACATTTCATGGAATTACCAGATCAGAGACTTTATAAATGGCTGGTTTAGTGGTAAAATTCTCACATTCTATGTGGAAAACACTGGTTTGATTCCTGTCTAATGCGTCTCGTGCACAACCATCATCTATCTGTCAGTGGAGACTTGCATGCTGCTATGATGATGAACCGGTTTCAATGGAGTTTCCAGACTTCTGAAAATCAGTCAATGAAAACCCTACAGGTGACAGCAGGAAGCCCAAGACTGAAGAGCATTTTGTTCTGTTAAGCCTGATGTCCCCAGGAGTAGGAGTCAACTCTATGACACCTAATGACAAAAAATGTTTGCTGTTTTGTGTATTTTTCACAAAATGGCAGCAATCTGACCCAACAGTGTCTAGGACATTAGTCATTCCACCTGAAATCACTATAATGTTCTATATTCCTCAGTAAGCCTACTCTTTATTCACCTAATTATTCAGAAAGATGATATTTTATCACTGAAAATTGCAGTATTTTCATAGCCACTCACATACAGAAGGTATTCATATTTCCCAAGCATTTATATGGTTGAAAGTTGGAAGGAGGCCCCATCACAATAAGCCAAGTGTAGGCTTGGACAGTCTGGAGCCAAGCTCACTATATTGGAAGGTGCTATAAACAGGTCCAGTCCATTCAGGAAAGCTGAGCTGACCTGGTGCTGCTCAGCTGTTATAGTGTTTGGAGTCAATTAGAGCGGAACATTGTTCTGTCTCTCCTCTCCCTTTCTCTGGGACCCTGTCTATTCTCTAGGGCCTTTATTCTGACAATTAGTACAGGATATGGTCTCATTTACTACATTGGTCTCTCTTAAAATAGAACAAAAATACGGCTTTCTTACTAAGTAAAATTAGACCCATTCTAATAGGGGATGTGATGAAGCAATTTCCATAGCTGTTCCTAGAGCCCTGACCACAGGCAATATAAATCTAGAAGTGGAAAAAAAGAAGAGGAAAAAAATGTTGCTTTTGAGTCAATTTCAACTCATGGTGACTCCATGTGTTAGAGTAGAATCACTAAACAGGATTTTCTTGGAGACTATATTACAAAAGCAGAACACTAGGCCTCTGGATGGGTTTGAACCCTAATCTATAGGTTAGCAGCCAATTATAAACCATATGTGCCATCCAGAGAACCACACATCCCAAATCCTCCATACTGGACTGAACCAGTTTCCTGCCATATGGACTCAACTTTGCCAGTCCTCTAGCAACTGGTTTGAGACAGTTCAGTTGAACAAAGAGACCCATTAACTTTAAAGGGCCAGGCAAGAAAATTCAAGCTTGGAATGTCCTTCAACGAGGTGAGATGAGTACAGACCAAGTCAGAAAGCCATATACTGCCAAACCGGCCCGTCTGTATTCAAAATTATTCTATCAGTGTATGGGTCAAACTGGGATTAACACCCCCAGGAGCAGCCACCAGAAATGGGAGATGGGGGAGGTGGAGGATAAACACCCACTTCTAACTCCTGAGAGCCACAGTTCTGACACACATTTTCCCCACCCCTCCCCCAAGATTAAGCCTCTATTGCTCACAGCAGCAACTCATTAACTCACCATTGGGAACTCTCCTACATTCCTGGTCTCTCCTCCCCAGTGCTTCTGGATCATCTCCCAAATACACTTCTTGCACCCAAATCCTTATCTCCACTCTGTCTGGGGATATCATACTAAGACAAAGAACAGGTGAATAAAGTTTCACAAATGTTGTTGTTGTTATGTACCATGGAGTCGGTTCTGACTCACAGCAACCCTGTACAGGGTTTTCGAGGCTGTAAATCTTTACAGGAGCAGAAAGCCTTATTTTTCTCCCACGGAACAGTGGGTGGTTTGGAACTGCTGACCATGATATTAGCAACCCAATTCATAACTACTATGCTACCAGAGTTCCTTGATAGATGATCTGAAATCTGAAGGGAAAATAAAAAGTCAAAAAGTGAGAGGGCTCAGAGTGGTCCAGGCCAAGGAACACCATGTACAAAAGCTCTAATGCAAATAACTTCCTTTACCTCATGTCTTTCCCATTTCTAATGAAGATACAGCAGGATCTGTCTACAGAAGCACTGTAGATGTTTGGGAAAGAAGGTTTCTTTATTATGGGGCTGTATTGTGTATTATAGGATGTTTAGCAGCATCTCTGCTGTCTATTCACCAGATGCCAGTGTCAGATACATATGAAGTACACATTTTTCTTGCCCTCCAGGCAATCTCCAGACAACATTTAAATGTTCATTAGTTGTTGTTGTTAGGTGCCTTCGATTTGGTTCCGACCCATAGCGACCCTGTATAGGGTTTCCGAGGAACGACTGGTGAGCTTTAACCATCGATGTTGCAGTTCAAACTGCTTTGCAGTCTGGTGCATTAACCCACAGCGCCACACCAGGACTCCAGGTGACAGCACTTAACAACAACAACAAAGACTAAATGAGGTGGAGATATGAGGCAAAGATGAGTAATGATTTTCTGTGGTCCAGCAGTTGGAAATTCTTGCCTTTGACCACTAGATGGACCCATTGCAATACCATATCATAGAGGAGAGTGGGCAGCTGGCCATGCTCTAGATGACCAAGATTTGATGTTTGAAGCATTTTCTCATTTAGTTACCCAGGAATCCCATTTTCTTAGGTCCCCACATGAATAGGTGTGATGGGTCTGTCTAGGTCAAATGTGTGCATCCTGAGTTTGCTCTTAAACTAACCTTGAACAGGTTTGAATTCCAACATCTATGGGTTGATTTCTCTCTCTGAGGTTGTAGCCACATTTGTAACATGGGAAAACACTTCTCTCACAGTGACTGTGAACATTATACTGAGCCCAGACTCAACACACAGGGAGCATGCAAAGAACAGTGGTTAGAGTCCTAAGTCCCAGACTTGCTGAAACATCAGTTAAGTCTGTGACCTTGGGAGGGTCATGGCCCTCTCTGGCTCTCAGTTTACTCTTATTGTAAATGTACTTATGGATGCCTTTCTGAGGTCCCTTCCAACTCAAGAATCCCCACATTATTGAACATTTAACATGTGTCAAGGACTCCTGGTGTGGCACTGTAGGATAATCACTGGACTGTGAACCACAAGGTCAGCAGTTCAAACCAGCATCTGCTCCTCAGAAACCCTATAGTGGGTTGCTATGAGTCAGAATCAGCTCGACAGAACTTAGCAACAATCACAAACATGTGCCAGGCTGAGTCTTAGCACTTCAATCTGATCATTTCATTGCCACTTCATAAAACCCCTTGAAATGTATATTTTCTTTCTCCTCATCTTATTTGAAGGACACTAAGGAGTCCGGGTGTGGTGCTGTGGGTTAATGTGCCAGACTACAAAGCCATTTGAACTGCAAGGTCAGCAGTTCAAGCTCACCAGTTGCTCCTCGGAAACCCTGTATAGGGTCGCTATGGGTAGGATCTAACTCAACGGCACTTAACAACAACAACAGCAAGGCATAAAGGGGAGAAATATCCTACTCAGTTCACCTGCCCATGGCCTGAACAGTTTTGCCTTTCCCTTCCCCATTATCTGGAAACATAATCAGTTGCTCTCATCCCTTTTCAAAAGTGGGATTTCTGCTTGGTTTACAAAGGTTAAAAATATTTAGCAAGGGGAGCTCAAAGAGCTTTTGACAGTTAGGCAACTTGGTAGTCAGAACTTGAAGGAAATGCCCCAATTGCTTGTATTATCTAGGTACATCTTCAGGCTGTCTTTACTAACCCAGGAATGTGGTAAACTGCAGAGTAAATATGTTAAGTTTTATTATTTGCTTTATGATCTCTGTCACAAATCTGTCATTGTGTCACAAAATGGCCACTGACCAGGTGAAAGCCAATTGGCATAGCCAGGTTCTAATAAAATCATATTCACAAAATTAGGCAGTAGACTGGATTTAGTCTAAGGATCATAGTTTTCTAAGCCCTGATCTTATATAAGACTTACCCAGAAGTTGCACTTGAGGTTTTGACATTACATGAAATTCCTCAATTTATATGTGTAGTGCTGTGTGATAAGCACTGAATAAGAACTTCAAGGTTGGTGGTTCAGACCCACCAGTGCTCCTGAGAAAACCTTATTCAGTGCCGCTACGAGTCAGAACCAACTTGACGGTACATAACAACAGGAAGAAAAAATACTTGGAATTATAACATGCTCAGCATTTCTCAAGCTGAAAGAACTGAAGAAACAACTCAAGGCTCGACTTATAATATTGCAGTATTCTATGGGCAAATATACTGAACGACACTGGAAACATTAAAAGAAGATAGAAGGACTACACAGTCAGTATACCAAAAATAATCGGACGATGTTCAATCATTTCAAGGCTTTCCATATGATTAAGAATCAATGGTGTTAGGAGAGGTGGGACAAGATGACAGAGTAGGCAGAAAGGCTGTAAGGACCCTCTACACCAAAGATATGAAAACCAAATGAGACAGAGGCAGATGACAATCCTGGAATGCTGAGCTTCAGATGAAAGGTTAGAAAGTGGATTGGTGCTTACTAGAACAGAGAGCTGAGCTGATGCAGCAAAAAAGAAGTGACTGCTGAGCTGTGGCACCCAACTAGACCTGCAGTAGCCATCTTGAGCATTTGTGAGTGGTTTCAGAGTCAAGAAATCATATCCGTGTTGCAGAAACCTACCTGCAGAGACAAAGGTTCAATATTTACTTTGGTCACCACACTCCCTGATGACCAGAGGTGAGACTGACTCCAGCAGCACACAAACCCAGGGAAACTCCCACTTCTCCAGGTAGCCAGAGCCACACAGAGGTGAGTACCAATGTTGTGAGCCCCATTGAAGGAGGGAGGTGTTATCCTCAATAAACCCACTCAGGTGGGCCCTGCTCCAAACCTATAAAGTTGGTCCTGGCTAGATCTGGACTAGCTCTCACTATGCGAAGCAGCTGAATGGATGTGTTTAGTTGAGAAAAAAAAAAAAAAAAAAGAATAGAAATATTGGTGATCTGTGCAGGCCAGACATATACAGTGACACCATTTTGAACTTTCTTGGGCTATGGTAAAGGCAAGAGTACAGTAGGTGGCACAGAGGCATACCACTTATTGGTGAATAAAAAGCCAGTGCTAATTTGTTGTTGTTACTATTTTCTTTTTTCACTGTTGTTTGCTTCTTTGTTTGTTTGGTTTGCTTCTCTCTCTTTTGTGTGTTTTCTCTTCTTGTTTCATCTTACAGGAGACAGCAACTGCACTCATACAGACCAGCCACAGCTGTACCTTCTACAACCCCACCAGTTGGGCAAAAGCCAATAAAAGCTATTATATGTAAGATCAACAACAACAACCAACATCAGCTAAATCCACACTGAACTGAATGGCACTGACAGTGAACAGAGAATGGCGCACAAGCTCATCTCCTGATCACACACATCAGAAGGTAGTTAGTGAGTGCCTAAGGATACACCAACATACATTCATCAACTTAACACAAACAAAACACCACAGTGCCTAAAATGCAGCAGAAAACTTCTGTGCACATGAAGAAACAAAAAGAGTGACTCAAACAAATGACAAGAAGTAAAGCTACAAATTTTTATTTTTTTTTAAAGGCATTGGAATGACCTGTAAAAGAATATGTTGTTGTTGTCAGATGTCATCTAGTCGGAACCGACTCATAGCGAACCCATGCACAGCAGAACGAAACAATGTCCGATCTTGGGCCAACCTCACTAC
>NW_006408557.1:14162287-14172672 GCF_000296735.1 Chrysochloris asiatica | reverse complement strand
GAGTCTTCCTCCAATCCTGACACCACGTTTTTCTTCATAGAACCCAGCTTCTCGTATTATTTGCTCAGCATACAGGTTGAATAAGTATGGTGAAAGAATCCAACCCTGTCTCACACCTTTCCCAATTTTAAAACATTCAGTGTTCCCATGCTCTGTTTGAACTAAAAGAATATAGGAGAATGATATTTAGGTACTTCCAAATAATTGATAGAAAGATCAAGGAACAGAAGGAAGAATTCAGAAAAGCCCTACAGGAACAATCAAACAAAATAAACAAAGGATTAGAGAGAATATAAAACCTGTAAATATAAATCCAAAACATTAATACTAAGATTTCTACTCCTGTAAAGATTCACAGCCTCGGAAACCCTGTACGGGGTAGCTGTGAGTCAGAACTGACTCCACGGCACATAACAACAACAACAACAATCATCAATAGATAATACATTGAAAGAGCAAAGGATTAAATTTAAATCAATGGAATCCAGAATTAGTGAGTTTAAAGGTTAAGTCTCTCAATACTAGTAGTTAGAACAAAAATCAGAAAAAAGAATGAAAAAATTTGACAAAAAGCCTAAGATTCATATGGGGCAACATAAAGAATAATAACAGGGGTGATTGGAATTCCAGAATAGGAAGAAATAAAGAAAAGCACAGAAAAAAAAAAGTAAAAGAACTTCTAGAAGAAAATTTCACTAACCCATCATGAAAGATGAGAAGACAAGCATTCAAGAGGCTGAACACACCCCAAACAGGACACAACACAAAAGAAAATCATCAAGCCCTATTACAAACTCTGCAAAATCAAAGACGAGGAAAGAATCCTGAAAGTAGCACAGAAAAATGAAATGTTATCTACAAAGAAAGACCAATAAGATTTAAGTCTGATTTACCAGCAATGAAAATGAGGAAGACCTCCAACAAGATGGATAGACACAGTGGCAATAACAATGGTCTCAAACATATTGTGAGGATGGTGTAGGACTTGTCAGTGTTTCATTCCATTGTGCATACGGCTGCTATGAGTCAGAATCAACTTGAGTACACCTAACAATAACAACAAGCAAGGGCTGTATCCCTGGCCTCACCTGGCCACAAGCAGGTCCATGAGATATGGACTGTTGTTATCATGTAAAATTCCTATATGGCCAAGAACAGAAGATGTTCCATTCTTACAGTTAACTGTTTCTTAGTAGAGTCCATAAGAAATGGCTGGATGTGAGAAGTCCGGGGGAAGGAAGGAAGAAGAACATAAGCAGGTTGCTGGTCTCTGCCTTTGTGCCCTTCCCAGAGTGACTGTGGGTGGTTGATAGGGGGACACCATTTCTGAGTCCTTATTCTAGAAATGCAAGATGCAAAACCCTTAAATTAGATTTTCTTAAGTCTCGGCAGCAGCACTACATCCACAGGGAGTTGGAAGAAATTCAAGAAGAGCATGAGGAATGAAGAATGTCATTGTTGATGTCATATGAATTTTGGCTGAATGCTAAGAATACCAGAATATATTTACTTATATTTTATGGATTATGCAAAAGCATCTCATTGAATGGATCATAATAAACTATGGAAAATATTTTGAAATACTTCCAAAATTATGCTCATAAAGAACCTGTACATAGACCAGGAGGCTGTCTTTTAAATAGAACAAGGGGATACTGAATGGTTTAAAATCAGGAAAGTTGTGCATCAGGGTTGTATCCTTTCACTATACTTGTTCAATCTGTATGCAGAACAAATAATACAAGAAGCTGGGTTCTATGAAGAATAATGTGACCTCAAGATTGGAGGAAGACTCATTAACAATCTACAATATGCAGATGACACAACCTTGCTTTCTAGAGATGTACAAGTCTTGGAGTACTTACTGATGAAAATCAAAGACTACAGCTTTCAGAAGGAATTGAAGCTCAATGTAAAGAAAATATAAATCCTCAGACTGAACCAATAAATAACATCATTTTTAATGGAGAACGGGTTGAAGTTTTCAAAGATGTCATTTTACTTTTATCCACAATCAAAGCTTATGGAATTAGCAGTCAATAAATCAAATGACATATTGCATTAGGCAAATCTACTTCAAATAAATAAATAACAAGAGTTAAAGAGAAAAGAGTTGACAGAAGTGATATTTTCTATCAACTCATATACATTTGCTGAGCAGATAATACAAGAAGCTGGGTTCTATGAAGAAAAACGTGGTATCAGGATTGGAGGAAGACTCATTAACAACCTGTGATATGCCGATGATACAACCTTGCTTGCTGAAAGTGAAGAGGACTTGAAACACTTACTGATGAAGATCAAAGAGCATAGCCTTCGGTATGGATTGCATCTCAATGTCAAGAAAACAAAAATCCTCACCATTGGACCAATAAACAACATTCTTATCAATGGAGAAAAGATTGAAGTTGTCAAGGACTTCATTCTTCTTGGATCAACTGTCAACACTCGCGGAAGCAGCAGTCAAAAGATCAGACGACGTATTGCATTGGGCAAATCTGCTGCACGGGAACTTTTTAAAGTATTGAAGAGCAGAGATGTCAGCTTGAGGACTAAGGTGCGCCTGACCCAAGCCATGGTATTTTCAATAACCTCATATGGATGCGAAAGCTGAACAGTGAATAAGGAAGATCATAGAAGAATTGATGCCTTTGAGTTGTGGTGTTGGAGGAGAATACTGAAAGTGCCATGGACTGCCAAAAGAACCAATAGATCTGTTTTGGAAGAAGTGCAGCCAGAGTGCTCCTTGGAGGCCAAGATGGCTAAGCTTTGTCTCTCATACTTTGGACATATTGTCCGGAGGAAACAGTCGCTGGAGAAGGATGTCATGCTGGGTAAGGTGGAGGGTCAGAGAAAAAGGGGAAGACCCCTAACAAGATGGATTGGCCAGGTGGCATCATTGATGGACTCAAGTGTGGCAGTTGGCCCAGGATCGGAAATTGTTTCGTTCTGCTGTGCATGGGGTCGCTATGAGTCTGTTCCGACTTGATGGCACCTGACAACAACAACATATACATATGCATACAGGAAGGAGTCTTGGTGTGCTGCTGTGGGTTAATGCACTGGACTGCAAAGTTGTTTGAACTGCAAAGTCAGAGGTTCAAACTCACCAGCCACTCCTCAGAAACACTATACAGGGTCGCCATGGGTCAGAACTGAATTGATGGCACTTAACAACAAGAACATATACATGCAGATGCTGGACAGTAAAAGTGAATAAAGACCAAATACAAAGAAGACTCATTGTAGTTGAACTACAGTGTTGGCAAAAATATTGAATAGATCATTGAATGGTGTACCAGAAAAACAAATGTGTTTTTGAAGTATGACAGGATTATGGAAGCGACAATGGTGAGATTTGTGTTTCTTGTCCTGCTGACATGTTGCCAGGAAGGTCTAGTTCCTGAAGAAAGACATCATGCTTGGTAAAGTGGAGGGTCAGCAAAAAAGTGGAATACAAGATAGATTGACACAGAGTCTGCAACATGGATTCAAACACAATTGTGTGGATGGTGCAGAACCATTAGTGTTTTTTTCTGTTGCGCTTGACCATCCCGAATAACAACCTTTCTGAAAGCAGCTGCTTTAGCTGCTTATGTAACATGCATCAGAAATGACACCTGCCGCCAGAACCTGCTGTGACTCTGCTGCAGAAACCAGAAGGTTTTGCCCAGATCTCTGATGCCCTTTATTTGCTTCTTTCTGTTTTGCTTCTTTCTTGTTGGGACCCCACTCAGCTTCTATCTGTGAATTTCCTGCTGGCTCAGGGATCCTTGGCCTGTTCATTTCTGTCATGTGTTGTATTAATTTCCCAAATCCAGTCACTTCTTTGATGTTAGGGAACACAGTCTGGATCCTGTATTGTAATTCTACATTGGTGCTTACCAAATCTAAATAATGTGTAGAAGATGTGCAACTAAAAATGTTCATTTCAGGAACAGATGAACCCAGGACCATCATTAAGGAAGAGTATGAGTGAAGCATCAGATCCCTGTCTGGAAAGTGGTGATAGCAGAGATGGTGGCAGAGGTGGTGGCAGAGGTGGTGGCATGAAGAGACAAAGCAGCTATAGACTCTAGGCCCGTGAACTTATTAAGGCTGTGTACCTATAATCCCTTTTAGCACACCCAATCAAGTATAGGCTGAAGACAGGCTCACAAGCTCTCTGTAATCAGAATTTCCAATATTCATTTTTATCACACATGTATGTCTTATTTTACAATAATAAGCAGGAGATACAAACATCCACAAGGCAGTCAAACACATAAGCCATTTAAAAACACTCAAGTTCAATCTTTTCTTCAACCTTGGACTAACCCCATTCATATGCATATGATCTTACATATGCATACACCCTCTCTGAGAGGGTGGATTCTAGTAGGCCCAGAACCCTGATTAGCTATTCTGTTTAACCAGCATGTCATCAATTCCAGGCAACTCCAGAAGCTGTCGAACTTTCCCCACTTAAGTGTTTTATCCCATGCCCCGTTATTCTTTCTCTTACAAAACCTCACTATTTCATAGGTCTGGAGCCATTGCAATGAATCCTGCTCACAGTGCCGACTGCTTAAGTGGGTACTATGTCTGACTTCCTCTGACTTCACAAGAGGAAAAGAAGACCAAATTCAAAATCAGTCCAAAGCCAATTCCTATTCAGTGGAGGTCAGACATACTTCCACCATAAATCAGTGCCTTTAAAATTAGTCAGTTTAAGAACCAATTTAGAAAACTCATCCTTGTGATTTTATTTCTCTAGAACTCCATTCTCTTGGTACCACATGTCAGGTTTTTAAGAAAAGCAACACCAATGAGATATATATGTGTGTGTCTAGAGAGAGAGACGTTTATGATCAAGGAAATGGCTTACAACTGCAGAGTCCCAGGTCCCCATTGGAAGAGAGAAATCTAGTCGTTCACGCTTCATCATATTCAAGTAGGCTATATCCTCAGGGAAGCTACCTGCAATTCCTCAGAGCCACTCATTATAGAGTTAACTATTGGAGTCCTGGTGTGGTACTGTGGGTTAATGCCCTGGATTGCGAAGTTGTTTGCACCCAGCAGCTCCTGGGAAGCATTATGCAGTGTTGCTGTGGGTCGGAACTGACTCAACAGCACTTAACAACAACAATGTCTGTATGAGGTTTCATCAACATGGAAATAAGCATACCCCATCTGCTAACCTTTGCAAGTCCTGGACTAATCAAGTTGACACAGAATCCTAACCATTTTACCCTCATACAGTAACTCATGAAATGGTTGAACATTTATCAACTCTTATGTTGTTGTTGTACACAGCCACTGTGCATTTCTTCCATCTTCCTTTGATGTTTCCCGCATCATTGAATACTTTGGCCATAGAAGCCTTCAGTATCACAAATCAAGGATTGAATATTTTCTTCATTCTTTCAGCTTAAGAAGTGTCAAGGGTGTTTTTTCCTTTTGATTTTCTAAATCCACATCTTTGCACATTTCATTATAATACTTTAGTTTGCCTTCTTGACCACCCTTTGAAATCTTCTATGCAGCTTTTGTTTTTGTTTTTTTCCTGTGCAGCTCTTTCACTTAATCATTTCCTGACATCCATTTTGGTCTTCTATGTCTGTCTTGTCTTTTTAAAACCTTTTATTGTAAACTGAATGAAGGTTTACAGAGTAGGTCCTAACTTTTACATTCAATGAATCGTACATTTCATTTCATTTCTAAAGCAACCCTGCAATGTAGCCTCACTCATCCCATTTACTGCCTTTGTTTCTTGTTTCCATTCGTACTTCTGTCCTCATCATTCTGATTTTGTCTTTACGTGGATGCTTCCTTTTTGATATCATTCTATGTTGTTCATCATACCTTAATAGTATTGTCCCCCAGCTACATATCTATCTATTGCTTGGCTGTAAGTTAAGCCATAGATATGAGTTCAAATCCAGACCTAAAGATTGACCCAGGGACATAGTCTTGGGATTCCATCAGTCTCTATCTGACCAGTATGTCTGGTCTTTTAAAATGATTTTGAGCTTTGTTCAACATTATTGATAGTGTATTTGTGTCTTGTATCAAAGCCCCTAAGTTTGTCTCTATTTTTATGTTGATGATCTTTATAGTTGTAGTTTTACATTTAGTTATTTGTTTCATCTTTAGTTCATTTTTGTATATGGTGTGAGATATGGGCCATGTTTCATTCTTCTGCAAATCAATATCCAGTTTTGCCAGCACTATTTGTCTAATAAACAATCTCCCCCCCCCCATTTAATGTGTTCCTGACATTTGTCAAGCATCAGCTGACCATAGGTGGATTGATTTACTAAGGGGTTCTCAATTCTGTTTCACTGACCTATGTGCTTTCATTGTATCAGTACTTGTCTGTTCTGACTACTGTGCTTATGGAATATGTTTTGATATTGGCAAATGAGAATGCTCTTGTTTAGTAATGCTTTGCTTATCTGGGATCTCTTTCCTTTCCTTATAAAGTTGGTGATTATGTTTTTCATCTCTTTAAAGAATGGTATTGAAATCTGGATTGGGATTCCATTTTTTTTATAGATCACAATGGGTAATATTGACATTTTTAAATGTTACGTGTTTCCATCTGTGAGCATGGTATAGTCTTCCATTTACGTATGTCTTTTTTTAGTTTTTTACAATATTTTGTAGTTTTCTTTATACAGGTCTTTTGTTTCTCTGATTAGATTTTCTCTTAAGTATTTCATTTTTGGATGACTATTGTAAATGTTACTGTTTTCTTGATTTCCACACACACACATACACACACAACTCTTTTTAGTAGTGTAAAGGAATTTTACTGATTTTGCATGTTGATCTTGTACCCTGTCACTTAACTGAAATTTTCATTGAGTTCCTACAGTTTTCTAACTGAGTCTTTATGATCTTCTGCAAATAGAAATATTTTTATTTCTTCTTTGCCAGTTTGGATGTCCTTAATTTTCCTTCCTTGCCTCAATTCTGGTTAAGACTTCCAACAAAATACTGGATAGGAGTGGTGATAAAGGACAACCTTGTCTGGTTTCCATTTGTTTACACAGGGAAAGCTTTCAGTTTCCCTCTGTTGAGAGTAATGTTTTTGTTGTTGTTAAGTGGCATTGAGTTTATTCTGACTCATAGTGAGCCCTGTATGGGGTGTCTGAGGAGTGACTGGTGAGCTTAAACCACTGACTTTGTAGTTCCAGTGTAGTCCAGTGCATTAACATGCAGTGCCACACCAGGACTTCGAGAGTAATTTTAGCTGGTGGTTATATGTATGTTGTTTATTGTTGTTAAGTGCTGGCAAATCAGTTCCAACTCATAGTGATCCTTTATAGGGTTTTCTAGGAAGAGCTGGTGGATTAGAACAGCCAACCCTGCGGTTCACAGTCCAGTGCTGATCCTACAGTGCTACACCGGGGGGGGGGGGGAATATATATATATATACCTAAATTACATTGAAAAATTTCCATTCTATTCATATTTTATTGAGTGTTTTAAATAGGACGAGTTGCTGTTTCAATACATATGATCATGTAGTTCTTGTTCTTCGTTTTATTTATTTGGCGATTACATTGATTGTTTTTCTAATATTGAACCATGCTTGCATGCCTGGTATGATTCCCACATGGTCATTATGTTTTGGTTTTATATGTTGTTGCATTCTATTGGCTAGGATTTTGTTGAGAATTTTGCACCTATGCTCATGATGGATATTGGTCTAAAACTTTATGTTATAGTTATGTCTTTACCTGATTTTGGTATCAGGGTTGTGCTAACTTCATAAAATGAATTTGGGAATTTTCCATCCTTTTCTATTTTCTGAAATAGTTTGAGTAGAACTGATATTAGCTCTTCTCTGAATGTTTGTATTTTTCCTCTTTTTTAGTTTGATAAGAAGGGTTTATTAATTTTCTTTTAGGTTGTCCTGTAATTTAGTAATTTATTCCCTAGCTTTAAATAGTCTATTTTGTACTGAAATCTACTTGAATTTCTCATCATTTGGAAGTTTTGTATCTGTACTATTTTCTCTTTTTGCTTTGTAGTTGTCTTCATTACAAGTTGATATATATTGTTCCCTATTTTCAGTCTTGTAGATTTGTTTTACTTGGATACTTCGATATATGAATTAAGTTTGGGGTGGTGTTATCATGTATGTTTATCTCAAGTTGTTGCAGCTGCTTTTGTTTCTATGTACAAAGATCTTCATTTAGTGTTTTTTATAAATTTGGTCTGCTTATTACAAATTTCTTTAATTTCTTTTTATCTGGAAAGGTCCTAATTTTACCATTGTATTTGAGGACAATTTTGCTGGGTATTGATTCTTGTTTGGCAATTTCTCTTCCAGAATTTTATGTGTCATCCCATTGCTTTCTTGCATGCATGGTTTCTACTGAGAAATCAGAGATTAGTCCCTCTTGTAGGTAACTTTTCACTTTACCCAAGTTGTTCTCAGGATTCTTTTTTTTTCTTTGGTTTTGGAAAGTTTGATTATCATATGTCTTGGTGGGTTTCATTCAACTTCTTGAATGCTAATTTTCTTATCTTTCGTGATATTAGGGAAGCTTTCTTCTAGCAACTCTTCTACAATTTTCTCAGTACTTTTTTGGTCTCTTCTTGCTCTGAAATTCCAATCATCTGTTAGTAATTTCTTTTGATTATGTCCCACATAAATCTTGGCCTTTCTTCAAATTTTTAAATTCTTTTTTCATTGTTCTTTTAGAAAGAAGAACTAGAAGACTAGTATTGATGATTTGTCTCCCAGTTTACTAATTCAGCCTTCCATTGATTCAAATCGACTCCTTTGCCATTTCAACATTTTATCAATTTCTGAAAATTTAGTATTAATCTTCCAGATTTCTGTTTGCAGATTTTGTATTATTTAAAATATTTCATTAATGCTATCTGTTTGTTTTTGTAGTGTTTCCCTGAATTCTTCTGAAATTTTTTCTGTGTTCTTGCTTTTATCTTCAGTTTTCTCTATCGTTCTATCAATTACTGAAGGTACTTAAATATTATTACTTTGCACTCTTCATCTGATAGTTTCCATACCCTGTCTTCCTCAAGAGTGTTTTCTGGCTCTGCATTTTATCACTTGTTTGAGCCACTCTGTCTTGTTTCTTTTTCTGAACTGAAATTGTCTTTTGTCTTGGAGAAACTGATGGTGTTGTATTCATATTTGATGATTGTGTGTTGGTGTGCTCTTAGGAACTCACCACCTGCTCCCTAGTGGGTGATTATAGAATGCAAGCATGTTCACCCTCCTCCATTCACCATTTATGCAGTTCAGTTCAGGACAGGTTTGTTTGGTGTTGTCTGTGGTCTATCATTGATCAGGTGGTATAGAAACTTCTAACAGCTCTTGCTTAATGGGTGGGACTCCAGATGGTACAGTTGTGACTGGGCTGCATGTGCATTGTTGCTGTCTCCCATCAAGTGTGTCAAGAATAAAGCATACATACAATGTTTTCATACATACATACAATATTTGGAGAAAAAGCCAAACAAACAAACAACATTGAAAAAAGAAAATAAAGGATATTTTTACAACAACAACAACAACAATGGACAGCTTTCTCATCGTCAGTCATCAGTGTGCATCTACACCATCAGATCACTGCTAATATCCAATTCTGCTCACAAAAGTTCAAGTTGACCATGCTATTTTCAGTCAGGCCAGCTAACAGTTCACTAATCTATCTCCTCAAAGTAGAGTTGACCATTATGATGCAAATGGAGTAAAGCTTTCATGACCTTCATTTGCTGATAGGGCAAAACTCAAAATGAAGAGAAACAGTTATAAACATACATTAGTAAATGGAATATTGAATGTATGGACTATAAATCTAGGAAAATTAGAAATTAAAAAAAAAAAAATAGAACACATAAACATTGACATCCTAGGCATTAGTGAGCGGAAATGCTTCCTTCATACTTCTAATTACAATTATGGATAAAACTAAGCTTGCAAGATGGAGGTGTGTTATAAATGGTGTGCTATAAATAGAGGTAGGGTATCTAGGAGAGGACTTCATGTTCAGGGAAAAGCGAGAGACCGGGTGCTGGTGTCCAGGTGCTGGTGGCCAGGAGACAGGCTTGCAAAATTTTCCCTTGAGGAAGCTGTACATAGACTAAGAGGCAGTTTTTCGAACAAAACAATAGAACACTGAATGGTTTAAAATTAGGAAAGGTGGGCACCTGGGTTGTATTCTTTCACTTTATTTATTCAATCTTTATGCTGAGAACATAATCTGAGAGTCTAGACTATATGAAGAAGAATGTAGCATCAGGATTGGAGGAAGATTCATTAACAAACTGCAATATGCAGATGATACAACCTTGCTTTCTGAAATCAAAGAGGACTTAAAATACTAACCAATGAAGATGAAATACCATAACCTTTGGTATGG
>NW_006408557.1:14136744-14161632 GCF_000296735.1 Chrysochloris asiatica | reverse complement strand
AGAAAATGTTCTGCTGTTATTCATAAGGTTTTCTCTGGTCAATTCTTTCAGATGTGGATCATGAGGTCCTCCTTTCTTGTTTGTTTTAGCCTGGAAGCTCAATTGAAACCTGTCCACTATGGGTGACCCTGCTGGTATTTGAAATAATAGTAGCATAACTTCCAGCATCACAGATACACGCCAGCTACTACACTACAACAAACTAACAGATGAGTGCTAGTATCCTGTGTTAAAGTGGTCTTATGTATTATTTATAGTGGTTGAGTAATATTTTACAGAATCAAAATGCCATTAAAACTTAACTCTTTCAATAATTTACTTAAGACTTTCAGATTGTTTGCTATCTCTGTTCTTTTATAAAAAGAATAGTGAATTTCTTTGATCCAGTAACCCTACCCCTAGACCTTTATTTTGTGTAAGATCTTCCCTCAGTATTTCATGAGAATTGGAGACTAGGATGTCTTTCTGAGTGTGTGGTGACATTAATATCTCTCACCTGTGGATTGCTCTTCTGTCTCTTTATGGCTTTATTCTTAAATCAGTTACAGTTATCCAGTCAACAACAATCCATGATAGCCTCATGCATGTCAGAATAGAACAATGGGGTAGAACTATGCTTCATACGGTTTCCAATGGCTGATTTTTCTTTTTTTTAAGGAACTAGATCACTACATCTTTCTTCTGAGACATATCTAAGTGGATAAGCACTGTCAACCTTTTGATTAGTAGCCTAATTCATTAACCATTTACACCACCCAAAACCTTTATTTTTATCCCAAAATTTCTAAGAAGATTGGTTAATTCTTTAAGGCTGATCTAAGCTTCCTGATCTGGGGCTTATTTCAAACTTGCTAAATTTGAATAAAACTTTGGGTACAGGCTGGACAAGCAGTCACTGTGCATAAGCTCTTACCCTGCAGAATATCCAGTTGTATTATTTGGGAATCCTTTCTCAGAATTCACAAATAGAATTAGGAGGGGGAAGACAATGTGAGATTACAGCCTACAGAGAAGCTTGGCATTGCTATGGGGAATCACAAAGTAGAGATATGACCCTTTTGTATTTAATATGTAAAATAACATGGCTTTATTTTATTGTTTTTATTTCTTGTGTGACGTTGCTAAGCCTTATCAAAGGAAGTGACCTTTCCTTTTCTCTCTGACCACATGACTCAGAGACATCATCAGGCACCCATATCCCTGACCATATGACTGTGGTCTCTGACCACATGACTCAGAGACATCATCAGGCCCCCATATACTACCTCTTTGAGCAAATCGTGGATTAGAGCACCTCCATAACTGCTCAGGATAAACAATCAACATTCATGGAAACAACAGTAAAGAAGTCAGATAATGTATTGCATTGAGAAAATCTTCTGTAGAAAAACCTCTTTAAGTTGTAAAGAGCAAATATTCTTTATAACTAAATCGTGCCTGGCACAAGCCAAGGGCTTTTCAATCCCCTTATATACATGTAAGAAGTTGGATAGTAAAAAGGGAAGACAGAAGAAGAATTGATGCTTTCTACTTCTGATGTTGATACAGAATATTAAATAAATGATAGATTACCAAAAGAATGAACAAATTAGTCTTAGAAGAAATGTATCCAGGGTGGCCCTTGGAACAAGGATGGTAAGACTTTATCTTGCTTACTTTGGATCCATCAGCAAAGAATTCAGATTACTAAAAAAGGACATCATGGTAGGTAAAGTACAAGGTCAGTGAAAATGAGGGAGTCAATGAGAGAGAGAGTGGACCAATAATCAAAAAATTGGATTCAAGGATATCAGTGATCACAGGATTGTGTAATGTTTCATTATGTTATAGGAAAAGTCACCATGAGTTGGAGTTGACTCAGTGCCAACAAGCAACAAGAGACATGGGGATTTTGAAAATTGACTCAATGGTGCAGAAAAATTACTGTTCATTAGTTTTAGATACGATCATTGTTATTGTTATAGTTAAGTACTATTGAGTAGTTTCTGGCTCATAGTGACCTTTATAAATTGTCTGAGGATCAGCTGGTGGGTTTGAACAGTTGATCTTGTGGTTAACAGTCCTTTGATTATCCTATAATGTCACACTATTGTTGTCATTGTCATTGTTGATGTTATGTGCTGTGGAATTGGTTCCAACTCATAATGATCCTGCATAGGGTTTCCGAGGCTGTAAACCTTTACGGGAGCAGAAAGCCTTATCTTTCTCCTGTGGAACAGCTGGTAGTTTCAAACTGCTGTCCGTGAGAGTAGCAGCCCGATTCATAACCACTATGCTACCAGAGCTCCTTGTTATCATTAGGTGCTACCAAGTCAGTTATGAGTCACAGTGACCCATACAAAACAGACTAAAATGCTACCAGGTCCTGAGCCATCCTCACAATTGTTGCACTTAAACACTGTGGTTGCGACTGTGCCAATACATATTGTTGGCTGACTTCCTCTATTTCACTGACCCTCCACTTTACTAAGCTTAATGTATTTTTTCAGGAATTGGACCCTCCTGATAAAATGTCTAAATTATGGAGACAAAGTTTGCCATCCTGGTTTCTAAAGAGAATTCAGGCTGTGTTTCTTGCAACACAGATTGGTTTGTCCTTCTGGTAGTCCATGGCAGTTTTCATATTCTTTGTGAACACCATAACTTGATTTGAACTGCAAGATCAGCAGTTCAAATTCACCAGCTGCTTCTCTGAAACCTATACAAGGTTGCTATGAGTCAGAACTGACTCAAAGACAATTATCAGCAACAACAAAAATTAAAATTTAAGCACAAACCACTAAAACCAGTGATGATGAAATTGTAGAATTATACCAACTTTTTCAGTCTGAAATTGAACAAATATGCAATCAAGATGTGTTGATAATTACTGGTGATTGGACTCCAAAGGTTAGAGAAAAAGGAAAGAGAAGTAGTTAGCAAATAAGACCTTGATGATAGAACTGATGCTGGTGATTCCATAATAGAATTTTCAAGATCAATGAATTATGTATTGCATAATTGCATTATGTATTGCATAATACCTTTTTAAAAACAACATAAAAGATAACTAAAATTAAGAAAGGTGTGCGACATGGTTGTATTATTTAACCATACTGATTCAACCTGTGTGCTGAGCAAATAATCTGAGAAGCCGGTTTATATGAAGAAAAACCTGGCCTCAGGATTGGAGGAAGACTCATTAACAACCTGTGATATTCAGGTGATATAACCTTGCTTGCTGAAAGTGAAGAGGACTTAAGTTATTTACTGATGAAGATCAAAGACCACAGCCTTCAGTATGGATTGCACCTCAAGGTAAAGAAAACAAAAATACTCACCAATGGACCAATAAACAACATTCTTCTCAACAAAGAAAAGATTGAATTTGTCAAGGACTTCATTCTTCTTGGATCAACTATCAACACTCACATAATGCATAAAAGAGACATTAAATAATTCACTGTACCACAGCACTGGAAAAGAATGTGTGTTGTGCTATTATTGAAAGATGTATTCTATAACTGTCTGTGAAATCAAGTTTGTTGATTGTGTTCTTTTGTTCTTGTGTGTCTAAATTGATTTTCTTTCTAGTTCTGTCTTTCATCAACAGTAGTGCATTAAAATATGCTACTATCCTGGTATGGCACTGTGTGTTCATGCGCTGGACTGCAAGGTTGTTTGAACTGCAATGTCAGTGGTTCGAGCTCGCTAGTTGCTCCTCAGAAATTCTATATAAGGTCACTATGGGTTGAAACCAACTTGATAGCACTCAACAACTCTTTTTGTAGAGTTCTATATTTGTGTTTTCAATTATGTTTGATTTCTGTATTTTGAGACTCTTTCATTGTGTGCATAGATATTTATTATGGCTGTGTCCATTTGTTTGATTGCCATTTTTATCATATAGTGTCCTTCCTTGTGTCTTATGCTGATTATTGCTGTTAAGTCTTGTTGTTAGATGCTATCAAGTTAGTTCCAACTCATAGTGACCCTATACACAATAGAATGAAACACTATGCTGTCCTGTGCCATCTTCACAACTGTTGTGTTTGATCCCATTGTTGTTGCCACTGTGTCATTCAGTTTCGTTGGGGGGGAGGTCTTCCTCTTTTTTCATTGATGTTCTTCTCCAGGTACTATTCCCTCATTACTGTTAAGTACCGTGAAGTAGGTTCGACTCATAGCAGCCCTGTATAGGGTTTCCAAGAAGCGACTGGTGGGTTTGAAGTGCCAACATTGCAGTTCAAACTGACCTTGCAGTCCAGTGCATTACCCTGCAGCATCATACCAGTATTCAACATGCCTAAAATATGAAACACAAAGTCTTAATCATCCAGGCTTTTAACCACAGGGTCACAAAGAACACAAAGTCATTTGGATGACTGACTGGCTGTGTGCTGTCAAGTCTCCTCCAACTCATAGCAACCCTTTATAGGGGTTCTGAGGCTGTAAATATTTACAAGAGCAGAAAGACTAATTTTTCTTCAGTCAAGTACCTGGTAGGCTCAAACTGCTGACCTTGTGGGTTAGTAGCCCAACAGGTAACCCACAATGCTATCAGCTCATTCAAGGTCATTTAAAACCATTTAAATTCCTATCTACAAGACTAAGATAGGATTTCTCAGTGGCTGTGTCTTCAGGGTTCCACAGAATATTAATTAGACCATACCAGTCACTATCACATTGGCATAATAGAAGTTTCTCTCACATATATAATGCCAAAAACAAGTTATCATGATAAGAGGTGAAGTCATAGTGATGACAGTAGTTGGGTATGGATAGATTTTGTACCACAAAGTGCCTCATTTATCTTCAACGTGCAATTTTCAGGGCCTCCTAGGGTGCTGGCATATAGTTAATCGACAGAGAAAGAGAGAAAAGATTGTATGTGATAGTGTTTAATATAGCAGACATGGAAAGTGTTTTCAAACTCCTAATATCTCCTCTGCATATTTCACATTTCACTGGCTGGAACTCAGTTTCATGACCATATCTAACAGCTAGGAAAAAGGAGATATATAATTCAACTACAAACAAATAAGAAAGGAAGGTGGATAGCTTCATATAGATTAATACCACTGCATGGTTTCCTGCCTCTGTGTGATAGTATCCCATAGACAGATCATGTCTGGAACATCCAATATAGGAGATTCAGTTCATTTTATGTTCACTCAATCAATGTGAGTTTGGTGGGAGATCTGAGTGCATGCTAAGCAAATGAACAGAAATAATTTAAAAAATACTCATTTATATTGTGTTTCTGGGACTATGCTAAGAGCTATAGAGCATAAAAGAAAAATAAGTCATGCTTTTTCCCTACTAGAAGCTTATATTCTAATTGAGTAGACTTTGCATATTCATGAAAATGTTTGTGAATAATGCAGCATCTATTATACAAAAATAAAACTAAACCCAACTCCATCGAGTGGACTCGGACTCATAGTAACCCTGTAGGACAGAGCAGAACTGCTTCTTATTTTTTCTGAGGCTGTAAATCTTCACAGAGCAGTCTCATATTTCTCACTCACAGCAGCTGGTGAGTTCTGTTTGCTCATCTTGCAGTTAGCAGACCAGTGCATAACCACTAACCCCCCAGGGCACCTCTTGCTTACACAAAGAAGCTTCAAAAAGTTTGTAGAAAAACTCAGTTATCTTTTTATTCCATTTTTTCATGAATTTTCTGAAGCTCCCTCATATGTTCTGTGTCATATATCTACATACTCATTTTTTTTCTAATATGCCTTACCAGAGTATAAGATAGGGTAAAATTATTACATTAAAAATAATTGTAAAACCTAACAGATGCTTATATGCTAATTTGTACAACATAGTAGTCAGTGAAATGGAATGTAGAAATGAACAATTATATGCTACAGTTATGAGAGAAGTCTGCATAGATAAAGTAAGACAAATTGGGCTTCATAGGATGGATAAGTTGTGGGTGTTTTGTAGTGAAAATCAGGGTTTAGGGAGCATGAGTGTGGACAGTGGGGAGGACATGAGTACATGTGTGTGACTTGACAGCAGAAAGATTCCTACTGAGAATAGTTTAAAAAAAGAAAAGGTTAAGGGTCAGAGCAAGACTCAAAAAGAGCCTCTTCTTTCTAGTACTGACTTAGGCACCAGGAAACCGTAGCAGGCAAATTCCATTTATCATATGATGTACAAGTATAAGCAGGGTTTGAGGAATTTAACATTGCTTTGGTTAAATATGGGAGAGACTTTCCTGAAGTAGTGTTTCAGGGATTCTGCAGAGTTAATAGATGCTACCAAGGAAGTCAGTTTTGACTTGATTTTTGGATAATAGAGAGCTACAGCAGGCAACAGGTAATTGAAATCAAAGTGGTTTGATGCAAAATGTATTGTTTGTAAGAAGTGCATCTAATGAAGGAGAGAGAGATCAAAGACAAGAATCTCTGAACATAAAATGGTCACTAAAGAAATTGAGGAGCCCTGGTGTGGAGCAGTGGGTTAATGAGCCAGACTGCAAAGCCATTTGAACAGCAAGGTCAGCAGTTCAAGCTCACCAGCTGCTCCTTGGAAACCCTATACAGGGTCCCTAAGTTAAGTTAAGTGCCGTCGAGTCGGTTCCGACCCATAGTGACCCTGTACAGGGTTTCCGAGGGTGTAAATCCTTACGGGAGTAGAAAGCCTCATCTTTCTCCCGCGGAGCAGCTGGTAGTTTCGAACAGCTGACCTTAAGGTTCGCAGCCCGATTCATAACCACTACGCTACCAGAGCTCCTTATACAGGATTAGGGGTGGGGGTGGTGGTTATGTGCCATGGAGTCGGTTCCGAATCATAGCAACCCTGTACAGGGTTTCTGAGGGTGTAAATCCTTACGGGAGTAGAAAGCCTCATCTTTCTCCCGCGGAGCAGCTGGTAGTTTCGAACAGCTGACCTTAAGGTTCGCAGCCCGATTCATAACCACTACTCTACCAGAGCTCCTTATACAGGATCCCTATGGGTTGGAAATGACTGGACAGCAATTAACAACAATAACAACAGCAAAGAAATTGAGAGGTCCGTCACATGTCAAGAGGAGCGATCACTGCTAGAATGCAGTCACAAAGTCCCTAGATGGGGCCTCTCTCCACAAAAAACAAAAACAAAACACACCCAAAAATTCTTTGCTAGAAGAAACTCATAGCCAGAGTTGTGTCAGCCTATAAGTAGTGTAAGTCTTCCTTCTTGAAGCCCTGACCCAGGTGTGAAGCTCTGACAGGTGTCCTGCCAGGGCTGGCTCTGACACCAGGAAGCAGAGAGGAAATCTGCATCTCCCACCCACAGAGCAGCATAGGACTTGGACTTCCTGCAGAGCAGGGGGATGAATACACATCCTAGCCCTATGTCTCCCCCTTCCACACCGCTGTTTGCCCACCTGAGTCCAGTGGCACACAATTCCTGTGTCTCTGTAGGGGGCATGCAGACAGCTGTGCTCAAAGTGAAACCAGGAAGTGCTTCAAAGTCACCCCAGGAGTTTTGCATCACAAGGGAGCATTATTTCCTTGACTGGTAAGGCTGTGTTTGTCTGGGACCCAGGGAGCTGATTAGGTGATAATGTGAGAGAACAGTTGCTTTGGGCCCTGAGAAAAGTTGCCCTGTACCACCACAGTCAGGGCAATGTGGAACAAGACAAACAGAATGGGCCCAGGTTTGGCTACATGGGAGGGGACTGCTCTTGGCCTGGAGGCTTACTAGTAAGCCATGTGGTTGTTGTTAAGTGCCATCAAGTCAGTTCTGACCCATAGCAACCCTCTATAGGGTTTTCAAGGAGCAGCTGGTGAGCTTGAACCGCCAACCTTGCAGTTCAAATGGCTTCGCAGTCTGGTGCATTAACCCACAGAGCCACACCAGGACTCCTCCTTATAAAAAGTACAATATTAGAGATTCTCTAGGATCACCAAAGCCAGAAAACAGTTCATTTGTCAATGCCTGTTTCTATTAGGAGCAGCATCTTTCTTCCCAAGGAGGTCTATTGCTGGTCCTTGGCTCACAGCAAGAACTTGAACTCCTGGGCACCTTCAGGTGTCTGTATGACTAACAGGTGGGAGGGGGTATTTGTTTTTCTTCTTTTGCACAGGTCTGAATTCCTGTTACAGGTAGGGAGAATTTACCATTTTCAAAATCAGTCTAGATATTGTCAATAACGAAGAAACTAGAGCAATTGGCCAGATTATTTAAATAAAGCAAAATTACAAGCACCCTAAGCAGGCTGTATTTTGTTCTTTAGAATAAAAAAGGGACAGGAGGCAACCACAGCATGGAGTGTTGCACATAGTAAATAAAGGTGCTTCACAAGGACTACAGCTTCTGTATTCCCGTCTGTCAGTTTGTCAGACTGTGGCTTGTATGTTGCTATAATCTGGAAGCCAAGTCATTGTCATTTCAAATCCTGACAGGTTCAGCCAGAGTGTAAGTTTCAGCACAATTTCTAGGCTAACATAGACTGAAAAGAAACGACTGGTAATCTACTTTAGACAATAATCAGGTGAAAACCCTCTGGATATAGTGCTGGAATTTGGGCCCAAAGTTGGAATTGATTCAATGGGAGTGGGTTTGGGTTTGGGTTTGGGTGTAATTTGGAAGAGCCTTAAAATACACAGTGGTCAGAACAGTGGACTTGAGCAGGACTGGGCAGCATTTCCTTCTGTTGTACATAGGGTCACAATCAACCAGAGCCAACTAAGTAACAACAATGCTTCATGGAAGAAAGAAGAGGCAGTTGAGACCTGAGGTTGCATATGTGTGGGTGGGGGCAACCACCACATGAAGTTGTGACACCACTTAGTTCTCTATCCTCTTATGCTTACTGGACAGTGGAGAAGCGCATTCCAACATCATGTGACTCAGGACAGGGCTGGGGTAGACCTCTTCAGCCTCAGCATCTCAGACTACAATGTTAGAACTGCTATCTGCAAGCCACCTTCCACATAGTCTTCAGAATTGACCCAATAACCTAGATGTGCAGACATCTGCATCTAAGCATTCTCCTTGCTCAGTACTTCAGACGTCCTCATAGTTGCACTATCAACTTCTGAAAAGTAAGGCAAATTTTTGTTTTTGCCTTAAATAGTGTTCTTATAAATAGCAGGAGCCCAATCATCATTGCTAAATAGAGAAAATAATACTTTCTTTTACCAACACAATAAGAGGAAAAGTACAAATATTAGCCTATTGTGCAATTTTGCCTTGATTTTTTAGTTATGGTTCCTGGGATTACAGTCTCCTAACTCTTAACCCTTAACAGTCATCAGATCTTTGGTTTTGATATTGTAATTGATCATATGGTTAGCTTTAGCTTCCAGTTAGAATACGCTGGTCTAGTCACCTGAGACAACAAAGCACATATACTTCTTATTTAACCCTAGCCTAGCATATCATGTTTTTATAGCAGGTACTCAATAGCCACATTTTTCTAATGTCTGGGTGTGGTGGCAGATTAAGGACGGTCCACTGTACCTGGAAGTCAAGACAAAGGCTGGGAGTGCCATCACTGGATAATGCCAAGGGGTTTCCTGGGCCTCATGATTTCCAGCTAAAGTGGTCCTAAAGCATATCTGTATCTAGCTTCAATAGTATTTTGCCTTCAAGAATTTCAGTTAGACAGACCCATGTATTTGGGGATATTTTCCAAAAAAAAATCAGATAAAATTATCTTTCTGGCAAATTTAAGAAACTCCTTATCTCTAGATATCAAGAGGCCTGAGTCTTTTTATTCTGAGTATAATCATTCTAGGATATCAGGATGAAAGCAGTGAAATGAGTATTTCTTCAGAGAAATAGTCCATGGAAACAAATATAATGGAAAAGAAAAGGTCCAGGGAGGTCCAGGGAGACCTGCTTAAATTTAATTGTGAATAGAATGTGGGGACCAGCAGTTATCTCTCCGCACATCTTTATTTTGTTCTTTCAAATCTACCACAGGGGGAAGATTTTGTAAAGCAAACCATGAATCCTTGACCAGATCCTTTGGGGTGTGATTTTGATCTTGTGGAAAAAGTCAGGAAACTATTCTAAAGACATGGATACTGTTACTTCCTATGCACATACCTGCAGAGGCTGTTAATCTGAAAAAGGAGGGGTGCTTTACACAGGAATGGTCTAAATGCTAAGACAAAATTTTTATTACATTTAAGAAGCCAGAATGAAAACTTAAAAATCACTGCCTTAAACATCATTAAATGTGTGCTGCTGAAATTCAAATTCTCTGACCCTGATAATATCACGTTTGTCATTGTCAATATCTGCTGTGTACAAATGCATGACTTGGCCTTGCATTGCTTGTCAGTCATTTTGACATTCACTATTCAATTATCCAGATCTCAATTGTAAAACTACAAGTAACAGTTTTTAAGAATTTTTCACAACTTCCCACAGGCACCCTAGTTGTGTTAAATGCCTTTGAGTCTGTTCCAACTCGTAGCAACCTGTACACAGTTTTCATGCAGCAACTGGTGAGTTTGAACTGCCAACCTTGATGTTAGCAGTCCAGTGCTTATCCTATAGTGCCACATCAGGTCCCCTTAAGAAACCCCAAATCAGGGAGATTTCTGGGACACCTTCCCTTCCAGGCCATCTTTGCAAACACTTTCTGATTGTTCAGCTGACATATGAATAGTGTTGTAGTAGGAGTCTCCAAATAGATCTTGTCAGATTTTGTGATTAGAATATAATAACGAATGTGTGAACATCCTTTGAAATACATTGATAGAGGTCCAAGTTTTAGGATATATTGTAATGTTTGGTAACTCAGGTAATTTGTTCTGTACTTTTTCAAAAGTCATATTTCTTAGTATAACTGTGATTCCCAGAAAGTTAAAGTCCCTTTGGAGCATAACATGGTAAGTGCTGAAACATTTCCTAACAAAGCTGATATTTCCTTGATTATCTCTAATTAGCAGCTCCTGTTGGACCCTCTTTAGAATCTGGATCTGCACCCTAGGAGTCAATGATTTGTCATAAGAACCCTCAGAATGGAAGCAAGGAGAGGGAAATCCTCACTAGAGAACCAAATAGTTCAAATGTTTTTGAGAATGAAATTCCCTTTTAAGGTAAAGAAAAACATTTAATAGTTGTATTTTACCAACCATAGAAAAAGAGAAAATGTTATCATAAATTCTGTAACATTTTTAAATGAATTTTAATTTTACCAATCTCCTGATGTAGTCCTATAGGATCAGCACTGGACTGTGAACCAGAAAGTCAATTGTTCAAACCCAGCAGCAACAGTTTGTAATAAAAGATATGCCTTATCTTGAAAAAGATCGCATAACATACTTCATCAATTTTGAGACATGCTTTATATTTCAACACTGTAACATCTATAATATTGGTATCTTTTAAACAATTAAAAACATCTTAGCCATGGTGTTATCTTTTAAATGTCAGTATCTTTTTCCTCTTAGAAGAATGCAAAACAACATCAGATTTTACAATTGATGGTATCTTCCATTCAAAACAACTTATGTAGTAATAATAGTGATGAGTTAATGCACAGCCCAGGCTTGGGAATAATTCAGGTATACCACAGGAATCTTCAGCCTTATAGCCTGGGAAGTTGCTACTGTATTAACCAACTAATTGTTACTGTATGTAAAATTCAGCAAAATAGGCAAACCTACTTTCAATCTTATTTTGCTGCATTTTATATACAGTAACAATCTGGAGTCTTGGTGTGGCACTATGTGTTAATGAGCTGGACTGCAAAGTAGGTTTGATTCACAAAGTCGGCAGTTCAAGCTCACCAGCCGTTCCTCAGACACCCTATAGAGGGTTGCTATGGGTTGGAACTAACTTAACAGTATTTAACAACTTTAAATCTGGGGTGTATTATATGGCAGAGTTTTCTACGGTGGCTAGCGTGAAGACTGAAGTCTCAGATTTGTTGTGTTAACATCCAGGAAAGGGACCTTCTCTTAAGCTCTACAGCCCAACATCATCCATCACCATCTTTCAACTTCTTCATTGATCTCATTTACTACCAAGAAGAATCAATGATCAGACTGTGTTTTTGGAAAATGTTCAAAGCAGGATAAAACTCATGAGTAAACTGCACTCAAAAATTTACAGTTAATTTGATGGGAAAATATACAAACTATGGCTTTGGATGATACAACCTTGTATGCCGATGATACAACCTTGCTTGCTGAAAGTGAAGAGGACTTGAAACATTTACTTATGAAGATCAAAGAGCACAGCCTTCAATATGGATTGCATCTCAATGTCAAGAAAACAAAAACCCTCACCACTGGACCAATAAACAACATTCTTATCAATGAAGAAAAGATTGAGGTTGTCAAGGACTTCATTCTTCTTGGATCAACTATCAACACTCGTGGAAGCAGCAGTCAAGAGATCAGACGACGCATTGCATTGGGCAAATCTGCTGCACGGGAACTTTTTAAAGTATTGAAGAGTAGAGATGTCAGTTTGAGGACTAAGGTGTGCCTGACCCAAGCCATGGTATTTTCAATAACCTCATATGGATGTGAAAGCTGGACAGTGAATAAGGAAGATCATAGAAGAATTGATGCCTTTGAGTTGTGGTGTTGGAGGAGAATACTGAAAGTGCCATGGACTGCCAAAAGAACCAATTTTTCCTCAAATCTTTCAGCTTTTGAAATTCTACGTGGGTTTTCTAACTCCAGGTCTTTGCACATTTCATTATAATATTTTACTTTGTCTTCTCTAGCTGCCCTTTGAGTTTTTCTGTTCAGCTCTTCAACTTCCTCGTTCCTTCCAGTTGCTTTTGCTTCTCTCTGCTTAGAGCAAGTTTCAGAGTCTCTTCTGTTATCTACTTTGGTCTTTCTTTCCTATCTTTAATGACCTTCTGCTTTCTTTATGTATGATGTTCTTGATGTCATCTCTCAACTCTTCTGGTTTTTGATCATTAGTGTCTAAAGACTCAAATCTCTTCTTGAGAGGGGCTTGAGATTCAGCTCTGATATAACCAAGGTCATATTTTGGCTCTTACAGACTTGTTTTAATTTTCTTCAGCTTCAGCTGGAACTTGCATATGAGTTGGCCTCTGGCTTTGTTTTGTGCTTCTCAAACATCTATTGCAACAGATGTAGTAAATTTGATTCTGTGTATTCCATCTAGTGAGGTCCACCTCTAAAGTTGCCATTTTTCTTTTTAAAGAAAGGTATTTGCAATGAATAATTGTTTGGTCATACAGAATTATATAATGAAATCTCCAGCATTATTTCTATCATCAAGGCCATATTTTCCACCTATGAGTCCTTCCTCTTTTTTTCCAGTCATCAGTCATTATCAATGCTTTTTTATTGCATTTTTAATCAATTTCCGTTGGTAGAATTTTTTAATTTCATTGTCATTAGATTTAGTCTTTGGTGTACAAATTTGAATAATTATGATATTAATTGGTCTTTCTGGTTGACATATGGATATCATTTTATCATAGACAGCATTGTATTTCAAGATGGGTCTTGAAATGCTATATTTCATGATGAATGTGATTCCATTCCTCTTCAGTTGCTGTGTCCAGCATAGTAAACCATATCATTGTCCAATTCAAAATGGTCAGTACCAGTTCATTTCAGTTCACCTAATATATCAATCTTAAGGCACTCTGTTAGTGTAGTGGTTACGAATCAGGCTGCTAATCTCACAGTCAGCAGTTTGAAACAACCAGCTGTTCCGAGGGAGAAAAATGAGGCTTTCTGCTCCTGTAAAGACTTACAGCTTTGGAAAACCTGTACAAGGTAGCTATGAGTCAGAATTGACTCCACAGCACATAACAACAACAAAAATATATCAATCTTAATGCATTCCATTTAATATCTGACAATAACATCATACAGGAAGAAATCAAAAAGTCATTAAGAAGACAATAAAAAAGGAAGATGTTAAAATGGATGTCAGAAGAGACAGTGAAACTTGCTCTCCAATGTAGAGATGCTAAGGCAAATGTAAGAAATGAAGAGGTACAAGAGCTGAACAAAAAATTTCAAAGATCAGCTTGGGAAGATAAAGCCAAATATTACAACAAAATGTGCAAAGATTTGGAGTCAGAAAACCAAAAATGAAGAACACTCTCAGCATTTCTCAAGCTGGAGGAACTGAAAAAAAAAATTCAAGCCTCAACTTTCATTATTGAAGGATTCTCTGGTTAAATTATTGAATAATGCAGAAAGAACCAAAAGAAGATGGAAGGAATATACAGAGTCACTACACAAAAAGGAAATGATTGATGTTCAACCATTTCAAGAGATAGCATATGATCAAGAGCCAATGTTACGGAAGGAAGAAGTCCAAGGTACATTGAAGGAATTGGCAAAGAACAAGGCACCAGGAATTTATGGAATAAAAATTGAAATCTTTCAAGAAAGTGAGACAGCACAGGAGGCACTTACTCATCTATGCCAAGAAATTTGGCAGACAACTAACTGGCCAACTGATTGGAAGAGATCCGTATTTGTGCCAATTCCAAAGATAGGTGACCCAATGCGAAAATTATCAGACAATATCTTTGATATCCTATGTGAGTAAAGTTTTACTTAAGGTAATACAGAAATGGCTGCAAGCATACATTGACAGAGAATTTCCAGAGGTTCAAGACAGATTCAGAAGAGGCTGTGGAATGAGGAATATAATTGTTAATGTCAGATGGATTTGGCTGAAAGCAGAAAATATCAGAAAGATGTTTGCCTCTGCTTTATTGACTACACAAAGGCTTTTGACTGTGTAGATCACGACAAGCTATGGACAACATTGTAACATATGAGTATTCCAGAACACTTAATTGTGTTCATGAGGAATCTGTACATGGACCAAGAGGCAATTGTTCGAACAGAACATGGGAACACTGAATGGTTTAAAATTAAGAAAGTTGTGTGACAGGGTTGTATTCTTTCACCATACTTATTCAACCTGTATGCTGAAAACCCTGTACAGGGTCGCTATGGGTCAGAATTGACTCCAGGCACATAACAACATCAACAACAAAATATTGAGCAGATAATTCGAGAAGCTGGGTTATAGGAAGAAAAACATGGCTTCAGGATTGAAGGAAGACTCATTAACAACCTGTGATATGCAGATAATACAACCTTGCTTGCTGAAAGTGAAGAAGACTTAAAATATTTACTGATGAAGATCAAAGAGCACGTTCTCAGTCCACAGTTACATCTCAATGTAAAGAAAACAAAAATCCTTACCACTGTACCAATAAACAACATTCTTATCAACAGAGAAAGATTAAAGTTGTCAAGGACTTCATTCTTCTTAGATCAACTATCAACACTCATGGAAGCAGCAGTCAAGAAAACAAAAGATGCATTGTATTAGGCAAATCTGCTGCACAAGACCTTTTTAAAGTGTTGAAGAGTAAAGATATCAGCTTGAAGACTAAGGTGCACCTGACCCAAGCCATGGTATTGTCAATAACCTCATGAGCATGTGAAAGCTGGACAGTGAATAAGGAAGACCACAGAAGAATTGATGCTTTTTTTTTTTTTTTTTCATGGTTAAGCTGCTTGGTTTAATTTTTTTAGCACTTGAAAAAAAAATGTACAGCAGTTTGAACACTCAGTCTCTGCAAACCTCCTTGGAGGTCAAGATTTCATTCATACATACAAAATTAGTTTTACAATTTTTTTTTTCTTTGCCAATTTCATCTGAGTAACCCCTTTTCTCATATTGCCATTGTCCCAACTATTGAAAAAAAAAGTTTACAATACTTTACATAGACATACTTTAAGAATAGTTGGAGGAGAATATTGAAAGTACCACCAGCTTCCAAAAGAACAAACAGATCTGTGTTGGAAGAAGCGCAGCCAGAGTTCTCCTTGGATGGAGCCTGGGATGGCCAAACTTCGACTCTCATATTGTGGACATATTGTCAGGAGGGACCGGTCACTGGAGAATGACATCATGTTTGGTAAGGTGGAGGATCAGAGAACAAGAGGAAGTCCCCCAGCGAGATGGATTGGCAAAATGGCAGCATCAATGGGCTCAAGTTTGGCAACTTGAGGTTGGACCAGGATTGGGCAGTGTTTCATTCTGCTGTGCATAATATATAAGGTCTCTATGAGTCAGTACTGACTTGACGGCACCTAACAACATATTTTGTACATTCCACATTCTAATTATTAATGGATGCTTGAAGCTGTTTCTTTCCATTTTGAGTTATGTCACTTCAGCTAATGAATGTCCCCAAAGCTTTGCTCCATTTACATTATTAAGGTCAGTTCTACTTTGAGAAGGCAACTCTTTTCAAGTCATATTTTTAGTGCATTCCAAGCTGACTGGCTCATTTTCTAGCACTATTTCTTCCAATGTTTCACTGGGATTCACAAATTTTCAGTCATCGATGCTTTGAAGTGGTCAGCCTCTCCTTCTTTCTGCTATGTCTTAGTCTGGAAGCTGTGCTGGAACCCATCCACCATGGGTGATACTGCTGGTATTTAAAATATGAGTGGCATAGTTTTCCAAATAACAGCAACACATAAGCCACCACAGTACGACAAACTAACAGATGAGTGGTGAAGACAAGTCTATAGGAATAACAATCTGGGGAGGTATGAATACCTTGGAGTCTTGGTGTGTTGCTGTAGAATAAGCACTGGACCATAACCAGTGCAGGATAACCATTAACCACCCTGGTGGTGGTTCAAACCTATCAACTGCTCTTTGCAAGTCTTATACTGGGTCATTATGAGCTGGAACAGATTCGACGGCAATTAACAACAGCAACAATGAACACTTTAGGATAATTAGCTATTTGAGATTTTTTAAAAAGCAGTATATTCCCAGTGACAGAGTTCAGAATGGTTAGGAAAGAAGGAAGAATGCAAAAAGGAAATACAGGGAGGATGTAGGATAAGAGATATATCATTATATGGATTACAGTCAATGAGGTGAAACAAAATATGTATGATCGTTGAATGGAAGACTGATGCTCTTTGGAAACCTTTACCCAATTCACAAATAAAAAGAAGAGTGAAGTAAATCAAAGACTCATGGAAGCAATTAGTCCAATGAACTAGTGGATTGCATGAATCTCAGCTTCCACAGTGCTGGGCTCAGAAGAATTAGAGGGCACCTGACTCCCATTACCAATTGCTCTGAAAAGAATCACATCAGATGGCTCTGGATAGAGTGAAGAAAAATGTGGGCCAAAACACAATATCATAAAATAGGTCAGGCTTACTGGGACCTTCAAGACATTGACCCTGAATCACCCTTAAGGTCTGAAACTGAACTCTCCCCAGTGGTTCAATTTTTAGTCAAACAACAGACAATTCTATAAGGTGAACAACAACACTAGGGAGGTACATATTCCTTGGACTAATCAAAAACTTTTTTTTTTTAAGTTTTTATTGTGAAATGAGTGGTAGTTTACATGGGAGACCATTGGTTTTCCACTTATTGTTTCATTGTAACGATTACAATCCTCTCCGTGCATCATCATTCAACAGTACTTGCTTCTATTCCTTCTGTTTTGTTTTATTTTGTTTTTGTTTTAGTAGGTAGGGGAGATGTACACCAAAACACTCCGGAATATATAACCATTTAAACAACCAGTGGGCACAGTCTACATTCTGCAAGTCTGCCTCCTTGCTGATAGCACACAGTCTTTCTCTTTCCAAGAGTCTAGAGTCCTCAGCTGCTCGATCTCTCCACGGCATTGTCTCTGACTCCATCTCTGGTGTTGCTGCTTCTCTGGATAGAGTCCCACACTACACTAATGCTCTTCTCTGTTGATGGTCCTCTGTTCCTAGAATGTAAGATTACCTACTCTCCCCTTTATGTTACAAAACTTCTACCTTTGCCGTTGTGACAATTTGCAATTAGTGATGATAACAATTACTGACTATTGAATCATAAGAATCCGATCCTCATCTCCTTTCACCAGACTTGTCTAGAAAAGATGAAAACTATTCAGTGGGGATTCTAACTTCCCACACACATTCTGAAACTAAACTCCCTCTTGAGAACATGTAACCCAGTCATTTCATGCTTTTATAGCCCCTCCAGTTAGGTAGCCAATGACTAAGTTGCCCGTCCCTATCAACTCTATGTAGATAGGGGATAGGATGAAGACTTTTCCCCTCTCAGTTGGTTTTTTGATGGTATTGGATGGTACTACATGCATAAGTATAGGTCAAGTTCATCAAATTATAGCAATTTACACTTGTTTCCTTTATCAAAATTTTATCTTCCTTTATTTGAGTTGTGGTCATCAAGCCATCTAAGCTAGGTCAAATGGATACTATTTGTAAGTCTGGGCATTCTTGTGTGTCTCCCCTCACTTCATTATCAGCTGGATGCTCCACTCTCAACTCTAGCCCTCAGTGGCTGTGTCCTTGTCCGTGGGCTCAGGAGACCTCAGGTCTTACCATACTTTGAACATAATCAACATCTTGATATCAAATGGGCAGCAGTTGCCCAAGGTCAAAATTCAGAAAGGGTTTGGAAAGAAGGAGGAATGGAAATAGAAATCAGAGGGAGGAACTAGGATACATGGTGCTATATTTGGGTAATATAAGCAATGGCATGAAACAAAATGTATATGAATTGTTAAATGAAATACTGATCTCTGTAAATCTTCACCCAATTAACAATAAAATGTGAAAACAAAAACAAAAAACAGAAAGACTATGATTTTTATGTGGGGTCTTAGTGTGGTGCTGTAGGTTAATTGCTTGATTATAAAATCGATTTGAACCACAATGTAGGTCACTATGGGTTGGATTTGATTCTATGACACTTAATAACAACAACAATGATTGTTATGTAGCCTTCTATCTTTTCCATCTTTACTTGCTGTTCCAATGACATCATAGTTTGCAAGGAATGCTGCTTAATTACTCTGGAAAGTGAGAGAACCTAGGGATTAAAAAAACTCTTGTCTATAAACTCTAATTACCTTATTATATTTTCATCTGAGTAAATGCTAAAACATTAAAGTCATTTGACTGGCTGACAAGAGGTATTACTCTATTTTTAAAAAATATTGCTATAACATTTTGGGTAATAAAAATAATTTAAATGTCCCAAATACATATTTTTCCCCCCAAATTACACAAGATAAGCACTCTGAGTCACCATCCTTGTCCAAAGCAATGTCAAAACATCGATGAGCAGAACTCTCTGGTGTTAGTATTTATTCAAGTTCCATTTTTCAAGACAACTTCAGGTTAAAGAAAAGCTAATGATTCATTCAAAAAGTTATTTTATTTTATGTCCTTGTATCACTGCATGAACACACCTGGAAAGGATGGAAGGATGCAGAGAGGTGACCAGTTTGCATAAGATAAACTTCAGCTGACAAAACACAGGTAATCAAACCGGAAAATGCAAATTGCTCAGTAACTTCTGAGAATCAGTGGACTAGGCCATGAAGATTCAACTAACCAAGGTAACTTCCTCCAAAGTTCCCAGTCAGCCTTAACAAATGCTGCAGAGGGACTGTCCTTCACACTGGGGTAGATGGTGGGAGGAAGTAGCAAACTTCCTGACCCAGACTCTTGCAGGTGTCCATGAACACAAATGGCAGCCAAATGGAAATTGGGGGTCCTGGGAAGAAAGTGTCTCCAGTGTTGGAGATGACAGTGCTTTCTGAATATATTGGTATATGTTCTACACATGTCCAGAAGAACCAGAAACACAGCACTCATGTGTTTTCATGTAAGCTGTAAATGTGTGAATGTGTGTGAGGAATTATGTGTACTTGAATGCATGTCTGTGAATGTGTGAATGTGTGAATGAATGCATGTGTGTGTGCTTGGAAGAGTATTTTTGTGAGAGTGTATGCATATGCATGAAAATGTGCTTGTGTGAGAGAATGTGTATGAATGCTGATGTAAGTGTGTGTGATGCTCAAGGGAGTGTAGTACATAAGCATGTATGTACCTGAGTGATAGTTTGTGTGAGTCTGGGAGTTGGGCATGAGTCTCTCCGTGTGTGTGTTTCTGTGTTGGTGAGTGTGCTTCTGTGAGTGCATACATGTGTGAGAGTATGCATATTTTTGTGCATGTGAAGGATGTGTTTATATTTGTGTGCCTACATGTGTGTGCATGTGTGTGAATTTATATATTTGTGTGAGTGTGGGATGTATGTCAATTTCTGTGTATGTGTTTTTCATGAATGTCTGTAAGTGTGACTGTGTGTGCATGTGATTGTGTGTGTATGTATACTTGTGTGTATAAGCCAGACTACCTCTCCAGGTTGCTCAAGCAGTGACAAAAACATTTAGGCTGCTTCTACTTCCATAACTGTGTGCTCCATCCATGGTGGGCACATGTGAAGTTCTTTTGTCCCTTTTCTTTTCACTCTTGAAGCAACTATTGAAGTGTGATGGAATTCATTTGGAGAATGTCCAAGTATATTCCATGAAATATTAGTTCAATACAATGTTAGAAAAACAATAATAACAACAAAAAGCATAGGGTAGTATTATGGATTCAATTGTCTCTCCTCCTAAAAATCTGTTGAAGTTCTAGTCTCTGTTACCTGTGTACATGACCTTGTTGGAAAAAAGGGCCTTTGAAGATGTTATATCCGTCAACATGAAGTCATACTGGAATAGGATGGGTCTTTATCCAAGGGGTGTCCATATAAAAAAAGGAGGGCAGAGGGAAGATTGCTATATGAAGATGGAGGCAGAGATTGGAGTGACAGTCACAAACAAAGGGACACCTAGGGCTATCAGAGACAAGAAAGGATCCTAGAACCTTCATGGCCCGGGTAACACTCTGAATTTGGACTTGTAGCCTCCATAACTGTGAGACAATATATTTCTGTTGTGTTCATTCCCCTAGTATGTGGTATTTTGATATGACAGCCTCAGGAAACTCATAAAAGCAAAGGTTGGAAAGGGCATTGTATGGTCAAATATGAGAAATGCTGAGTTCAACAGAGCTGATGGTACCCCACTCAAGTCCCCTCAGACCCATTTGTCCATTAGACACTGGTAGCAGTCTGTCACAAGACTATGCCTGAGATTTTTTGAGATTCCCTGCCTGAGATTTTCTCCCAAATTGCATAGGGCCTAAAACAGAGTCACAGGATGGACTGGAGGGAGAAGACAGACACCACATCTTTCTCACTCACTGAGGTGTTTTCTACACTATCTTCCAGGAAGATTGAGCTCCAACTGTCCTCAGTGGTAACCTGCTTGATAATATATGTTCTAATTACTCCTTCCCTTCCTTAGCACTCCCTAACAGCATTTCCTGGACTTGCCTCCCAAATAACTACTTTCAAATAAAACCTTGTTTCTGAGTTTCCTTAAGGAAATGTTTTTTTTGTTTTTTTTTTGTTGTTTTTTAACTTTTTCTGCACAATTTTTCAAAGATAGATATATCAAAGTTCATTCAGAATTCCCAAGGTGGATATAAGAACTCAATGTTTCAGAAACGTTCCTGGTCATAAGAATCTTCCACCTGAGTGCTTCTGTTCCTTAAAATGAACTTGGAGAAACTTTGACTTAAATGCATTTGTTAAATAAGATTTTATTGACCAAATATCCTATGAAAAGCGAATAACTTACTGAGTAGGAATTTCCCAATAATTTGTGGTCTTTCAAATCAGACTTGAAATTGTCCGGTGACCTGAATACCAGAGATTGTTAAACATATCAGCTATTGGTTCTCTACTGATTTTTTTTTTTTTTCCTGAACCAGATTTGAACTTCATTTACGTGAGAAACAAGCAACATTATCTCTCAGAAATGGAAACCGGGGCTCTCTGAAATAGCCAAAGGTCTGAAGAAAAACTGAAGAAGAATTTGAATGCAGAAATATTATCCAGGTCTTTGCTTCCCAAACATAAGCAAGCATCGCCCCGCCAGGATTACACAGTTAGTGGCAGACCAAGACAGGAAAAACAACTCCAGAATCCATATTCTTACCTACATCACTAATGAAGCTTCAAAGAATGCTGAAACTTGTAATAAGCCAATTTGGATTTTCATCTCTTCTACATATAACTCCCTGCACAAAAAAACTTGTGAAAAGCTTGACAAGCATTGATCTAAATCTCTAGCAGCAGAAAAAAAGCCCACAGAAACACTAAAATATTTATAATTTAAACAGGCTTATGTTAAATAGATCATGTCTTCCTACCATGCATTATACATCCAGGATGTAGTCACTTTAGTTGTGAATTCTCCAGGGAAATAGAGTATTTTCTGTCATTTTAACTGAGTTCAATCTTTTTCTCCTGTTTCTTCTTTTGATGTATTTTTTCCCTTTCCTTCTTGCCACAGTCCAACAAAGACAGACAGGACAACTGTGTGAAGCATAGTACTGAGGAGTTGTGAGTCCTTAAAAATACCGTTCGAATAAATAAACAAAGCCAAAAATGGGTTTAAACAGAAAAATAAAATTGGTAAATCCCTAGGAATACTAATGAAAAATAAATGAGAGGGAAAAATATCTCAAGTTATAAGTGGCATTAACTGCAGATTCTATAAACATTTAAAAGATTGCTGATGGTGGTGGTGTGGCATGGAGTTGGTTCTGGCTCATAGTGACCCATAGTATTTCTGAGACTGCAAATCTTTACAGGAGCAGAAAGCCTTATCTTTCTCCTGCAGAATGGTTGGTAGTTTCATACTGCTGACCTTGAGGTTAGCAGCCTGACCCATAAACACTACACTACCAGGCTCCTTTTTAATTAATTAGAGGGCATTTAAAACAATGTCCACCAATATATTGGAAATCTAGAGGAAGTCAACAAATTCCTTGAAAAGTGTACTGTGAAAAACGTAAGAAGAAATAGAAATTTGAGTAGTTCCTATATTTCATTTTAAAAATAACATTTTCTTATATTTTTTATGAAAGTTTACACAGAATGTAATAATTTCTACACAAACTGTTCAGTGACATTGGCTACCTTCTTTACAATGTGTCAATATGCTCATTGTTTCCATTCTGGTTGATTCATTTTCATCAGTCTAGTTTCCCTGCCACCTTATAGTCTCATCTTTGTTTCAATGTAATTTTTGACCATTTGGTCTCATATGGTGATTTTTTAAAAAGGAGCACAGTACTTAGGGATGAAACAATCTGTTATTTAACTATAAGGTGAACTCTCAGTAATACATTTATCTTAGTTTTGATAGGCTGCCTTCAAAGAAAGGTCCAATCAAAACAATGGTATCTGAGGAGCTCTGCTGGGCCACTTCATTCAAGGAACAGAGGCTAACTCAGAAAGTTATGGTGACTATTTTGTGGGACTACAAAGGGGTAATCGTGATAGATTTTCTTAAAAAACACAAGACAATCATGAGGCCTTATTATGAAGAAGTTTTAAAAAACAATGAAAATTGTGTTGGTGAGGAAAATCTAGAAGAATTTCACTGAGAAATCTTTTTCCATCACAACAGTGTGCCTGCTCACTCTTCAAGGGTAGAAGGGCTGTCCTATGATAATTTCATTGCCAAACTTTACCTCATCCACCCTACAGCCATGATCTTGCCCCTTCAAATTTCTTTTTGTTCTCAAAACTCAAAGGACATTTCAGATGAATTTGATTTGAGTCCCATAAGGATGCCAAACTACTATTTTTATGTGATGTAAATTAAGGAATGTAGAATTCTTTGGGAGAAGGGTTAAAGAGATGGAAACACTACCTTCAGAAGTATGTAGACTTAGATGAAATATATGTCAAAAAACAATAGCTTGATATTTTTTATATTTTTAGTTCAATAAAGGTTTCTATGAAAACAACAGCAATATTGTTTTACTTACATACAAAATACATACATACTTACATGCATGCACTACATTTTACTTCTCCATCCAGCCATTGATGAGAACTCAGGTTGGTTCTATCTTTTTGCTATTGTGAATAGTGTTGCAATAAGCATAAGTGTGTATACAACTGATCCTGTTATTTCTATTACATTCGTAAGGTATACATCTAGGAGTGGAATTTCTGGGACATATGGCATCTCTACCATAATAACAGTCTCTAGTTAATTGAGAAACTGTCAGACTATTTTCCTCAACAGCTGTGTCATTTTGCATTCCCACTAACAATAGATGAGAAAAGTCCTATATCTTTTAAAGAAATTGTTGTTGTTGTTGTTGTAGGTACTACTAATCAGTTCTGTCTCCTAGTGACCTTACATACTACAAAACAAAACACTGCCCAGCCTTACATCACCCTCACTAACATTGTTTTATTTGAACCCATTATTGTATCCATTGTGTCATATCCATATCATTAAGAGTCTTTCTTTTTCACCCTCTACTTAACCAAGTATGATGTTCTTCTCCAGAGACTGGTCCATCCTGATACCATACCCAAATTTCATGAAGTTTCACCAGTTCTAAGGAACACTCTGTACCTATTCCAAGACAGATTTATTCATTCTTCTTGTAATATATTCAATATTCTTCACCAACACTATAATTCAAAGGCACCAATTCTTCAGTTTTCCTTGTTCATTGTCCAGTTTCACATATAAATAAGGCAATTGAAAATACCATGATATGGACCAGATACACTTTAGACCTCAAAATGTCACCTTTTAAAAAACACATTAAAGAGGTTCTTTGCAGATTTCCCCAATGGCATATGTTGCTGAATTTCTTGTCTGCTGATTTCATGGGCATTGATTAATGATCCAAGTAAAATGTAATCCTTCATAACTTCAATCTTTACTGTTTATCAGGCTGTTGCTTATTAGTCCAGTGGTGAGGATTTTTGTTTTCTTTATGTTGAGGTGTAATCTATAGTGAAAGCTGTAGTTTTAGATCTTCATTAGTGAATGCTTCAAATCCTCTGTGCTTTAGCAAGCAAGGTTGTGTCATTTGAATATCACAGATTGTTAATGACTCCCTAACCAAAATGAAGAAAATCCATCTTCTTCTTTATATACTACAGCTTCTCAGATTATTTGTTCAGCATGCAGATTGAACGCCACTC
>NW_006408557.1:14129881-14131324 GCF_000296735.1 Chrysochloris asiatica | reverse complement strand
GTTCAAGTTACAGAAAATTAAAAGTCCATCAGAGCTAAAATATGATAGTGAATGTCATTTGAATTTAGAGACCATCTCAAGAATACAAAGAAATTATACTCTTTATTAAAAACCTTTCTATAAAAACACCTCAGACCCATGGTTACAGTTATGTGCCTTGGAGTCATTTCTGACTCATAACGACCCTGTATAGGGCTTCCAAGACAGTAAATCTTTACAGGAGCAGAAAGCCTCATCTTTCTTCCACATAATTCCTGGTAGTTTTGAACTGCAGACCTTGAGATTAGCAGCCTGATTCGTAACTACTAAGCTACCAGAACTGCTTCACTAATAAATTCATCCAGATTTTAAGAAACAACATTGATCTTTATAGTAAATATACCAGAGAAAAATATTATTGATGCTACTTAGTTTCCAGGTACTTTATATAGCCCTCTGATATCGTCCTTGAACACTGTCGTGGAGTGAGAAATTCTTTTCATCAAGCTGTGATAAGTAGTATTCTTTAGTTATTATCCCTAAAATTGTCTCTTCAGGCCTGGATAGATTTACTGCCTTTACCTTTACTGATTCAGTCTTTTCCTTTAAATCCATGGATCCACCACCTTTTCATCACTGTCACACCCTCACTAAATCTCCTGGTTGAAATTGGGATATGCTTTATTTTTGTTAGGTGCCATCGAGGCGGTACCAACTCATAGAAACACTGTGTACAGCAGAATGAAATACTGCCTGGTCCTTGACCAACTTCGCAATCATTGCTACATACATTCTCATTGCTGCAGACACTGTGCCAATCTACTTTGTTATGGTCTTCCTCTTTTTCTCTAACTCCTCATTTTACCAAACATGATATCCTTCATCAGGAACTGGTCCTTCCTGACAATATGTCTGAAGCACGAGAGACAAAGTCCAGCTCCTGCATCTTCCTTTGGCTTTGTTAGGTTATGCTTCCTCTCCTCTGGAAATGCAGCCTTCTAAACGAGGTTGCTCTAGCCCTGCACTCCAAGCTCTGCAGGGGACAGAGGCACACGCTGGTGCGGGAGCGGGAGCTGAGTGCAGGTGGGCAAAAGCTCAAAATGCCTGTAATTCCTCAGCAATTTGATCTTTTAAAAAAAATGAGTTCAGAATGTTGAAATATAAGATCTTATGTTTGCTCAAAGGTTGTCTGTCTGCTAGACGGAGGTTTCCTTTGTGTGATTCCGCCCCTTTTCCCCAGAGCCTGTCCTACCTGAGCTGCCTGGTCAGGGAAGTGCTGGAAGTCGAGAGACTCAATGCACTTTGGACTTCCTTCCATATCATTTGGTTTATGATCATATGCTACCACTTCAAATGGTTGAACATCAATCATTTCTTTCTAATACAGTGACTCTGTGTATTCCCTCCATCTTCTTTTGATGCTTTCTGTATCACTCAATATTTTGCCCATAGAATCCTTCAATA
>NW_006408557.1:14118789-14129301 GCF_000296735.1 Chrysochloris asiatica | reverse complement strand
ACTTGCAAAATTCTATCATGCAATATCCAGCATCGTTCATCAATGCCATATTTTCCAACTACTAATCCTTCCTCTATTTCCAAACTTTGCCTTCCAATCACCAATCAGTACATCTTTATTGCATTTGTTATCAATTTCAGATTGAAGAAGTTGGTAGAATTCTTCAATTTCATCATCACTGGCTTTAGTGGTTGGTGTGTAAATTTGAATAATAATGGTATTAACTGGTTTTTGTAGATGTATGGATATTATGCTATCGCTTACAGCATTGTACTTCAAGACAGAACTTGATATGTTCTCTTTGATGATGAATGTGATGCCATTCCTCTTCAATTTGTCATTCCCAGCATAGTAAACCATGTGATTGTCACACTCAAAATGGCCAATACCAGTCCATTGCATTTCACTAATGCCTGGGATATGATGTTTATGTGTTCCATTTAATTTTTTCCAATTTCCAATTTTCCTAGTTTCATACGTCATACATTCCATGTTCTGTTATTAATGGATGTTTAAAGCTGTTTCTCTTTATTTTGAGTTGTGTCCCATCAGCAAATGAAGGTGCCCAAGGCTTTATACTTCATTTACTTCATCATGGTCATCCCTAGTTTGAGGAGGTAGCTCTTCACCAATCGTGTGTTGAATGTCTTCCAACCAAAGGATCTTATCTTCTGGCACTATATCTGACAATAATCTGGTGTTCTTCATCCTGTTTCAATATCCTGGTCCTGACAGTGTTCCATTGCTATCAATAAGCTTGTCAGTGACTAAATATTTACATGTTGTCCACCTATCCTCCTTCTGTCTTTGTCTGGGAGCCCAGCTGAAACCTGTCTACCATGGGTGACCCTGATGGCATTTAAAATATCCATGACATAGCTTCCAGGATTATAGAAGCATGCAAGCCACCAAAGTATGACAAACTGACAGACAAGTGGTGGCCACAACAATTTACAGTTGTGAAAACCCTATAGAGGGTTTTATGTGTCCGAACCAACTTGATGGCAATTAAAACAATAACATGAGCAACACAGTGAATGCTGCAAAAAGCATTAAAAGAAATTTGAAGGAATACACAGAAGCACTGTACCAAAATAAACTGTCAGTATTCATTCATTTTATGAGTTAGCATATGATTAAAAACAACTAGTACTGATGGTAGAAGTACAAACTGTACTGAAGGCACTGGCAAAAAATAAGCCTTCAGGAATTGATGGAATGCCAATTGAGATGTTTCAAGAAAAAAATGCAATTCTGGAAGTGTTTGCTCATGCGTATCAAGAACGCTCATCTAGCTTACTGAATTGGAAACCATCCATGTTCATGGCCATTCTGAATAAAAGAGATAAAATTAAATGTGGAAATTATTGTTTCAATAATATCACATGCAAGCCAAGTTTTATTGACGACACTTCAGCAATAACTGTAACTGTACACCAACAGGGAACAGTCAAAAGTTCAAGATGGATTTAGAAGGAATGTGGAATGAGCTATATCATTGCTGATGAATCTTAAACAAAAGCTGAGAATACCAGAAAGGTGTTTGCCTGTGTTTTAATGATTCTATAATTGCATTTGACTGTGTGGATCATAAAAATTATAGGTAACATTTCAAAGAATAGGAATTCCAAAACACTTAATTATGTTCATGTAGAATCTATATGTGGATCAAAAGGTAGTTTTTAGAGCATAACAATGGTATATGTGTGGTTTAAATTTGAAAATGATGTGTGGTAGGATTTTTTTCACCTTTCTTATTCAGTCTACATACTCACACATAATCTGAGAGGCTGAGCAGTACGTAGAACAATGTGGCATCAGGACAGTGAAAGTATTCAACAACAACTTGAGATATCTAGATGACACAAATTTGCATGCTGAAAATGAAAATGACTTGAAGCACTAGTTGGTGAAGGTAAAAGACTACAGCCTTTTTTCATATATTGTATCTGAACATAAAGAAAACTAAAATTCATTCAACTGGATCATTAAGGAACATCATGATAAATGGCAAGTAAATTGAAGTTGTTGATAATATCATTCCATTTAGATTTTTAAAACTCCATGCCAATAGATGCAAAAGTTACAAAAACCAAACACCAAAGTGCATTAGGCAAATCTGTAGCAAAAGACTCCTTTAAAGTGTTAAAAAGCAAAGATGCTCCTATGGTCTTTTGAATCACATCTTTTGCATGTGAAAGCCAATCAATGAAAAAAGAGGACTGAAGAATAATTGATGTGTTTGAATTGGGATATTGGTGAAAAATGTTGACCACACCATGGACTCCTAGAAGAATGAAGAACCAAAATGCTCCTTACAAGTAAGCATGGTGAAATTTCATCTGGTTTATTTTGTAGATGTCATCAGGAGAGACCAATCACTGGAAAAAGGTATCATGCTTGGTGAAACATAAGCAAAAAAGAGGAGGACCCTCAATGAGATGCATTGATACAGTGGCTCTCATACAGTTTATACATAGACTATCAGACATTGTAAAAATTACACAAACAATAGAAATTAAAATATATGACTGGGACATACTAAAAATTAAAAACTTGTTTGCATCAAAATATTTCTCTAAAAAAGCAAAAAGGGACCCCATAGACTGGGGAAAATTTTTGCAAACATATATCAGACAAGAGACTAATCTCTAAAATTTATAGGAAACTACAAACACCTTTACAAGAAAAAGACAAATAGCCAAATTTTAAAATGGGCAAAGGACATGAGCAAACACTGCATCAAGGAATACATTCAGTCAGCCAACAAACATATAAAGAAATGTTTGCAATCATTAGACATTGTTGTTGTTTATTATTAAGTACTGTCAATTTTTGAGGAGCAGTTAGTGGGTTTGAACTGCTGACCTGTGGTTCCCAGTCCAGTGTGACCCTACAGTGCCACACCAGGATTCTATCATTACAGAGATGCAATTCAACACAACAATGAGAATACCATCTCACACCAGAAATAACAATGGTATTTCCAAAAAAAAAAAAAAACAGAGGACAAACAAGTGTGCTGGTGAGGGTGTGGAAAGACTGGAACACTCCTACATTGCTGGTGGGACTGTAAAATGGTTCAACCACTCTGCAAAATGGTATGACATTTCCTCAGAAAGTTGGAAATAGAAATACCTTATGATCCAGCAATTCCTCTACTTAGTATATAGCCACAAGAAGTATGAACCAGAACATAAATAGGTATATGCACACAAATGTTCATCACAGCAGTATTCACAATAGCAAAAAGATGAAGATAGCCTAAGTGTCCTTCAGTGGAAGAACGATAAACAAACTTTGGCACATACATACAATGGAATACTATGCTACCTTGAAGAAAAATGATGAAACTGCAAAACATCTCATAACAAGGATGAACCTTGAGGACATTATATGAGTGAAATGAGTCAGTCATGAAAGAGCAAATATTGCATAAGGGCATTATTATAAAAGCTTCAGAGAAGATTACCATACTTAAAGAAAGATTCTTTGATAGTTTCCCGGGGTGGGAGGGAAGTGTAAGTTAGGGGATAGATACATGATAGCTCATGTGATAGGGAGGGCAATATACAAAGATGGGAAGGGCAATGCACAAGAAGGGGGAGAGGTGAATGAAAAAGGAAGATAAGGAAAGACTTAGGAAGGTATGCATGGGTTAAGTAGGATATAGATAAATAGTGATATATATTCAACCTTGGAAAAACAGAGCTCTGTGATACAGGGATGGAGACATATTCTGAATAAGTAATGGAGGGGAAATAATGTTAAGGAGCTTTATGGATATTACTTTCAACTGCTTACTATTGTAAACCTGTCATTCAAATGGGATAGAAAGGACTATTAGGAAATGTGATTACAGAAATCTTGTATGCCCATTTCCATACTATAACTGATTGAATTAGCTAAAATGGATATTAGATTTTGCCAGTGAAATAAGCCTTTGTAGAGTATGGGGCCTTAGGTGAAATCCTGAGCCCCACCCAGAACCTTCTGAGGCAGGACATTTCTACCAGGAAGGACATGCAGACCAACCGCCAAAAAGCTAGAGGAACAGAAAATATTTCTTCAAAGAAAAACCAGCAAGATAAAAGAAGAAGCAGAGTTTGGCTGTTATTAGATCAATCAAGCTGTTCGCCTGGGAGCCATCAATGCAAGAAAAGTCAGCCCATCAGAGTCAACATTCTTCCAAGACTGAAATTCAAAGGGAACACATGAACAGGCTTGTAAACTCACTGGTGACTGCCCTGGTCTACTTGTAAGTGGAATTGGGGGAAATTTATGTGCAATGAAGACATGGGCTGAGTTCAGCTATGGTCTATAGACACTGTTGACCTTAAGATGAAAGAGAGAAGAGGAAGGGCTGGATGGCCTGAAGTGTAGGGAGACTTATGAACTCCTGAGCCCATGGACATTGATCTAACCAGTAGGAGCTACAGCTGAGAGTGAAGGGGCCAACTAATCTGAAGTGTGGGAGGCATGCAAGAGTCCACAAACTTGCAGACAGTATGCATTTGACCTTTCTTGGATGTCTTGCTTCTCACAACTCTACCAGAGGGAGATAAAGAAGTTTGATACAGGAAGCAAGCATAAATTGTTTCAATTTGATGAAATGGACCAACAGAAAGGGAATTCTTCATATCAAGGATCAAACCTGTCACCAAGTACATAGGGTTGATAGGGACAGGCAACTTAGTGACTACCAACAATAGGGGGCTCTAAAGGCACAAAGTAGCTGGTTTACAAGCTTTCAGTTGTGTGGTTAGTTTCGGAATGAGGTGGGTAAGGCAGAATCCCCACTGGAAAAATTTTCTCTCATCCAGATGTGTCTAAGAAGCTCTGGTAGCGTAATGGTTACGAGTTGGTCTGATAACCTCAAGGTAAGCAATTCGAAACTACCAGATATTCCACAGGAGAAAGATAAGACTTTCTGCTCCTGTAAAGATCTACAGCCTCAGAAATGGTATACAAAGTGACTATGAGTCAGAACTGACTCGGTGGCACAAAACCACCACCACTAGATGGGTCTGCTGAAAGGGAATAGGGGAGGATGAGGATAGGATTCTTTTAATTCAATAATGAGTAATTGTTATCAAGGCTAATTGCAATGGTCACAACTGTAAATAGGAGGGCAGTTAATCTTTTCTTCCAGCAACAGAGAACCCGAGGACCAGCAAGAGGGAAGAGCATGAGTGGACCATGGGGTCCTAACCAAAAAAGTGGCGACAGCAGAGATGGAAGTAGAAGTGATGGCATAGAGAGATAGAGCAACTGAAGACTCTAGACCCATGGAATAAGAAAGGCTGTTTGCCTGTGGGCAGGAGACTGGCTTACAAAATGTGCCCTTTGAACATTTAAATGAATATATATTTTCTGTGTTTTATACATTAAAAAAGAGAGAGAATAGATGTAAATACTGTTAACCAATGGTGCATGGAAGGGGTTGTAATTATTGCAATGAAACAAAATATAATTTATTGAGTGTAAAACTTATGATCTGCCCTGTAAACTATCACTCAATTCACAATAAAAGCTTTAAAAAAAGAAAAATGGTAGCTGTTGTGGGCTTGCTACTTATTAAATAAGTAAATGAGTAGGGAAATCCCCAATCATAAATAACACTTGAGCAAAAACTGAAAGACGAGAGGGAGCTGAAAGCATATACATAAGGCAAGAGTGTTTCAGACAGAGAGAATATCAAGGGCACAGGCCCTGAGGTAGAATATACCCAAAGTATTTGAGGAACAGTGCAAAGATCAACATGTCTAGAGACTTGTGAACCAAAGATAACAGTAAATAAGGACATATTCTAAGTAAAATGGGGAGCCACAGGTAGGCTTTGAGATGATTGTTCCTAATAGATCACTTTTTCTTTTTTTTTATGGGTGGAGGTAAAGAGCAATGTGTGCTTGTGTGTGTTTTTGTGTGTGGGGAAAGGGAAATCCTGAAAGGCTACAGAACTGGTTAGGTTTATTCTGAAGACTGTAATAATGGAAAGATGAGCATAAAAGGTACATTTCATCCATGTGGTCTTGGACTGGTTAGTTAACACTATTGAAAGTTACTGAGCATCTACTTTCTTATAATTTATTAAATATTGTTTGAAAAGTCAACCAAAAGCAAATTACTCATCAAAAAACTCCTCTGAATATTCTGTGAAAGGCAATTAAAACATAAGAGCTCCTGCTTGCATTTTAATTATGTAAGCAAATACATTTTCATTTAAATAGATTACCATGTCTCCATCTTAAGGGCTAAATTAACAAAGATTTATTTGTGGCTCTTCAAAATTAAATGCAGGAATAATAAATGCTCTAACCCAATGATTGTTATTATTATTATTATTTTAATTCATGACAGAAAAAAAAATAAAACACTTTAGGTCATATTAGGGCAAAAAGAACACCAACAAGTGTTTGAATACCACTAATCTAGATAAAATCAGTTCAGGTGCCAACTGTGTTACAATCATGCTATAAATGTGGATATTTAGGCAATTGGAGTTTAAGTAAACAGTCCTAGACCATTTGTTTAAGATTAAGCAGGAACAAGCACAGCTTTAAAGCCTCACTCCATTCCAAAATCTCAATTTCTCATTGTATCAAGATGACTGTCCTTTGCATTTCTGAATGTTCCTTCCCAGCTAATTCACTCATTTCTCCCTACCAGGAATTCCCCAAAATATTCTTTCTCTTACCACTAGTACTTTTTCTCAGTTTCAGAAAGATTTTTTTAATTTGATTTGCTTGCAACATATTGACAGTCTTTAAAGAATGTTTATGCAAGCAAATGTGTACCCCTACCACTACCATGATCTCATGCTGACTAGAATCACTATTGAATCTTATTTAATAGACTGACCACCAACCTCATCTCGAAAAGCAAATTAAACAATATTCCCTATAATTATCAAGTGACAAAGAGGGCATAAGGGGCTCAGTGGTATAATCTTCATCTTCTGTGAGGGATACTGGGTTAGATTCTCAACCAATGCAACTCATACCAAGTCACAATCTATCTTTCAGGGGAGGCTTGAGTATGGCTATGGTGCAAAACAGGTTTCAAAGGAGATTCCAGACTAAGATAGACTATGAATTAAGACATGCAATTACTTCTGAAAATCATCCAATGAAAATACTATGGATCAGGATGATCTGATCTGCAATTAATTATGGTGATGGTACAGGACCAGGCAGCATTTTATTCCATTGTGCATGGGGTCACCATGAATTGGAGTCTGACCTGATGGCAACTAATATCAACAATACTGAGTAATATTTTTCCTATGCCCTAAATAATCAACAAACAGATTTGTGTGGGAAGAAGTGCAGCTAGAGTGCTCCTTGGAGGCCAGGATGGCCAAACTTGGTGTCTCATTCTTTGGACATATTGTCAAGAGGGACTAGTCGCTGGGGAAGGATATCATGTTTGGTAGGGTGGAGGGTCAGAGAAATAGAGGAAGACCCCCAGAGAAAAGGACTGGAAAAAGTGGTAGCATAAATGGGCTCAAACATGGCAACAATTGTGAGGTTGGCCCAGGACCAGGCAGTGTTCTGTTCTGTTGTGCATAGCTCCGCTATTAGTCAGTACCAACTTGATGGCACTTAACAACAACAACAATCAATCTATAGCCACACAACCACAAATATTAGAAAATATTTCTGTTATCATTGTTTTCTATTGAATTGTTTATTAAGTTTTCCCATTTCATAAAACAAAAACTAACATTTATTATTATGTATTTTTGCCACAAAGTATGCTACCCATGTTTCATACTAGATCTCTAAATTGTTATATTTATCATATAAGATAGCAATTATTATTATTCCTATTTCTTTCATGAGGAGAAGCTTCCATGTTTATTTGAAGGTATTTTATGAATTTCTTTTCTCAAACGATACAGAGTTTCTATATGTTGAAAGTACACACCGTGTGATTTCTTCTCTGCTAAGCCACATTGATCCTAATTGACCTGCAAAAATATGAAATTTGCTTATATTTTACTCCTTTCCATAAATAACCTTCCTACTAATGAAAAGTCTTTGAATAAAAGATAACTCTTTGGTGTTTTAAAGAACATATTATAGACTGACATTAATAGCAATGACAGAAGAGTCTCTGAAGCTCACTGAGAATATAGGGGGAAATGATCAAAATAAATCTTTTCTGAACTCTGGAAATTAATAAAAAACTGTTGCAACCTCAGGAGCATTTATTCAAAGACTAAAATAAACAAAAACAACAAAAACAAACCTCTGAATAGCTCAGAACAGCAAGCTTTGTAGTGTCATAGCATATTTTCTTACCTATCACTCTTCCCATCTCCATGGTGGCCTTGAAAATTAATAGTCCTGAAAACATGTTGAAAAACATCATATGAGCAGCCACTGGAGATGGCAGAATGGGGCTGAAGGTTTTCTAAAACTCCGTTCTGAGAAAAGTGTCATTTCTTGTATGGCAGTTCTCTAGACAACCCACTTGAGTTTGTCTTCATTTGACATATCACAGAGCTCCATCAGTGCAATAAAATTTTCTTTGGGGTGATGGTTGAAAACACTCATAAGAACTTAAGAGGAAAAAAAAATGGCAATGAGAATAGTTGGGGCAAGCAACAGGATTAGCAAAACATTAAAAAGGAAAAGGTACGCAGTAAGATTTTCATAAGGGACTTTGAAATATTCCTGGTGGTGTATTGATTGCATTACAAGTTGGGCTGCTAACTGTAAAGTCAGCAGTGCAAATCTATCAGCTGTTCTATAGATGAGACTTTCTGCTACAATAAAGACTACAGTCTCAGAAATCTATACACGGTTTTGTGCATGCTTATGATTGTTACATGACCAGGAAAGATCTGAGAAGGACTGAAGCCTTCACATCTGGCTAGTTTTGAGGCTCTGTATGCACAGGAAATAAAGACAAAAGCATAGTTGTGAACTACCTGTCTGAATAGTGAAGGCTTGCCATAATATACAAACACAGAGTTCTTCAGCAAAGATTGAGAAATTTAATAAACCTGGGAATTTAAAGAAATATCTCTAATAATTACTGAGTATTCACTGACGACTAAGGAGCTCTGATAGCATAGTGGTTACGAATCAGGCTGTGAACCTTAAGGTCAGCAGTTCGAAACTACCAGCTGTTCCATGGGAGAAAGATGAGGTGTTCTGCTCCCATAAAGATTTACAGCCTCAGAAGCCCTGCACAGGGTCACTATGAGTCGGAACCAACTCCACGGCACACAGCCACCACCAGCCATCCACTGACGACTAATCTAACTAGGCTGAGATTTGGCCACACACAGCAAAGAAGGCAGCCTTTACAGAATTTGTTCAGAAAAGGCATTAAGAAAACAAACAAATAACAAAAACAAATTCTGAGGTGGGAACATCTGATTTTCAGTTTCGAACAAAAGATTATGATATATTCAAAGGAAAAAATGTAGGGCCTATGTTGTTGTTGTTAATTGCAGACTCACAGTGACTCTGTATAGGGTTTCCAAGGAGTGGTTGAACTGCTGTTAGCAGTCCAGTGATTATCCTACAGCACCACACCAGGGCCCATACACAGGGGAAAAATCAGTTAAAAGATGCTGTACAAAGGTAAGACTTATTAGACAAAGATTTAAACAAGCTATTTTAAAGATGTTCCAAAAAGAAAGCTAGAGGAAATAAGGTGTAAAAAAACTAAAGGAAAGATGAGAACAGTATCTCACAAAATAGAGAATGTAAACAAAGAGACAGAAATTATAAACATAACTAAATAGAAACTCTATAGTTGAAAAGTAAAATAACAAACTAAAATTTTACCATAGAGGGTCAACAACAGTTGTCAGCTTTCAGAAGAAAGAATCAATAATTTTAAAGGTAGGCCAATTGAGATTTTCTAATTGAAGAAACAGAAAAAAAGAGTAAAGAAAATTGAGCAAAGCTTCAGAGATCTCTGATACTCCATCAAGAATACCAACCTATGTATATTGGAAATCCTAGAAGGATTACAGAGAGAAGGAGAGACAGAAAACTCCCGAATATAAGGAAAATCATTGATTTATACTCCAGGAAGCTCATGAGTTTCAATAGGATAAATTCAAAGAGATCCATACCTAAGAATTCCATAATCAAATTTCCAAGAGAATTTTTAAGCAGCAAAACAAAAGTTCTCATTATGTGCAAGGAATCCGCAATGAGACAAGTAGCAGATTTCTCATCAGAAATCATGGAGGTGTGAAAGTAATGGACTGACATGCTTGAAGTGCTAAATTAAAAAGACTATCAGCTAAAAATACTGTATCCACAAAAATCATCAAAAAAGAAGGATGAAAAACCATAAGCATAGGTGAAGTATACACAACTTGACCAAGGTATAAGATCACACTAAGAAGTATAGAAGAATAATGGACGTTTTGATAAATGCTATAATACTATGCCAGAAATTCAAGTCAGATTAAGAAGAGGACATGAAATTATCATTGCTGATATCAAATGGACCTTGGTTAAAAGTAGATAACTATGGCAA
>NW_006408557.1:14117605-14118256 GCF_000296735.1 Chrysochloris asiatica | reverse complement strand
AAAACAAAAACCCTCAGAATTGGGCAAATAAATACAATTATGATAAACAAAGAAAAGATTGAAGTTGTCAAAGGCTTCATTTTGCTTGAATCTATAGACAATATTCATGGAAACATCATTCAAGAAATCAAAGGACTTATTGCATTGGGTAATACTTTAAAATGTTAAAGGTGACAATTTGAGGACTAAGGTGTGCCTGATCCAAGTCAGGCACTTGTGTCATATGCATATGAAAGTTGGACAATGAATAAGGAAGACACTAAAAGAACTGACGCATTTGGATTATGATGTTGGTGAAGAATGTTGAAAATACCATGGACTACTCAAAAGAACAAACAAATCTGTGTGGGAATAAAAACAGCCAGAATACTCCTTAGAGGTGAGGATGGTGAGACTTCATCATCTGTGCTTTGGATATGTTGTCAGGAAGAACCAGTCCTAGAGCAGGACATTATGCTTCGTTAAGTGGAGGGTCAATTAAAAAGAGGAAAACCCCCAACAAGATGGATTGAAACAGTGGCAGCAGCAGCAATGGAATAAAACATAATGACAATTGTGAGGATGGTCCAGGACTGGTCAGTATTTTGTTCTGTTGTGCACAGGGTCATTTTGAGTTTGAAGTGACTCTATGGCACCTAACAACAAAGACAA
>NW_006408557.1:14080028-14114515 GCF_000296735.1 Chrysochloris asiatica | reverse complement strand
CCATTTATTGATTTACAGACCTTTTAGTCAGTTATATATTTTCACTATTGTAAGTAATACTTTGAACATTCATGTACAAGTATTTGTGTGGACATAACATTTTAAATTATTTTCGTGTGCTAATTGTTAACCACAAAGTTGGAATTCAAACCCACCAGCCTCTCCTTGGAAAATCTATGTTGCTATGAGTCAGAACCAATTTGATTGTTCTTAGCAACAACTATTTGAATATCTTTGGGGAAATGTCTGTTCAACCATTTTTTATGTGGGTCAAAAATGAGGTAAAATAATTCTTTAGATAGAAGTCTTTGACAGATTTATGATTTGGAAATGTTTTCCGCCATTTTGTTTGTCTTCTCACTTTCTTGAAAGTGTGCTTTGTAGCATAAAATTGAAAAATTTTTTGATATTGTTGTCATCGTTGTTAGGTGCCATTAAGTCAGTACTGAATCATAGTGACACTATGTACAATAGAATGAAACACTACCTGGTCCTGCACCGATCACAATCTTTGTTACTTGTGAGCCCATTGCTGCTGCCACTGTGCTAGTCCATCTCATTGGGGTCTTCCTCTTCTTCGTTGACCCTCCACTTTACCTAGCATGATATCTTTCTTCAGGGACTGGTTCCTCCAGATAAAATGCCCGAAGCATGATAGGCAAAGTCTGGCTATCCTAGCTTCTAAGGAGCTTTCTGGCTATACGTTTTCCAACATGTATTTGTTTGTTCTTATGGAAATCCAGTGTACTTTAACATTCTGCTCCAACACCATAACTCTAATGCATCAATTCTTCTACAGTCTTCCTTTTTCAATGTCTAGCATTCATGTGTATATGAGGCTATTGAAAGTACTAAGGCTTGGTGAGGCACACCTTAGTCCTCACACTGACATCTTTGCTCTTGAAGACTTTAAAGAGGTCTTGTGCAGCAAATTTGCCTAATACAATATGTCATTTGATTTCTTGACTGCTGCTTCCATGAGTGTTGATGGTTGTTTCAAGCAAAATACTGTCTTTGACAACTTCAATCTTTTCTCCATTAATCTGGATGCTATTTATTGGTCCAATGGTGAGGAATTTTGTATACATTGAAGTGCAACCCATATCAAAGGCTGTGGCTTTTGATCTTCGTCAGTATTTTAAGTACTCTTTGCTTTCAGCAAGCAAGGTTGTATCATCAGCGTAGCTCAGGTTTGTTAACAAGGTTTCCTTCAATCTGAATGCCATGTTCTTTTTCATATCATCCAACTTTTGGATTATTTGTTCAGCATACAGATTAAATATGTATGGTGAAAGAATAAAATCTTAGTGCATACTTTTTCTAATTTTAAACCAATGTTCTGTCCTCATGAGCACAAATTTTAAACCAATGTTCTGTCTTCATGAGAACAAATAAGTTTTCTGGAAAGCTCATTCTCTGCAGTGTTGTCCATAGCTTGTCATGATTCACACTATCAAAAGTTTTGCATAGTCAATAATGCACAGGTAAACATCTTTCTAGTATTCTTTGCTTTCAGTCAAGATCCATATGACCTTAGCAATGATATCTCTTGTTCCACTTCTTCATCTGAATCCTGCTTGAACCTCCAGCAGTTGCCTGTCAAGTGTAGTGTTGCAGTTATTTTTGAATTATCTTTAGCAAAAATTTACTTGCATGTGATATTAATGATACTGTAAAATGATTTCTGCATTTCTATGGGTCACTCCTCTTTGGAATGGGCACAAATATGGATCTTTTCCAATCAGTGGGCCAGGTAACTGTCTTCCAAATTTCTTGGCATAGATGAGTGTGTGTCTCCAATTCTGCATCAGTTTATTGAAATATTTCAATTTGTAACCCACCAATTCCTGGAGCCTTGTTCTTTGTCAGTGTCTTCAAGCACTGTGGACTTCCTCCTTCAGTACCAGTGGCTCTGGATCATAAGCTATCTCTTGATCTTCTTGTGATGGTTTTTGTATCATTCAATATTTTGCCAATTTTTGTTGCAGTTATAACTTTCTAGTTGGTTCTGACCCATAATGACACTATATAGGGTTTCTGAAGAGCGGCTGGTGAGCTTGAACCCATCCTTTGACTCAAACTGACTTTGCATTCCAGCACATTATACTGCATGCCACAACATTTAATCCTTCAATGTTGTAAGTTGAGGCTTAGATTTTTCTTCATTCAGCTTGAGAAATGCTGAGTGTGTTCTTTTCTTTTGGTTTTCTAACTCTAGGTTTTTACTCATTTCATTATCATATTTAATGATGAGCTGCCCTTCGAAATATTCTGTTCAGCTGTTTTACCTCCTCATTTTTTTCCATTTTCTTTAGCATGTCTACACTAGAGATCAAGTTTCAGAGTTTGTTCTGACATCCATTATGGTTTTTTCAATTTTTCTTGTCTTCTTAATGACCTTTTGCTTTCTTCGTGCAAGATGTTCTTTAAGTTATCCATTAGCTCTTCTGGTCTTCAGTCATTAGTGTCTAAAGCATCAAATCTGTTCTTGAGATGATCTCTAGATTCAGGTGGGATATGTTCAAATTTGTACTTTGGCTATCATGGATTTGTTTTAATTTTCTTCAGCTTCAGCCTGCACTTGCATATGAACAATTGATAGTCTGTTCTACAATTGGCCCCTGGTTTTGTTTGCCTGATGATATGGAGCTTTTCTACCACCTCTTTCCACAAATTTAGTCAATTTGATTTCTGTGTATTCCATCTAGTGATGTCCATGTGTAAAGCTGATTTTTATGTTGTTTAAAAAAGGAGTCACTCATCTTGAAAATTCTATCATGTGACCTCCAGCATCATTTCTATCACAAATGCCATATTTTCAACTATGATCCTTCCTCTTTGTTTCCAACCTTTGCATTCCAATCTCCAGTACATTTTGATTACATTTGTGATCAATTTTAGATTGAGGAAGTTGATAGAATTCTTCAATATCATAATCACTGGCTTTAGTAGTTGGTGCATAAATTTGAATAACAGTTTCTTGTAGGAATATGGATATTATCCTATCACAGACAGTATTATGCTTAGAGATATAACTTGAAATGTTTTGTTTTTTTTTTATGATAAGTGACACCACTCCTCTTCAATATGTCATTCTCACAGAGTAAACCAAGTGATTGTCAGATTTAAATGACCAATGCCAGTCCATTTCAGCTCACTAATGCCTAGGATATCAATGTTTATGTTGATTATGGACAACTTTTCATTTTTCTACATTCATACTTTGTGCTTTCTATGTTCTGATTATTAATGGATGTTTGCAGCTTTTTCTTCTCATTTTGAGTTGTGCCCCATCAGCAAATGAAGGTTTTGAAAGCTTTTCTCTATTTGCATCATCACAGCTAACTCTGCTTTGAGGAGGCAGCTTTTCTCCAGTTGTATTTTGAGTATCTTCCAACCTAGGACTCATCTTCTGGCACTATATCTGATAATATTCTAGTGTTCATCATGTTTCAATGTTCAGTATTTTGGTGCTTTCTGACAGTGCTCCACTGCTATTCATAAGGTTTTCACTGACTAAATATTAGAAACAATCATTCTCTCCTTTTACTTAGTCTGTCTTAGTCTGGAAGTTTTAGCTGAGACCTGTCTACTATGGGTTACCCTGGTGGTATTTAAAATACCAGTGGCACAGTTTTCAGAATCACAGCAACAGACAAGCCACCACAGTATGACAAACTGACCAAAGGGTGTTTTTTGTTTGTTTTTAGTGATGTGTAATTTACCTATTTTTAAAAATAGTTGTTATTAGGCATTTGGTCCTATATTTATGGAAATGAATCTAAGGTCATGAAGATTTAACTCTTATATTTAAGGTTTTGGTCCTTTTTGAGTTAATTATTGTACAAAGTGTGAGGTAGGGGTTCAAGTTCATGTATATTGATATCCAGTTGTCCCACCGTCACTTGCTGAGAAAACTATTCTTTTTTTCTTTTTAATTTCAAGTTCTCTTAAAAAAAATATATTGTGACTTGGGTCAAGGATTACAGAGCAGGTCATCAATTGTACAATCAATTAATACACATTTTGTTTCATCTTACTGATTGCAGTTTCCTTAATTAACATCACTCATCCCACTTCCTCCATGCATTTTATATTTCCATTCTTCCTAACCCATCTGAACTTTGTCTTTGGGTAAATGTTCCCCTTTTGATCTCAAATTGTTGATTTCTTTAAGGTGCGTGTACCTCACCAGTGTTGTTTCCCCTATAGAACTACATACTTGGATGAAAATTGAGCCTTGCTGGAGATCACAGGATAGAATTTTTCAAAACCAATTAATTATTGTTTTCAAATAACCTTTTTCAACAACATAAACAGCAACTATACTTATGGTCCTAACCAATTGGAATAAAATTGACTGCATCTGTCAAAAGAGGTGGCTTGTTGTTGTTAAGTGCCGTCGAGTCGGTTCCGACACATAGCGACCCTGTACAGGGTTTTCGAGGCTGTAAATCTTTACAGGAGCAGAAAGCCTCATCTTTCTCCCGCGGAGCAGCTGGTAGTTTCGAACTGCTGACCTTGCAGTTCCCAGCCCCATTCGCAACCACTACACTACCAGAGCTCCTAAAAAGAAGTGGTAGGAAAGCCAAAACAAAACTAGGGGCAGATTGTAGAACAGACAATTAATGCTAATATTCAGGTTCCGGTTGAAGTTGAAGAAAATTAAAACAAGTTCTCAACAGACAAAATATGACCTTGAACAAAACTTACCTGAATTTGGATACCATCTCAAGAGGAGATGCTTTACACATGAATGATCGAACACCAGAGGAGTTATGGGATGACATCAAGACCATGATATATGAAGAAGCCAAATGTCATTAAGAAAGAGGAAAGAAAGAAAAGACCAAAAAAAAAAAAAAAGTCTGATGAGACTCTAAAACTTACTTTTGAATGTTGAGAACTAAAAAGAAAAGGAAGAAATTATGAAGTAAAGAGCTAAAAAGGAAATTTCAAAGGGTAGCTGGAGAAGAGAATGTCAAGTATTATAATGAAATGTGCAAAGACCTAGAGTCAGAAAATCAAAAGGGAAGAACACAATGAACATTTCCCAAGCTGAAAGAACTGAAGAACAAATTTCAAGGCTTGATTTGTAATACTGAAATATTCTATGAACAAAATATTGAAAGAGGTAGGAAACATCAAAAGAAGATGGAAATAATACATCTTATTAGATTCAACCATCTGAAGAGGTAGCATATGATCAAGAAGAGCTGGTATTAAAGGAAGAAGTCCAAGTTGTACTGTATTCATGCAAGTAGACTTTAGCTATGATAAGTCATAAGCAGTAGCATTGACAGGGAGCTGCCAGAGATTCAAACAGGATTCAGAAGAGAACATGAAATGAGGAATACATTACAAACATCAGCTAGATATTGGCAGAAAATAGAGATTACCAGAAGATGTTCAATTGTGTTTTATTGACTATGCAAAGTCGTTTAACTGTGCATTGTAGCAAACTATGGATAATATTGGGAAGAATGAGTACTCCAGAACACTTCATTGTGACCATGAAAAATCTGTACATAGATAAAGACACAGTCATTCAAACACAACAAGAGGATAATGAATGGTTTAAAATCAGAAATGGTGTGTGCCTAGGTTGTATCTTTTCACCACATATATTCAATCGTTATGCTGAGGAAATAATCTGAGAAGGTGGATTATATAAAGAAGAGCATGGCATCAGAATTGGAGGAAGACTCATTAGCTATTTGCAATGTGCAGATTACACAACCTTGCTTTCTGGAAGTGAAGAGGGCTTAAAGTACTTACTGATGAAGATCAAAGAATACAGTCTTTTAGTATGGATTGCACTACACCTCAATGTCAAGAAAACAAAAAATCTCATAACTCAACTAGTAACTAACATTATGATAAATGAAGAAAAGATTGAAGTTGTGAGAAGATTTCAGTTTGTTTTCATTCACAATCAATGCTCATGGAAGCAGCAGTCAAGAAATCAGATGACATATTGCATCAGGCAAAACTTTAGCAAATGTCATCTTTAAACTACTAATGAGCAAAGATGTCACTTTGAGGACTAAGGTACTCCTCACCTAAGTCATTGTATTTTCAATCAGCTCATATGCATGTGAAAGTCGGACAGTGAATTAGGAAGATCATAGAAGGATCAGTATATTTGAATTATGGTGTTGGGAAGATTATTAACAGTACCTTGGACTTCCAGAAGAGCAAACAAGTCTGTTTTGGAAGAAATACAACCAGAATATTCCTTCGAAGTGAGGATGGCGAGACTTCATCTCTCAGACTTTGGACATGTTGTCAGGAAAGGACTAGTTCCTGGAGAAGGACATCATACTTGGTAAAGTGGAGGGTCACTGAAAACGAGGAAGACCCCTAATGATGTGAATTAGTGCAGTGGCTGCAGCAAGGAGCTCAGACTTAACACGACTGTGTTAATTCTAGGGCCAGGCAGTGTTTTGTTTTGTTGTGTTTATGGTTGCTATGATTGGGAAACAGCATGGAAAATGCGTCGACCAACTTTCTTATTAAACCATCTTTATGTTCTTAGGATAACTCCCACTTGGTCATGGTTTAAGCAAGTAAGTTATAAACATTGCTTGTTTTGGATTTCATTGCTTTATTTTCTGTAATCTTAAAATGGAAAGCTATGTTATTAATTTGAGTTTTTCTTCCAGTTAATGTTGGTGTTTACAGCTATAAATTTCCCTTTAAGAATTGCTTTAGTAGAATACTCTACGTTTTCATAAATTGTGATTTTATTTTATTTATATTAAATTGTTTTAAAGTTTCTTTTGTGTTTTTTGAAGATTTTTAAAATTCAGAAGACTATCGTTTAATTTCCATGGAACTGTGGTTTTTCCAATTCCTCACAATTGTCATTAAGCTCGAGCCTATTGTTGATGCCACTATGCCAATCCATCTTGTTGGAGGCCTTCCTCTTTTTCACTGACTGTCCACTTTACCAAGCATGATGTCCTTTAGGTACTGGTCCTTCCTGACAACATGTTCAAAGTTTAATGGACTAAGTCTCACCATCCTGTTTTCTAAACGAGCATTCTGACTGTACTTCTTCCAACATAGATTTGTTTGTTCACCTGGCATTCCATGGTACTTTTAATATTCTTCTCCAACATCATAACTCAAATGAATCAATTATTCTATGGGCTTCCTTATTCATTGCACAACTTTCACATACGTAAGAGGCTATTGAAAAGACCGTGGTTTGGGTCAGGCACATTTTAGTCCTCAAAGTGACAGTCTTTACTCTTGAACACTTTAAAAAGGTGTTCTGAAAATTTACCTAATTCAACATATTTGATTTCTTGACTTCTTTTTTCTGAGTGTTGATTGTGGATTTTAGCAAAATGAAGTCTTTTATAACGTCAGTCTTTTCCCCATTTGTCATTATGTTATTAATTGGTCCAGTTGTGATGAATTTTGTTTTCTTTACATTAAGGTGCAATCCATATTGAAGACTATGGTCTTTGATAATCATCAGAAAGTATTTTAAATCCTCTTCACTTCCAGCATACAAAGTTGCATCATCTGCATATTGTTATTAAGTGCTGTTCAGTCGGTTCCAACTCATAGTGACCCTGTATAGGGTTTCTGAGGAGCAGCTGGTGTGTTTGAACTGCTGACCTTGAGGTTCAATCCAACCTTGCCATTATCACTTCTTACATTCACTTTAGCATCTCTATGCTAGAGACCAAGTTTCAGAGTGTCTTCTGACATACATTTTGGTCTTTGCCTTCTCACTTGTCTTCTCAATGAAATTTTGCTTTCTTCGTGTATGATGTTCTTGATGTCACCCAAAATTCTCTGGTCTTTGGTCTTTAGCATCTAATGCATCAAATGTATTCTTCAGATGATCTCTAAATTCATGTGAGATATTTTCAAATTCATATTTTCACTCTTGCAGACTTGTTTTCATTTTCTTCAATTTTAGCCTGAACCTGAATATGAGCAATTGATGGTCTATTCCACAGTCTTCCCCTGGCCTTGTTTTGGTTGATGATATAGAGCTTTCTACCATCTCTTTATATACATATACAGTCAATTTGATTTCTGTAAATTCCATCTGGTGAGGTACAGGTGTATAGTCATCTTTTATGTTGTTTAAAAAAAGTTATGTCCAATTAACAAGTCTTGCAAGATTCTATCATGTTATTTCCAGCATCATTTCTATCACCAAGGCCATATTTTCAAATTATTGATCCTTCCTCTTTGTTTCCAACCTCTTCATTCCAATTGCCAATAATTATCAGTATATCTTGATTGTATGTTTGATCAATTTCAGGCTGAAGAAGTTGATAAAATTCTTCAATATTGTCATCACTGGCTTTAGTGGTTGGTGCATAAATTTGAATAATAGTGGTATTAACTGGTCTTCCTTGTAGGCATATGGATATTATCCTATCACAGACAGTGTTGTGCCTCAAGGCAGATCATGATATGTTCTTTTTGATGATGAATGCAATGCCATTCCTCTTCAATTTGTCATTCCCAGCATAGTAAACCATGTGATTGTCAGATTCAAAATGGTCAACACTAGTCCATTTTGGCTCACTAATGTCTAGGATATTGATGTTTATGTGTTTCATTTCAGTTTTGAAAATTTCCAATTTTCCTAGATTCATACTTTGTACATTGCATTTTCTAATTATTAATGGATGTTTACAGCTGTTTCTCTTCACTTTGAGTTGTGCCCCATCAGCAAATGAAGGTCCCCAGGGCTTTACTCCACTCGTGTCATCACAGTCAAATCTACTTTGAGGATGCAGTTCTTCCCCAGTCACATTTTGAGTGCCTTCCAACTTTAGGGGCTCATCTTCCAGCACTATATCTCACAATATTCTGGTGCTCTTCATCATGTTTCAGCATTTAATAATCTGGTGCTGCTATTCATAAGGTTTTCAGTGACTAAATTTTGGGAAGTAGTTCATCTCTCCTTCTTTCTAGGCTGTCTTCTCTAGAAGTTCAGCTGAAACCTGTCCTCCTTGGTGAACCTGCTGGTATTTAAAATGCTGGTGACATAGCTTCCAGAATCACAGCAACTCACAAGCCACCACAGTACGACAAACTGACAGACGAGTATGCCTCTCTCTATATATATACATATATATGCTTCATTGGTTTTGCTTGCCTATAAAACCCAGTCTAAGACAAGGTATTAGGCACATTTAGAGGATGCAAAATTCAGTATTTATTTATCATGCAAAATATGTTTCTGTTTTGCAATGATGAATGTGTTTCTAAATTAATCTTCATATTTCATCACATTATTTGTATATCTCCATGCAAGGAAGTTGGACAATTCCTTGAGGAAATAAATTAAATGAATATTTAAAACCTAAAACCAAACCCACTGCCATAAAGTTGATTCTGACTCATAGTGAGCCTAATGAACATGGTACAATTGCCCCACAAGGTTTCTGTGGCTGAAATCTTAAAGGAAACAGACTACCACATCTTTCTCCTAAGGACTAATAGGTGGATTTGAACCACTGACCTTTTAGTTAGGAGCTGAGCACTTAATTGCTGTGCCAACAAGACTCCTTCTAGAAATGTTGTTAAGTGATGTGGAGTTGGTTCTGATTTATCTGAGCAACAGCTGGTGGGTTTAAATATACTACTACTAAATTGTATACTTTAAAAGGATTAACTTGATATATTAATTACTTCTCAATAAGTAAAGATCATGTTATAGAAACACTTTTTGGTTTTCATAAATTCCCTCTTAACCCTCAGCTATACTATTACATTGAAAGAAGAGGGCTTTAAGAGCTGTTTTGTTTCTTTTCTCTTAAATTCCAGTCCAGTGCACAACACATGTTTATAAACACAATTTGTTTATCCTATTTAAGGACCAGTGTTAAATTATGTTCTTCTCTAAAGACCAAACGTTTTCAATATGACAACCCAGAATTCTAACTCTTTTTGTATCTCTATACTACACATGGATTCCCCGTGTGGCTCTGTAGGATAAGCACTAGACTGGAATGTTGATTTGAATCACAAGGTTGGTAGTTCAAACTCACCAGCCTCAGAAGTCCTACACAGGGTCGCTATGAGTCAGAATCAATTTGACGGCACTTAACAATAACAGTGCTACCTATAACCTTAAAATCAAGTACTTAGGTATGAATTTTCATTTATTTAACCAATTAAATCTTAGATTTAGAGGCAGAAAGACAATCATGTCCATGATTTACTTTGCATTATTAGTGCGGTCCTCCACTGACTTCCTAAAAGGCACTGTCCCCTTAGACAAAATTCCCTCTTCTAGAACAATGTTAAGGGCCCTTCTTCTATTCAGGTCTCATAGCTTATGACACTTGTTCTTTCCAGCAGACTTAATTTGCTAGAGAGGAAATAAGACATGAGATACCAGGTTCTTTATATTATAATCATAAGACATTAAGGTTACATAACTTGGGATATTGTCCAGTCCTTTTATTTATTCATTTTTAACTTTTCATTGTGATTTGAGTGAAGATTTACAGAGCAAATTGGTTTTACATTCAACAATCCATACACACTATGCTTTGTAACAGTGATTGCAGGCCCAAGATGTAACAGCACTCTTTCCACTTCCTTCCTGTGTTTACTGTTTCCATTCATTCGGCTTTCCAATCAATCACTGCCCCCTTTTTTTCTTGTGCAAACGCTGTCATTTTGATCTCCTATGGTTGATTTTTCTAAGTTGTGCTTAGCTCCTCTGTTGTTATGTTTCACCATATAAACAACAACAATGAAACAAATAAACCCACTGCCTTCAAGTTGATTCTGACTCATTATGAGTTAAACTTATATAGGATTTCTGAGACTAAATTGGACAGCTTGTTTCTGCCAGGGAGTAGCTGACAATATTGAAATGCTGACCTTGAGATTAACAGCTCAACCCTAATCCACAGTACCATGTATACCCTGAAAGACTGTATCTATTGATGTGTCTAAAGTTTAGTCATGGGGGTGAGTTTAGTTCCAGGCCTAAAAAGTGACAAAAGGGTATTTCACCAGCTTCTTTCAAACCATTAAGCCTGGTTTTCCTTTTTTCCATCATCATTATTGCTTATTGTAATGTGTGCCAGTTGCAATATAGGCTACATTGTTATCAATCAGGTGACTTAATATTTCAACTGGAATGGCAGAGTATTTTACATTGAAAATATCAAACAACTAAGCCTGTTATGTTTCAAAGATATGACTTGCAGTCTGAGGAAAAACCAAAAACTTTTCTTTATCCCTCTGAATATTCATGAATTTGTGCTTTCATTTCTTTGGTGGAAAATGGTATTGTTACATGAAAATACATACTCCTTGCTCTGAGTTATCATCAAAACTTTTGTAGCTATTTACTTGGGTTCTTGAAGTCCAAGAAACCTGCAGTCTTTTTGGAGGGAATTTTAAAAACTGAAAAAGACAATTGCCAGCTAAGTCTATGTCAATTCATGGCAACCCCAGGTGTGTCAAAGCAGAGTTTCTCAACAGAGTTATCTATTCTTCTTAGGTTGTTCTTTTGTTCGTTTGTTTTTCCTTTTTATTATGTATTGGGTGAAAGTTTACAGAGCATGTCAGTTTCCCATTAAATAGTTCAAAAACATTTTGTCTTATTTCATTGCTTGTAACCTCCTCAATGAAATATCCCACTTTCTGCCTGTTTTTCCATTCCTACTACTTTATTAACCCTTCTGAACTTTGTCCTTGAGTAAATGCTACTTTTATTATTTTTTCTCAAATTATTGATTGTTCTAAGTTGTGCATGCCTCCCAAGTGTTACGGTTTCCCTTATAGAACCATCTATTATTTTATTGAAAATGGAACCATAGAGATGAGTTTGGTTCTAGACCTAAACAATGAAAGGTGTTCCACCAGTATCTTTTTGACTAGAACACCTTTATTTTCTTTGTGATTTTGAATTTTGTACCACATTTTTCTCCCACTCTATCCAGGACCTCCTAATGTGATCCCTTTCATAGAGGTTTGTAGTGGTAGTGAGACACAATCTAATTCTTCTGGTCTAAGAGTTATGGAGATGTGTGTTTAAAAGGTCCATTAGTCCATAGGACTAATTATTTCCATGTGTCTTTGATTTTCACCATTCTTTGTTCCTCTGAAGAGCAAGACAACAATAATTGCCCCTAAGATAGCTGCTCATTACCTTTGAAGTCCCCATTTATGAAAACCTCTGTTGTCTTTAATTCTTAATTCCTCCCACTAGTTTGTAGATTTATTATTATTACTATTAAAACTTTTATTGTGGATTGAGTAAAAGTTTACAGGGCAGATCATCGATTTTACATTCAACAAATTATACACCTTATTTAATTACAATGATTATAATCCACTCCAGGTACCATCAGTTAACGGTGTTTCTCTCTATTCACTTTTTTTTTTTTTTTTTTTAATGTTTTGTTGTGAATTATGTGATGGTTTACATGGGAGAACCTTAGCATTACATTCATCTTATCATGTCATTTCATTGCTATGGTTACAATCCCCTCCATGCATCATCAACCAACCAAAGGGTACACACTACAAGCCTGCCCCCTGGTCATCAGCACACAGCCCCTCTCCCTCTCTGGGTCTAAAGTCCCCAGCTGCTCAATCTCTCCACGTCATCATCTCTGCCTCCATCTCTGGCATTACAGCTTCTCTGGGTAGGGTCCCGTTCTCCACTCTTCTCCCTTGATGGTACCAGGGACCTCTGCTCCTAGACTTCAAAGTTAATCACTTCCCTCCTTGCTACAAAATGTCTACCTTTACATTTCCAACCTCACAGTGATAACAATTATTCACTACTGTATCAAAAGAGACCTCTCCGCATTTCCTTTCATCAGCCCTGCCTAGACAGATTGGATACTACTCAGTGGAGAGTCTACCTTCCTCCATTTCCTCTGGATGCAAGTTCCCTCTTGAAAGCTTGTAAGTCAGTCACTTCTTGTCTATGTACTGCCTCCCCTCCCCCCCATTTTGGATAGCCAATATCCAAGTTGCCCATCCCTGTCTATTCTGTGTATGGAGGGGGTGGGAATGATCCTTGCTGTAAAGATTTTTCCCTCTTTTGAGCTACTGCTACATAGGTGTAGGTCAAATCATCAAATTGTATCAGATTACTCTTTTTTTTTCCCTCTTCTTTCTTCTTCTAATTGAGCTCTGATCATTCAGTCATTGAAGCCAGGTCAAGTGGTTATTATCTGCAAGTGTGGGTGTTCTTGTGCATATGCCCTCTCTTCTTATCAGCTGGATGCTTCCCTCTCCACTCTAGCCCTCTGTGGCTATGTCACTGACTTTGGGCCCAAGAGTCCCCAGGTCTTGCCACACTGCTGGCCAACCAGGTCTCCACCTGGGTTCACAGGAGTCTATTGAACATTGTAGGGCTTAGCTTGCAGCTTCATCACTGTTTTTCCCTCACTTTCCCTTATTGGTGATGAACATGGTCACCAATCAGAGTGTGTATTCCCATTGAGTCTTAGTCTTGGAAGGACGTTTGTACTGAGGGGACCAAACCACTTGCCTTGATGTCTCCTGGGCAAGAAACTTGCTTGTTCTCAAGGTTGTATTCTTTCACCATACTTATTCAACCTGTATGCTAAGAAAATAATCCAAGAAGCTGGGTTATATTAAGTAAAACATGGCATCAGGATTGGCGGAAGACTCATTAACAACCTGCGATATGCAGATGATACAACCTTGCTTGCTGAAAGTGAAGAGGACTTAAAACATTTACTAATGAAGATCCAAGAGTACAGCCTTCGGTGTGGATTACATCTCAATGTCAAGAAAAACAAAAATCCTCACCACTGGACCAATAAACAACATTCTTATCAATGGAGAAAAGATTGAAGTTGTCAAGGACTTCATTGGATCAACTATCAACACTCACGGGAAGCAGCAGTCAAGAAATCAAACGACGTTGCATTAGGCAAATCTGCTGCACAAGTCCTTTTTAAAGTGTTGAAGAGTAAAAGATGTCAGCTTGATGACTAAGGTGTGCCTGACCCACAAGCCATGGTATTTTCAATAACCTCATATGCATGTGAAAGCTGGACAGTGAATAAGAAAGACCATAGAAGATTTGATGCTTTTGAGTTATGATGTTGGAGTAGAGTACTGAAAGTACCATGGGCTGCCAAAAGAACCAATAGATCTGTTTTGGAAGAAGTGCAGCCAGAGTGCTACTTGGAGGCCAAGATGGCCAAACTTCGTCTCTCATACTTCGCACATATTGTCAGAAGGGACCAGTCACTGGAGAAGGATATCATGTTTGGTAAGGTGGAGGGTCAGAGGAAAAGAGGAAGATTCCCCAATGAGATGGATTGGCCAAGTGGCAGCATTGATGGACTCAACTGTGGCAACAGTAATGAGGTTGGCCCAGGATTGGGCAGTGTTTCATTCTGCTGTGCATAAGCTCTCTATGGGTTGGTACCTACTCGATGGCACCTAATAACAACAACAACAAATTTGATTTGACTGCTGGGTATTGTTATGTATGTTAATATGAGGTCTTCAGTTGCTGATTTTCCACCCCCAAAATTCACTTTTGTATTTCTTGGAATGTTGGTTTGGTTTTTACAAATTTCTTTAATTTCTGTTGATCTGAAAATATCCTTATTTTGCTATTGTATTTGAGGGACAATTACCCACTATTGAATCATAGGGATTTTATCCCCATTTCTTTTTACCGTACCCATCTAGACAATATTGAAACTATTCAGTGAAGACTCTATTTTTCCCCATACAACCTTAAAACCTTGAAACGAAACTCCCTCTTGAAACGTTGTAAGCCAGTCACTTCGTGACTCTATTGTCCCCTCATTTTAGGTAGCCAATGTCTAAGTTATCCATCCCTATCTACCTTGTGTACAGAGGGGATAGCAGTGATACTTGATGTGAAGATGACTTTCCTCTCTGTTGGTATTTAGAGTTACTACCTCCATGAGTATAGGACAAGTTCATCAAGTTGTAGCAATTTACCCTAGATTCCTATATCAAAAATTGTTTTGTTTTGTTTTATTTTTAAATCTTCCTCTAGTTGAGTTCTGATTATCAAGTCATCCAGGTTAGGTCAAATGGGTACTATATGCAAGTTTGGGTTTTCTTGTGTATTTCCCCTAACTTCATAACAGCTGGATGCTTTACTCTCAGCTCCAGCCCTCTGTGGCTATGTCTTTGTCCATGAACCACTTTGTCCTGTATATTTGATTTGGAGTTGTCTGTCCCTGAGATATTTTGGAGTTATGTTTATTCTTAATATGTGTTGGTTTGTTATATTCTGATGTTTTGTTTTGCTTTCATTTGATATTCCATATATGGTGTATACTTTGAATACTAATTTGACAGTGGTGGGTCACTCCCAATCTGTCTACAGATGGATGGAATAACTGGTGGGAGTGTTCACACAGGTCTCTGCTTTCCGGTAATGAAGATCAACTGCAGTTAGGGTGAGCATGTATTGTCCACTGATTATCACTGGCACAATGGTGCAGGGGCAAGTGCTAATAGTCATCCACTTTGTAAAATAGTAGATGATAAGGCTGACTAGTAGGGTGACTCCTGGTATAGCTCTGTAGGATAATCACTGGACTGCAAACCACAAGGTTGGCAGTTCAAACCCACCAGCTTCTCCTCAGAAACTCTATATGAGGTCTCTAAGAATCGGAAAAAACTTGATGGCACTTAACAACAAGCAGAGGTAACAATGTCCTTCTCTCATTGAAGGGGGCAGAATAAAAAATTAAAAAAAAAAAAAAGACAAAATAAAAGAGGGATGAAAACAAGAAAAAAAGAAAAAAAATACAGGTACAAATGTGAAAAAGTAAGTTAATAAAAAGGAAGAAAGTGAAAAAATAAAAGAAGAGAAAAACGAAACAAAATAAAAACCACAGCAAAAAGACAAACAGCAACAACAAATAAACAAAACACAAAAATACATTGTAGCAATGCTGCTAGTGACACAATCCATGGGAGTTTATGACTGCTGCTGGGGCAAGACTGTGGGGTAGTGTCTGCATTGCTTGCATCTCCAATGGTGGATTCCAAGGTAGTGAGTCTTGAGTTCCCTGAGAGAGAAATCGATTAAGCACAGGGAACTACAGATATGGGTATATTCTGCTCAGGATTCCATGCTACTGTTGATGAGAGGTGGCCTAAGCAAACCAGGCAAGTGTGGGTTCACTTGTGGGAGGAGTATCCAGAGCTGTCAACTTTGTAGGTATGCCGGGAAGCCTTATTCCTGGTGCCTGGGAAGATATGGTTTGGGAAAAAATTAAAAAGTACTTCTCGGGTCACAGTTCATTGGTATGGCTAGATACAGATTTAGGCAGGTGAAGCCAATTATCCAATTCCTGCCCAGGCTCCGTGGGAGTTTAGAAGTGGGGGAGAAGGTTCCTGGAGTCCAGCATCTCCAGTCTCAATATCATAGAACTTTTCATGGGCTTTCAGCCTAAGTGACTAAGGCTCTCTACTAGTGAGTTGTTTTGCCCCCTTCACTGATTCACACCTTGTTCTACTGTCACCCATGCTACTCCTATTCCTGCCCCTCCACTTGCATTAGCCTCTCCCAGATTCAGTTTATATTCAATGCACCTTGTTTCACTCAGGATCTGCCCAGACTCTGTTCTCCAAAGACTCAGGGTGAATCTCAGTTCCCAAGGCACACCAGGCCCTGAAACATCAGAACCCTGGACATCTGTCATGTCTCATTTCTTCCACTTTTCTCTGGCTTATTGTTTCAACTTCATTAATCTCCCTGCTATTCCTTGAACATACCATGCAGATTGTCACCTCAGGGTCTCTGCATATGCTGTTCCCTCAGCCTGGAATGTCCTTCTCCTAGATAATCAGATCATTTTGTTCTATGGTTATGTCAACTCCCAGAGAGACTTTCTTAATCTGAAATTGTTCTCCCTAACTCATTACTCCATCTTTTAGCTTTCTTTATCCCTTATTTTGGACTACCTGAGACTAGTTGGCTCTTTCCCTTGCCTTATGGTAATTTCATTCTCTCTCTCCTTCTAGTGCAGGGTCTTGCCCAATAAGCCACAGACATCTGAATCTATCTCATGTTCTGCTTCTGGGAGTCAACTTAAAATACCATGCCTGAGAGACACAACGGTGTTCATTTGCTTGGAACTTCTCTTTGGATGTAGCTCACCTGTTGAGATTAAGGTTATTAGATTGTGCAAATTATTTGCCCTCAGCTACTAATCTCAAGGTTGGTGGCTCAAAGCTACTCAGAGGAGCCACAGAGAACGACCCCATGATCTGCTTGCATAAAGATTATAGCCAAGAAAACCCTATGGAGCAATTCTACTTGTAACACATAGAGTTATCATTACCATAATCAACTCAACAGCAACATGTTAAGTTTTATATTTGGTTGTTGGATTTTTTTCTTTCTTTCTTTCTAATATTTTGGTTGAAATATACAGCAAAACAAAAATAAAATCAGAACCTGAGGTAGTCACATGAGTAATTATGTGAGCTTTGGTTTTTAATGCCAAATGTCTGATTCCGGAGTTGTCTTCAGGCCTCCAAGAGTCATGTTTACCTAACTAAATGTGTGAGGCAATGGCATCAAACACAATGAGATCATGTGAGCTATAGCAAACAGTCAACAGATGCATGCTATTTATTTTGATTTTTAGTCTTTTCATATTTTTTCATAAGTCACACAGCCATTTTGCTTACAGGCTATCCTAAATTAATCTTCACTATATCATGTTTCCCAAATTGAGGACTATATGGTCTGCAAGAGGAGCTACACTTATTAAAGACAAGTATCAGTAGTATGTCATACCCCCTTCATAGCAGTAATGTACACAAATGTCTTTGATTACTATGCTTTATCTTCATGATGTTTTTTTTTTGTCTTCTCTGAAACTCCAAAACATGTTATTGACAATTTCTTTTGAAATCTCTTTGGAGACATAACTTACTTAAAATGTAACATTTAGCTATATTTAAGATAGCCTTTGCTTTTTCTTTCCTCTGTATTCAAAAGGGAGGGCTGACATGGTGCTGTCAGATAAGCATTGGACTAATAACCATAAGGTTGGAAGTTCAAACCTACCAGCCACTCCTCAGAAACCATATATGGAGTTACTATGAATCAGAACCAACTCAACAGCACTTAACAACAAAAGCAACATTCAAAAACCTCAAGATAATATTTGAAAAATAATATAGCATCTGTAAAGATTCAGAAATTGAGATGAGTAATTTAATGAAAACTTCCAAAGGGAAGTTTGTTTGGTTAAAAAAAAAAAAAAAAAAAAAAAGTTGATTTTTCAATTAGGTTGAAAGTTTTTCTATATTCAGAATTCAGAATTGATGTTTCATGTGTGGGCCCATCATTTAGCTTCCACAGACCAGCAGATGATCATGGAGTAGAGCCAAAAGGGGACTGTTAGAGCCTACTAACATTCCCTTGGTAATCCTGGTATGACCCTGTGGATTAATGCGCCAGACTGCAAAGCCATTTGAACTGCAAGGTCGGAGATTCAAGCTCACCAGTTGCTCCTAGGAAACCCTATACAGGGTCGCTATGGGTCGGAACGGACTCGATGGCACCTAATAACAACAACAACAATATTCCCTTGAAAATTCAGATTTGATTACAATGATAACTATGACTAAAAAAAAAATGAAATAAAATGAAAGTGATAATTGATGTCCTTGAATATATGCTTGCACTATGATTTAGGAATGCATAATTTATTTCTTCAAGGTATTTTTCCCAAAATGGTCATCTCTCAATATGTTCTGGGGTGAGAGAATATTTTCTTACATGTGTTTGGGGAATAGTATGCCTCATGCCCCTTCTAGATAGTCATAGGCACATTAGCACATTCCTGGTCCTGAGCAGACATAGTTAAGGAAAGAAACTCTTTTAATCATTTTTGACCAAGATTCTCAAGCTTATTCAACCATATAATAACCTTCTTAAGTATTACTATCTTAAGGAACAAATTTTTAAAAAATCATACTTTGAGATTCAATGATGATAGAGATCTTAGGTTGCTGCGGTTGTTAAGTGTCATTGAGTCAGTTCCAATTCATAGTGGCCCTGTGTGGGGTTTCCAAGAAGTGGCTGGAGGGTTTGAACCACTGGCCTTGAGGTTCAAACAGACCTTGCTGTCCAATGCTTTGTCCTACAGTGCCACACCAGGACATAGAGGTCTTACATTTCCCCTCAATTTGCATCTAAGCTGAAATGAGACATTGTGTACAGTATCAACATGTACACTGCTATTGTCTCCACTTTTACAACAGGACATTTACACATTTTTTTTCCCTTTCCAAGAATAAATAATAATATTAGAGAAAAATCAGAAAATGCTAAAAATCATTACTAGACCCTCTGTGGGTAATGTTGAGTTGAAACGCTCTAACTTAAAACCAAGCTGGAATTATTTAATATACTTGCAGCACAGAGGTTTTATATTAAGGACAATTTGTATGAAAAGAAGGCAGTTATTTAGGGGAAAATGTTTTGTTTAGTGACAAATAGAGAAAAGGAAAATAAAAACTTAAATAGGTTAACGTTTATATAAGATATAGGTAATTTTTTTGGTGTAATACATTTCAAAACTTATGTTGAAAAAGCATATTGTTATGCTGATAAAAATATACTTTAGATTTAAAAATGATTCTATAAGTGATAATTGGTATCTAGATGTCAAGAAGAATATGTTATAGTAATAAATTTAGAGAATCTTCAGTAGGGTCATGGGCATCACAGAAAATTCTCATATGGGAAACTTTTTGGCTTTCTTATCTTTGAGCTATCAAGAGGGCTGTGAACATCCCATCAGGTAAATCTCAATTCTAAATACTAACCCTCCTGTCTTTAAGATTCATTTCCTAGCTTTTAGCTTAATTTTCTCTGATTAATAGCCCAATCTAGAGAAAATAAAGAAAATGAGGAGAAATGTAGTCTGAATCTTACTTTGACTAAAAATCCAGAAAGCTTTTGAGAAAAAGGAGTAATATTTTAGGATTCACACACTTAGTTTCTTCTGATTTTCTATTTATTGAATGGCCGGGTCCTTGGTACTACATGTAAAGTCTACTACTAGCCTTTGTTAAGTGAATTACAATAAAATTGATAATGTACATAAAATTGCATAATAACCAGGTGAACTGCTAAACACTCCATTTTGGCATGCAGGCTTCATTTTCCTGCAGCCTCATGTGGTCACCCCAGAGTTAAGGGTGAGCAGATCAAACATATAACCCGCAGTGGCAGGTGGCAGGGCACAGCTGGCCTTTCTGCAGCATGTGTATTTGCACCACATCTCTGCCAACTGTGCCTGAGCTGTATTTGATTGTAACATGCCAGCTTGATTCATACAGAGCTGTCCAACAATTAATTATATGAGCTTTTGTGAGAAGATGAGACAGGAATGCATGCTTTTACCTTTCTGGAGATTTTACCTTAATAGAGGAACTGAATTAGCAAATAAAACCTACTCCAACAGTTTATGTCACTTTATTTTTCTTCAACAACTTCAATGAATGTACATAAATACACAGAACAAAAGACTGTGTACATAAATAGAGAAGAACATCTAGACAGAGTGCCTTTTATTTTCAGCCTTTAGCTGTATCTTAGGAAGCATTGCAGCTTACTGAAGAGGTCAGTCAGATCATCAAATGATATTGCTTTCTTTCGTTTGGCATGATAATAAGATTGGAACCAGTAGTTAGTGAATTATTTGAGTCATCGAAAGAACAAGCTTAATTTTGTGTGGTGTATCAAACTACTTAACAGAGGTTAAAGTAGATTATCTTTCATGACTATTGGAAAAAAACTGAACCAAATACACACACACAACACAGGAAGAAGTAAAAAAGGATTGCATAAAAAAAAAAAAAAATCACAGAACCCTTCATTAAAACTATCAAGGTCAATCTATTGTTTCTCAACATATTGTGTATTCGGGTCTATATATTTCTGATGGCTGTGCTTACTTCTCTGTAACCACTTCTGGAAGAATTTTGCACTCTTCAATTTACACTACATCAAAATGGCAGTATTGGCATCTTGAGGGACTCAAATTGTGTTCCTTTTACATGTTCTTAGAGTTTGGGGAATAAAAAGAAATCTGAAGGGGCAAGACCAGGGCTAAGTTTTCACAATGAAATTATTGTAGGGCAACCTTGCTGTCATGGTGGAAAAAAATTCTTCAGATTAATGTTTCTGGCCTTTTTCTAACCAATGCAGTTTTCAGCTTTCTTAAAACTTCTTCATAAGCTCTGATGATTGTACCACATCCTTTAAGAAAATCTATGATGATTACCTCTTTGGAATCCCCAAAACCAGTCACCACAACTTTCTGAGCTTACCTCTCTGTCTTAAATTTAGTTGACCCAGATAATCTCCTTAGAAGCCATTGTTTTCACTGGAATTTTATTTTGAAGGCACTCTACCATGAGTCCTGTTGTGGTGCTGTAGGATAAGCATTTGACCAGAAGGTCAGTTGGAACTACAAGGTTCAAACTCACCAGCCACTCTTCAGAAACCCTATACAAAGTCGTAGCTAGAACTAGCTAGACAGCACTTAACAACAGCAATAACATCTAACAAGACTGAGACAAGTGTACTACTGAGAAAATTTGTCTGAAGCCATCACTGGTAGCAAAGACATGTATAAACACACATTTTACTTGGAATAAACTTCTGCATGTATGAACTAGAACCCTTGCAGCAATATTTTTTTACTTACCTTCATGTGTGTGTCTGAGTGTGTGTGTATGTCTGTCTGTCTTGGAGGGAGCTCTGAATCGTCTGTTATGAAAGAGGAATTATTTACTGTCTAACCCATTAAACTTCAGTATGGATTGCATCTGAATGTAAAGAAAACAAAAATCCAGACCAATGGACCAATAAACAACAAATATCAACAGAGAAAAGACTGAAGTTGTCAAGGACTTCATTCTTCTTGGATCAACTATCAACACTCCTGGAAGCAGCAGTCAAGAAATCAAACGACATATTGCATTAGGCAAATCTGCTGCACAAGACCTTTTTAAAGTGTTGAAGAGGAAAGATGTCAGCTTGAGGACTAAGGTGTGCCTGACCCAAGCCATGGTATTTTCAATAACCTCATATGTATGCGCAAGCTGGACAGTGAATAAGGAAGATCATAGAAGAATTGATGCTTTTGAGTTATGGTGTTGGAGAAGAATATTGAAAGTGCCATGGGCTGCCAAAAGAACCAATAGATCTGTTTTGGAAGAAGTGCAGCCAGAGTGCTACTTGGAGGCCAGGATGGCCAAACTTCATCTCACATACTTCAGACATACTGTCAGAAGGGACCAGTCACTGGAGAAGGATATCATGTTTGGTAAGGTGGTTGTTGTTATGTGCCGTGGAGTTGGTTCCGACTCATAGTGATCCTGTACAGGGTTTCCGAGGCTGTAAATCTTTACGGGAGCAGAAAACCTCATCTTTCTCCCACGGAACAGCTGGTAGTTTCAAACTGCTAACCTTGCAGTTTGCAGCCCAATTTGCAACCACTATGCTACAAGGTCAGAGAAAAAGAGGAAGACCACCAGCGAGATGGATTAGCAAAGTGGTAGCCTCAATAGGCTCATGTGTGGCAACAATTGTGAGGTTGGCCCAGGACCAGGCTGTGTTTTGTTCTGTTGTGCATAGGGTCACTATGAGTCAGTACAGACTAGATGGCACATAGCAACAACCCATTAAAGTTTTATTAGCATAAAAACGCCAAAGGTGACACATTTTATAAATGCATAAAAAGTAGGAGACTGGTGATGTTTAGAAGGACAAAGGACAGAAACATTTGATCAATCTAAAAGATGATAAACACGGAGTACTTGGAATTCACACAGTGTGTTTTTAAATACTTTGTACAAGAAAAACCTCTGAAGGGATCAAGAGAAGAAACTTGGTGAGGTCATACCACCTCTTTCACAACATTCCACCTGGATCTAGATTATATATATGAAATATCATCTGGTTTTCCAAGAATATGCAAAGCCTTTGGCCATTTTCCTTTCTCTGCACATCATTGAAAATTACCCTGTGGCCACTGCCCTATTGCATTTTTCCATTCCCCGGGCAAATGGAGAATGTTATCCTGATTAAAAGCTCTCTCACACTACTCAAATCTCTTTCAGCAGGTTCACTTCTCTTTTGATACACACAAATTACATTCCCTCTGCAGAGCACTTGGTGTCATTTTACATACACTGTACTGGTTGAGCAGTTCTTCCTTGGTCATTTCCAACTCCATCCGTGTCCTTGGAGAGAGGAAGATAGACACAGTAATGATCTCATCCAGGTCATTGGCTAGAGGAGGGCAGAGAATTTCTGCCCTGCTCTAAAATGCTCTTATTTTTTTATTATTCTCTTTAAGAACAAATAGATGTAGATTTCCAAGTTCAAGGGAAAATCTGCCTTAGTAAAAGAATCTCCCTTCTTATTCCATTTCCTCTCTTGATTTTCTCTAGCAACTCCTACTAAAATAAAAAGAGACAGAAAGAATTGGGCTATTATAGATCTTTATTTTTTAGTACTTTTTATTGTGAATTGAGTGAAAGTTTACAGAACAGATCATTAGTCCCATATTCAACAAATCATACACTGTGTATCATTGCAATGATTGCAATTTCTTACATGTATCATCAGTTAACAGTATTTACCTGTATTCATTTTAACTCTTACACTCCGCCAAGTGTCTTCCACTACCCTCATCTTTTCTGTGTTAACTTTCCTCTTATTTTATATTGCCTTCCCCATTACCGAAGTTAACATGTTTCTACCTCTTCCCAGTGAATAATTTTTCCTTCCCTCCCACCTCAGATCAGATTCATAAAATATTTCTTTTGGTAAGACAAACTTTTCTTAACTTTTCACATCAGTGTCCTCTTACAATATTTGTTCTTTTGTGGTTGGCTAATTTCACTCAGCATAATGTCCTCAAGGTCCATACATGTTATGCAGTGTTTTGCCAATTGGTCATTATTCTACACTGTTGCGTGGTATTCCATTGTGTGTATGTACCAAAGTTTGTATCCATTATGCTACTTTCTTTCACTTGACTAGTGCATTTTATCCACTTACAATCAATAAATTTTTGATAGGTATGAATTGATTGCTATCATTTTCCTGTGTGTTTCTTGTGGTGTTGCTAGTTTCCTTGATCCATGTACATATCCCCACTGAGTTCATTTTGTTTGTGGGTTTTCTTTTCTTCATTGCTGTTATTTTAATGTTTATGAAATCTTTCTGATTTTTCTTTTTTATTTTGATGTTGTTGTTGTTGTTTAAGTGCCATCAAGTCCGTTCTGACCCATAGCAACCCTGTATAGGGTTTCTTAGGAGCGACTGGTGAGCTTGAACCACTGACCTTGCAGATTTTGATGTAAAGGTGTATTAATTTATTTTGCGGTTACCTCATAATTTATTATTTTTTTCCCTGCTTAAAGCAATCTGTTTTACAGAAAAATCAATTTAAGTTCCTCTCCCTTGGAAGTTACTTTTCTATGTTATTCTCTCTTTTTGATTTTTAGTTGACTTCATTATAAATTGAAATCTTTGGTTCCTTATTTTCAGTCTTTTAGGCTTGTATTACTTCAAATACTTCTACATCTGTAAGCCACCACTCATCTGTCAGTTTGTCTTACTGTGGTGGCTTATGAGTTTCTGTGATTCTAGAAGCTATGCCATGGGTATTTAAAATATTAGCAGGGTTACCCACAGTGGACGGGTGTCAGATGAGTTTCTGAACAAAGACAGACAGGAAGAAGGAGAGATGAATTCGTTCCAAATATTTAGTCACTGAAAACCTTATGAATAGCAGAGAAACACTTTCAGATATAGTGCCAAAAAATGAGTCCCTCAGGTTGGAAGTCACTCAAAATGTGACTGGGGAGGAGCTTCCTCCTCAAAGTAGAGTTGATCATGATAGCAAGAATGGAGTAAAGCCTGTGGCAGTAAAGCCCTTGGGACCTTCATTTGCTGATGGGGCACAACTCAAAATGAACAGAAACAGATGTAAAAACCATTAATAATCAGAACATGGAATGTACAAAGTATGAATATAGGAAAATTGGAAGTTGTCAAAAATGAAATGGAATGCATAAACATTGATACCTTAGGCATTAGTGAGCTGAAATGATAAAACTGCAATTCTCTGAATCCACTCTTCAAAGTCAAAAAAGAGGAATTTGGAATTTTAAAAATGCATGAAAATTTTACATCAGGCTCTTCAGAGTCAATCCATTATCTAGTGGTTGTTTTTCCAGCCTTCCCCACTCCGCCTGGTCACTGCCTGCTCCTCATAGTACTGGGACAGTGGGACAACAAATGAGGAGAAAAGAATACACAAATCATTCATATTGTTGCCATCTCTCCTCCCCTTAAGACCATCCTATACACACTGTCATTGCTCTGCTGGGAACACGCCTTGACATTGTCTCATACACATGCCATTGGTCTGCTGGGAACACCTTCCTGACCTTAACTTGAGCACAATATCACTTCCACCTTCATTGCCTCATACATACTTTCACTGCTCTATGGGAAACGCCACCACCACCCAACACTTACCTGCACACACTATCACTGATCAGATGGGAACAACACTGAGAAACTAATCAATAGCTCTAAAACTGTCACAGCTCAGAACACAGCTCAGGACTGGGAGAAAGGTCCCTGCTTTCCTTCATGGTGTCCTCAGTCAGCAGAACCCTAACTGCCTCCTATTGCCCTGGCCAATGTTTTCCATGAAAGCAATTCTGGCCATCCTCACTCCCAGCAGTTTCATGCCCCAAGGCAGTGAGATGTGGCCTAGACTTGGCTGACTCTAAAATTCAAAAGGAAGGTCAAAGGGCCAAGATTAACTAGCAACTTCCTGAAAAAGGACAGCAAGACCAGGTTGGAGGCTGAGGAGTCGGAGGGCTTGCCTTACTGGCATTGGCACTTATTATACAGACAAAATAATGAAAATTAGCATAGCCACAGGAAGAAAAACAAAGTGTCCTAGTAGAGTGTAAACACTGCCTATTCATGCACAGAAACAACATAAAAACAAATGCCAGATAATGCTCAAAATCACCATACAGAAACTAGGAAATGCTTACAGTATTTTGTGCACTACTCTAAGGGCTTACCAAACACTAACTCACTGAATCCTCATGCCTATGAACTATGTGGTTGTTGTTGTCAAATACCATGGAGCATGTTCCAATTCATAGTGACCCTGCACAGGGTTTCTGAGGCTGTAAATCTTTAGGGGAGCAGAAAACCTCATCTTTCCCCCACAGAACAGCTGGTAACTTCGAACTGCTGACCATGAGATTAGCAGCCCGATTCGTAACCACTACGCTACCAGAGCTCCTGTGAAATATGTGGTGGGTAGCTTTTAAGAGGGGCCCCATCGTCCCTGTTCAGTGATGTTTATACCCTGTGTAATCCCCTCTCCTTGAACAGGGACTAGATTTACTGAGGTCTAGAATATGGCAGAATTAAGAGATGCTACTTCCAAGATGGGGTTCTAAAAGAAATATGAATTCCATCTCATATATTATCTTGCTCTTTTGACCCTTTGCTTTGAGGGAAGCTGCTTTGTTGTGAGCTGCCATCTGTTCAGTAGGATCTGAATGAGTTTCTGATCAACAACTAGCAAGGACCTACATGCATGAACTAGAGGAGGATTCTCCCTCAACTGAATCCAGATAAACTCATGTTGTTGCTGTTACGTGCCATTGAGTCAGTTCTGACTCATAGCAACCCTGTATAGGGTTTTCAAGGAACTGCTGGTGAGTTGAACCACCACCTGGTATTTCAAACTGACATTGTGGTCAAGTGCTTTATCTCACAGCACCACACCAAGACTCCCAGTGAATCCATAGCTACCATCAATACCTTGCTTACACCTTGCAGGAGACCTTGATTGAGAGACACCCAGGCAAGGCTCAGCTGAACGCTTGACCCATGAATGATAATATTGTCTGAGTGATAATGTTGTTTTAAGTAGCAAGGTTCTGGGTGATTTGGTACACAGAATGGAATACTAATGCAGTCTAATGTTCAACCTCACTTTACAGTGACACGGGAAATCACTCATCACTGGGATGTGTATGAGAAGTTGTTGTTGTTGTTATGTGCCGTGGAGTCGGTTCCAACTCATAGCGACCCTGTACAGGGTTTCCAAGGCTGTAAATCTTTACGGGAGCAGAACGCCTCATCTTTCTTCTGCAGAACAGCTGGTCGTTTCGAACTGTTGACCTGTGGTTAGCAGTTCTATTTATAACCACTACGCTACCAGTGGGGCTGAGAACATTGTGGTGTGGTGCTGTAGGATAAGCACTAGAACTCTAGGTTGGTTTGAACCATATGGTCTGTGTTTCACACTCACCAGCCACTACTCAAAAAATCCTATGCAGGACACCTAACAACAACAACTTAGAAAAAAAAGTTTCTCACCACATATCACTTAAAAATTCAGCTACAGTTAGATTACACACCTAAATTAAATTGATGAAACTTTAAGTTGTTGAGAAGAACCTATAGGAGAAAATATAACCACAGATTATGTACTTTCTGAAACAGAAAGCACAAAGTATGAATAAAAGGAAACTTTGATGAATTCAAGTACTTCTCTGTATATTAAAAGACAATCAAAAGCAAGACAGTAGGGTATTTGCAATAAACATAACTGGCAAAAAAAAAAGAGTATGCAGAATCTGACAATTAATAGATAAAGCACGACTCAACAGAAAAACAAGGCCAGAGATATGAACTTTTCACAAAACAAATAGCAAAAAACAATGGACATAGTAAGGAAAAGATGTTTAAACTAATTAGTAATAAGGAAAATAGAAATTCAAGCCACAATAAAATAGGGTTTTATACCCAACAGATTTGTAAATACTTAAAAGTCTGACACTGTCAAGAAATGTGGAGGCATCAATCTCTGTTAGTGGGAATGTAAAGTGATGTAATAATTCTGTAAGGCAGTTTGGCACTGTAAGTTAATAAACTGGACAACAAAGTCAGTTTTAGCCACAAGGTCATAGGTTCAAGTTCACCAGTTGCTCCTCCGAAACCCTACACAGGGTCACTATGGGTTGGAAACGATTCATTGGCACTTCACAACAACAATACCCTAAAACCATTTGAAGATGTCCTTTCCCTACATTCCAGCAAATCCACTCCTAGTTAAATATTCTGTAGAAATTCGTATTAAGAGTGCTTGCCATGGCATTGATTATAATAGCAAAAAATCTGAAAACCTAAATGTCCATAGATTGAAAAATGAATAAATATATTGAGGGATAGTCATTGCAATACTCTAAAGCAATGACAATAAACAATGGAGAGAAACATACTTAGTGATAAATTTAAGAAACACTCTTTTGAGTTAAAGAGTTACTTACAGAAGAATATTTACAATATGGTTTGATTTAGATAAAGTCAGAAGAAGCACACAACTAAGCAATAAATATGAAGAGGCTTCAAACAGTTTGTGGAAAATTCCATTGCCTTTTAATTCTATTTTTCCATGAACTTTTTTTTTTTTTTAAGCTATCGTTGTGAATTGAATGATAGTTTACATGGGATAACATCGATTTTGTACTCAACCAATTATATTTTGTTTCATGCAATGATTACAATCTCCTCCATGCGTCATCAGTTAACAGTATTTGCTTCTATTCCATTGTTTTCTCTCATGTACACAAAAACACTCAGGAATATGTACTCATTTAAAAAACCAAAGGGCACATACTGCCTGGCTGCCAGCACATGGCCTTTCTCTTTCCATGAGTCTAGAGTCCTCAGCTGCACTATCTCTTCATGCCATCACCTCTGCCTCCATCCATGGTATCCCTGCTTCTCTGGTTAGGGTGCCATGTTCCACTCATGCTTTTCTCTCTTGATGGCTTTAGGGTCCTGTTTCTGGAATTTAAGATTAACAACTCTCCCCCTTTTTATTACACAACTTCTACCTTTACAGTTGTGACTATCACAATTAGTCATGATAAAAATTACTCACTACTGAATCAAATTAATCCTATTCCCATCTGGTTTCACGAGACAAGATGAAAACTATGCAGTGGAGATTCTATCTTCCCCCTCTTCCTCTGAAACTAAATTCCCTCTTGAAAAGTTGTAAGCCAGCTACTTCATGCCTTTATATTGCTGTTAAGTGCCGTGGAGTCAGTTCTGACCTATAGCAACCGTTGTAGAGGGTTCCCAAAGAGCAACTGGTGAGCTTGACCAGCCGACCTTGTGGGTCAAGCCAATTTTTCAGTCCAGCATATTAACCCATAGCACCACAAGGTAACCAATGTTTAAGTTGCCTGTCCCTATCAACCCTGTGTACAGAGGGGATAGGTTTGATACTTGATGTGAAGATGCCTTCCCTCTCAGTTGTTATTTTGAAATACTACATCTATAAGTTTAGGTCAAGTTCATCAAATTCTAGCAATTTACCCTTGCTTTCTTCATCAAATTTCTTTATCTTTCTCTATTGTTGTTGTTGTTAGGTGCCATTGAGTCCATACAGACCCATAACAACCTTATGCACAGCAGAATGAAACACTGCCTGATTCTGGGCCAACCTCACTACTGTTGCCACACTTGAGTCCATCGATGCTGCCACTTGGCCAATACATCTCGTTGGGGGGTCTTCCTCTTTTTCTCTGACCCTCCACCTTACCAAACATGATATCCTTCTCCAATGACTTGTCCCTCCTGACAATATGTCCAAAGTATGAGAGATGAAGTTTGGCCATGCTGGTCTCCAAGGAGCACTCTGGCTGCACTTATTCCAACATAGATCTGTTGGTTCTTTTGGCAGCCATGGCACTTTCAATATTCTTCACCAACATCATAACTCAAATGCTTTAATTCTCTATGGTCTTCATTTTTCTTTGTTCAACTTTCACATGCATATGAGGATATTGAAAATACCATGGCTTGGATCAAGCACACCTTAGTCCTCAAACTGACATCTTTGCTCTAGAACACTTGACAGAGGTCTTGTGCAGCAGATTTGCATAGTGCAATTTATCATTTGATTCCTTGACTGCTGTTTCCATTGTGTTGATAGTGGATCCAAACAAACTGCAGTCTTTGACAGCATCACTCTTTTTTCCATTTATTATGATGATGTTATTTTTTGACCCAGTGGTGAGAATTTTTTTTTCTTTACACTGAGGTGCAACCCATACTGAGAGCTTTGGTCTTTGATCTTCATTAGTAAATATTCTAAGTCCTCTTCACTTTCAGCAAGCAAGGTTGTATAATCTGCATATCGTAGGTTGTTGAATCTTCCTCCAATCCTGATGCCACATGCATATAAGCTTCATATATTTAGCTGCTCAGATTATTTACTCAGCATACAAACTGAATAAGTATGGTGAAAGACTACAACCCTGGTGCACACCTTTTCTGATTTTAAACCATTGAGTGCCCCCTTGTTCTGTTCAAACAATTGCCTTATTCATGAGCACGATTAAATGTTCTGTAATACCCATTTTTTATAATGTTACCTATAGCTTGTCATTATCCACACACTCAACAGCCTTTTCATAGTCAGTAAAGCACAGGGAAACATCAGGTATTCTCTGGTTTCAGCCATCATCCGTCTGACATCAACAATGATATCCCCAATAGCATGTCTTCATCTGAGTCCAGCTTGAACCTCTTTCTGGTAATTTCTTATGGATGTAATGTTGCAACCATTTTTAAATTATCTTTAGCAAAATTTTACTTTCATGTGTTATCAATGATATTTTCCAATGATTTCCATATTCCTTTGGGTCACCTCTCTTTGGAATGGGTACAAATATGGATCTCTTCCAATCAGGTGGCTAGGTAGCTGTCTTCCAAATAGATGAATGAGTGTTTCCAATGCTGCATCAGTTTGTTCAAAGATTTCAATTTACATTCCATCAATTCCCAAAGCATCATTCTTTGTCAATGCCATCAGTGTATCTTGGGTTTCTTCAGTGTCATTGGCTCTTGATCATATACTACCTTTTGGAATGTTTGAACATAGACCATTCCTTTTTGGTACAGTGATTCTGTGTATACCTTCCATCTTAGTTTGATGCTTTCTTCATCATTTAATATTTTACCCATAGAATCCCTCAATACCACAAGTCAAGATTTGAAGTATTTCTTCAGTTCTTTCAGTTTTAGGAATACTGAGTTTATTCTTCCTCTTTGGTTTTCTAACTCTAGATCTTTGTGCATTTCATTATAACACTTTACTTTACTTTCCCTTTAAAGTTTTATGCTCAGTTGTTGTTGTTGTTGGTTTTTACCTCCTCATTTCCTCTATTTGCTTTAATATCTATACACTGGAGATCAAGTTTCAGCAGCTCTTGTGACATCCATTTTGGTCTTTTCATTCTTTCTTATCTTCTTAATGACGTTTGCTTTCATCCTGCATGATATTCTTGATTTCATCCCATTATGCTTCTGGTCTTCATTCATTAGTATCTAATGCATCAAGTATGTTCTTGAAATAATCTATAAATTCAGGTGGGATGTGTTCAAGGTCACATTTTGGCTCTTGCAAACTTGTTTTAATTTTCTTCAGCTTCAGTTTTAACTTGCATTTGAACAATTGATGGTCTTTTCCACAGTCTTCCATGGTCTTGTTTGATTAATGGTATGCAACTTTTCCACTCTCTCTTCCCACAGATGTAGTCATTTTGATTCCTGTGTGTCCCATAAGGAGAGGTCCATGTGTACAATCATGTTTTATGTTTTTTTAAAAAAAGTATTTGAAATGACTAAATCATTGGTCTCGCTAAATTCCATCATGGGGTTCCCAGCATCGTTTCTATCACTAAAGTCATATTTTCCAACTACTGTTCCTTCCTCTTTGTTTTCAACCTTTACATTCCAGTTATCATTAATAATTAATAAATCTTGATTACATATTTAATCAATTTCAGACTAATGAAATTGGTAGAGTTCTTTAGTGCCATCATTGCTGGTTTTACTGGTTATGGGTAAATTTGAATAATCATTGTGTTAACTGGCTTGTTTTGTACGCGTATAGATATTATCCTATCAGAGACAGTAGTATACTTCAAGATTAATCTTGAAATGTTCTATTTTGATGATGAATGTGATGCCATTCTCTTTAATTTATCATTCCCTGGCATAATAGACCATATAATTGCTAGATTCAAAATGGCCAATACTAGACTATTTCAGCTGCCTAATGATTAGGATATTTATGGTTATACATTCCATTTCATTTTGAACAACTTCTAATTTTCCTAGATTCATACTTCATATATTCCAAGTTTTTATTAAGAATTGATGTTTACAGTTGTTTCTCCTCATTTTGAGTTCCCCATCAGCAAATGAAGAACCCAAAACTTTACACCATTCATACCATCATGGTCAACTCTACTTTGAGGAGACAGCTCTTCCCCAGTCATATTTTAAGTGCCTTCCACCCTGTGAAGCTCATCTTCCAGCACTATGTCTGAGAATATTCTGGTGCTATTCATAATGCTTCAATATTCAATACTGTGGTTATATCTGACAGTGTTCCAATGCTATTCATAAGGTTTTAAGTGTCTAAACATTCAGAAGTAGTATGTCTATCCTTCTTTCTATTCTATTTTAGTCTTGAAGCTCAGCTGAAACCTGTCTACCATGGCCGACCCTGCTGGTATTTAAAATACTGGTGGCATAGCTTCTAGCATCACAGTAACACACCAGTAACCACAGTACAACAATCTGACAGATGAGTGCTGGTCCAACTCATAGTGACCCTGTATATGGTTTCCAAGGCTACAAATCTTTATAGGAGCAAAAAGCTATATCTTTCTCCAATAGACCATTTGTTAGATTCAAACGGCTGACCTTGCGGTTAACAGCCCACTATGCCACAAGTGCTCCTTCTGGACTGTGATAGGAGATGGAAACACACTTCTGGATTTTCTAAGCTGCTGTTTTGATGAATTGCTTAGGGTTAGCTAAGCTACTATAACAAACATTTCCATGAACCCTTATAGCAGCATTATTGATACACTATCCTTCAAGGAAGGATGTATTGCCTGGTTGCTGGGAGTGCCAAGAATAGATTCCTTTCAGCTCACAGCCTCCTCAAGGATGTGTTAGTTTTATAGTTCTGCCTAGTCCAATGTCCTTCTCAAGGAGACACACATCCACTAATTGATGGCTGTGAGGTGCCAAAGATCTGAAAATCTTAATCCAACTCAGGATTATCTAAATGGTTGCATCCAGAACTTTCCATGCAGTGGTTGAGCCTGCAACCCATCTCAACTCTTCCCTCTGCCCAATCCTGTCTCCTTCACCTCAATTGACAGGTGCTGATCCCATTGTGTTCTTGATAAACATTGTTCTTACTAAGATTAATCTCAGATCTGCTTCCTGGAAAAGCCAACTCATAACCCATAGAAAATGATCAATAAGTACTTGTTGAGTGAATTAATGAATGAACTTAGAATTTTTACTCTATCAATGAAGAAGCTGAGCATTAACAAATAAAAAACACAATTAGAGAATATTGATTACTAATTTTTAATAACAGAAAATATTCTAAGGAAATTTTAGTGTCTTAGAGTCTAAATCAAATTGATGGCAGTTGTTTTTTTTGTTTATGTTTTTGTTTTTGTTTCTTGAGGGATGACACGTTCAAAGATTTGCATATGGTGGATAAAAGTCCAAGTCATTAATGCTGCAAAGCAAATATTAAGTATTCCAAACTGGAGAAACAAGGTTAACACTAATGAACATTAACAATATTTGCATGCTGGATTTATTTTGGCAAAACTACTCCTGGGAACTTTCTTTTTTTTGTCAGAGAGGGGTCTCATAGGTGTACCAGTTCTAGTACACCTGTCACATGCTAGCTATCCCCAATCTGCAGCTCATGTCCTCTCCTACGTCATGAATATTACAATAGTGAGGCACTGAGGTGGAACACCAACCTTTTTGATTACTTTGTTAGTTAAGGATAGGAAAGTAAATAAAGATTGATTAGAATGAGTTCTGGAAATTTTCTGCAGATTCCAGTCAACTGGAATTTTAAATTGTCTAACAATCACCAAAGTTAACTACTAATGTCCCAACTCAAGGTTTCTTAAACTTTTGGGCACTCCATAAGTACTTATTTCTCCAGTACTCATTTCCTGGACTTATTTAGTAATAGAATTCCAATTTTTATAACTTTAAAGCCTACATGGTTCTGTCAAAGCCTACATGGTTCAACTTCCTTAATATCCATGAGTGACTGTTACCAATTTTAGGTTAATAATGTGTGAACAGAAAACTTACAAGAAGGTTGAGTCCTTAGTGAATAATTGTTATCAGGACTGATTGTGAGTGTTGGAAAAGTAGAGGTAGACATTTTATAGCAAGAAGGGGAGTGATTAACTTTTCAGTCTAGGAGCAGAGGTCCCTAGGACCATCAATGGAGAAGAGCGGAGAGCGGGACCCTACCCAGAGAAGCAGTGATGCC
>NW_006408557.1:14060515-14079903 GCF_000296735.1 Chrysochloris asiatica | reverse complement strand
TGATGATGCATGGAGGGGATTGTACCGTGGCAATGAAATGATATATGATAGAATGAATGTAAAACTAATGTTCTCCCATGTAAACTATCACATAATTTACAATAAAACATTTATTTAAAAAGAAGAAGGTTGAGTCCTTCTTCCTCCTCCCTGATGCTGAGATGACGCTGGATGGATCATGGGAACAAGAACATCCACTGGGGATGATAGAGTAGAGAAATCTGGGTCCTAGATTTAAAGAGTCCTCATGTTAGCCCTGAACTGCCCAGATCCAGATATTTTTGACATGAGAAAATTAAAATCACTAGTACTTGTTGTTGTTATTGAATAACATCAAATCAGTTCTGACTCATAGCAACCTTGTATAGGGTTTCCAAGGAGCAGTTGGTGAGTTTGAACTACCAACCTTGTGGTTCAAACTGACCTTGAAGTCCAGTGCTTACCCATATCAGGTGGCATTGGTACTTGGGCCACCATTTTGTGAATCTTTGCTACTCACAGGTCCTGGTAATTACAAACTGGTGCACTCTGAACACAGAAAGACAATATCCTTCATGTGAAAAATGATTATTTACTTATAAAAGTAACATACCAAGACTGATTCATGCACCTTTTCAATGAAATAAATTTATATTTAACAATTTATAATTTTTGCAGAATGAAATTACTTTGCTAACTTGTCACTTGAATATTGTTCAGGTACACCAGTGTTTCTTGGAGAGTGGTTTTAGCAATCTAATGGACATTCTATCCATATTGCATATGGGAAAATATAAAACTCCAAAGACAAAGAATACTCTAAAATTTGACATTTTACTGCATGTTGTGACATGTATGTACAAGAGTCATGCTTTGGACAATGCAATCTTGCTTACAAAAAGAAGCACACACACAGATGTGTGTGCTTATCAAAATTAATGTGGATGGTACCCTTGAATTGTAGAGCAATTGGTGATGTTTATTTTTTGTTTCCTTTTAGCTTTTCAGTTTAGAACAATCAACTTATACCCTTCTGCCATTAAAAAGTTTCACAGCACACATTACTTTCCCCATAGCCTGAACCCTGTCCTGTTAATCTATATAAAATACTAGGACTTGAACAGTTTTGCTGAAGTCCAACCTACACTCCAGCTGGGGCAGGCAAATAGATTTGAGTAAGTGTTAATGCTTATGAGGCTTTGTGAGAACAAATTCCACCTTCTTTTCTTAGATTAAAAGTTCTTAGCTAAACTTATTTGTGAGTTTGCTCTTTTTCATTTCTTGGCAATTTTGTGCTTCCTGCTTTTAACTCTAGATAGCTTAATCTGTCTGCCCTAAGGAAAGGACATTTGTGACCATCAGAGTAAGGCAAAATCTGAAGGAGAAAAGTTGTCAAAAGTTTGTATGTGAGCACATAACAGCTGAAGACAGAAAATCAGACAAGCAGGGGTGTGAACTGAAATCGGTTTGCCAACTTCAGAGGTGTGCTTATGTGTAGGGAGGCAGTAGCAGCTGGTGTTGGACAGTGATTTAATACAAAGCTCTATACTCTAAAGGACTTCAATAAATGTTGTTGACTGACTTCCCAACTAGCTTTGACCTCCCTTAAAAAAGTGAGAGACACTAAATAAACTCAAGGTATTACCATAATAATACCTGCTGACCAAGAATGTTGTCAAGATGAATGGTCTCCTTTTGAAGGTCAAAATGTTCTTCTCTGAAGAATAGCACTAGATGAATGCTAAATTTAACATCATTTGAATGGAACTTTATGTTGCTTCAACTCTGCCCTCATTACAATATCAACTTGAAATCCAAACACTCTCTTGTTGAGATATTTCAGCCAAAATGTGACCTATCTTGACATTAGTGGTTTGCTTTGCCTTTATTATCTTAGAATCTTAGGATGGAATGTAGCTTGCAGATTGTCTAATTTGGCACCCACCCAAGACTGCAGCTATATCATTAAGAATTAGATTTACCTAGAGGTAAATCTCAACCAACATCTCTCTCTCTTTCTGTCTGTCCGGGAAGAGAAATTCCTTAACTTTCCTAAGTAACCATCCTTAGTATTTTTACTGTATCACTGTCAAGATGATCTCTTTGTGTTTAACCCAAATCTTTTGAGAAATGATTTGTCAACCCTTATGGTTTTGCCTTTAGTAGAAATAAAGAAAAACTGATGTTCTGTGCCTGTCTTGAGATTCAGACTTAAAATAGATACACATATACCAGTTAGCTCACAAACTAGGGTTTTTAAAAATTGATTTCTTCATTAATTCAAGGTAAGCTCAAGCTCTTCATCAATTCTTTATATATTTCTGATGTCTTTTGTATGTCTACTGCCTAGACCCTATTTTCAACTCAAACCAGAGCTTGTGAAAAATATTGGCACTTATTGCAAAAATCTAATATAAAAAAACAAACAAAAATGAGGGGGTTCCTGTCTTATTAACATCATAGAATTTATACTCTACAATACATAGGATCATAACACCAGATCACAAAATGGAGGATAATTATGTAATATTGGGAATTATGGCCTAGTCAGGATTTGACGCATCAAATTCAATCTTTTCTCCATTTATATCGGGCCAGTGGTGAGGATTTTTGTTTTGTTTACATTGAGATGTAATTCATACCGAAGGCTGTGCTCTTTGATCTTCATCAGTAAATGTTTTAAGTCCTCTTTACTTTCAGCAAGCAAGGTTGTATCATCTGCATATCGCAGGTTGTTAATGAGTCTTCCTCGAATCCTAATGCCACATTTTTCTTCATATAACCCAGTATCTCGGATTATTTGCTCAGCGTACAGATTGAATAAGTATGGTGAAAGAATACAACCTTTCTTAATTTTAAAACATTCAGTTTCCTCATATTCTGTTTGAACAACTACTTCTTGGTCCATGTACAGATTCCTCATAAGCAGAATTAAGTGTTCCGGAATACTCATACTTCACAATATTGTCCATAGCTTGTCATGATTCACACAATCAATAGCCTTTGTATAGTCAATAGAGCACAGGTAAACATCTTTCTGATATTCTCTGCTGTAAGCCAAGATTCATCAGACATCAGCAATATCTTTCATTCCACAGCCTCTTCTGAATCTGGCTTGAACCTCTGGCAATTCTCTGTCAATGTATGCTTGCAGCCATTTCTGCATTACCCTTAGTAAAAGTTTACTTGCATGGTATATCAAAGAAATTGTCTGATGATTTCTACATTCCATTGGGTCACCTCTCTTTGGAATGGGCACAAATATGGATCTCTTTCAATCAGTCGGCCAGATAGTCGTCTTCCATATTTCTTGGCATGGATGAGTGAGCGCCTCCTGTGCTGCCTCACTTTCTTGAAAGATTTCAATTTTTATTCCATCAATTCCTGGTGCCTTGTTCTTTGCCAATTTCTTCAATGCACCTTGGACTTTCTCCTTCATTACCATTGGCTCATGATCATATGCTATCTCTTGAAACAGTTCAACATTTCCTTTTGGTACAGTGACTCTGTGTTTTCCTTCCATCTTCTTTTGATTCTTTCTGCATCATTCAATAACTTGCCCAGAGAATCTTTCAATAATGAAAGTCCATGCTTGAATTTTTTCTTCAGTTCCCCCAACTTGAGAAATGCTAAAGTGCTATTCTTTTTGGTTTTCTAACTCCAGATCGTTGCACATTTTGTTGTAACATTTGGCTTAATCTTCTCGAGCTGACCTTTGAAATTTTCTGTTCCGTTCTTGTACCTCCTCATTTCTTCCATTTGCTTTAGCATCTCTACGCTGGAAAGCAAGTTTCAGTGTTTCTTCTGACATCCATTTTGACTTTTTCCTTCTTTCTTGTCTTCTTAATGACTTTTTTGCTTTCTTCATGTATGATGTTCTTGATGTCATCCTACAACTCTTTTGGTGTTCAGTCTTTAGTGTTTAATGTATCAAATCTGTTCTTCAAATGTCTCTAAATTCAGGTGGGATATATTCAAGGTCATATTTTGGCTCTCGTGGACTTGTTTTCATTTTCTTCAACTTCAGTTTTAATTTGCATATGAGTAATTATTCTTGTTGTTGTTGTTGTTGTTGTGTGCCATTATTCTTGTAGTACCCTTAAAATCTAAACTCGAAAAAGGGTTTGAATACTCAGGCAACTTAGATGGATGATTTAAGAGTTTAGGCAAAACAGAATTTGTCTCTTCACCTTTTTTGTTGTTGTTTTGAATGGCTTCCCAGAATCAGCCTATCTTTAAATATATGAACAATATTATGCTAAATTATTAGAAGGTACTTTCATTTGTATGATGGGTACATTCAGGATTACATTGTGGAAAGAGTAGTGTTTTGAACATCTGATTTATAGCTCTCAAGTTCTGATAGGTATGTGTGGAAGATGGACAAGAAGTCTCCATCTCATAGTCCAACATGCCCCTGAGCAAAGTTTCCATGGCAATTTTAATGACTAGGGTCCAAGAGTAAAAACAAAAACACTTAGTTAAAAGTTATCATTTAGATAATATTTTGTGAAATCATATTGTTAACCATTTCAGGAACTTTTTTATTAGTCTCTCCTGTTTTCTATTAGTACTCCCTGTGCTTTTAATAGTCCATTCATAAAAAGGATTTAAAAAATGCTTTTATAGCCCTTACAACATCCTGAATTACACACATATATCTAAAGCAAGGAAAGGATGTTAAAAATGGTTTTATAGCCCTTAAAAAAATCCTGGATTACACATATACATTCAGATTCCTTATTGGAATATATCTTCTTAAATGTGACTCCTGAGAGCTGGACATCTCAGCTCCTACGGCAACTCCATGGAGACCAGGAATTCAGATTATTTGTGCTTCTCCAAAATGCATTCTAAACCAAAGAGAAAAGCTGGAGACTCCCACACAAACAATGAAAATGTAGACTATTTCTATCTGGTATGGGTTTTGGGGAGACAGCATAGTCACTCTGTCCATGAATGCTGAAACCACCTGGATTCAGGTCCAAGTCCATCAACCACTCACTAGCTGTGTGATCTTTGTCAAGTTATCTAACCTTTCAGGGTATCATGTGTCAAATGGAGATAGCAATTTGGTGTTATTAAACACCATCTAGTTGATTCTGACTCATACCAACCCTGTCAGGGTTTCCAAGAGGAAACTTTGTGGTTAGTTGTCCAGTGCTTATCCTACAGAACCACACCAGGATTCTGGGGGTAATAAGAGCGGTCATGATAACTAAGTGACCTAGTGAGGACAGTTCCTTGAACCAGGTATGTTGTTGCTGTTGTTGTTGTTAAGTGCCATCATCAAGTTGCTTCTGACTCATGGTGGTGGTTATGAGCCATGGAGTCAGTTCCAACTCATAGCAACCCTGTGCAGGGTTTCCGAGGCTGTAAATCTTTATGGGTGCAGAAAGCCTCATCTTTCTCCTGTGTAACAGCTGGTAGTTTTGAACTGCTGACCTTGCGGTTTGCAGCCCGATTTGTAACCACTATGCTACCAGTGGTTGGTTATGTGCCATGGAGTCGGTTCCAACTCGTAGCGACCCTGTACAGGGTTTCCAAGGCTGTAAATCTTTACGGGAGCAGAAAGCCTCATCTTTCTCCTGCAGAACAGCTGGTAGTTCGAACTGTTGACCTTGTGGTTCACAGCCCGATTTGTAACAACTACGCTACCAGAGCTTCTACCCTGTAAATGGTTTCCAAGGAGTGGCTTGTGAGTTTGAACTGCTGACCTTGTGATTAAATCCAAACTTGTGGCTCAAACTAACCTTGCAGTCCAGTGCTTATCCTATAGTGCCATGAAAAGAGCCATTAGTGAAGACTGTTCTTCCTTCTCTACCTACATACAGGCAATTGTTGTGGTTGTTAAGTGCCTTCAAGTCAGTTCAACTCATTATGACCCTGTGTAGCATATCTGAAGGCAGCTGGTGAGCTTGAATCACCAACTTTGCAGTTCAAAGCGACTTTGCTGTTCAGTGCATTAACCCATAAGGCCACACCAGGACTCCATAGAGACTGTTTATAAAAAGGAAATTTGGTCACACATAGGAGAACACCATGTAAAGACTGGGGCAGACATTGGAGGGATGCATCTACAAATTAAGGAATGCCAAGGATTACCAGCAAGCACCAGAAACTAGGAAGAGGTGAGGAATGGTCCTTCCCTAGATCTTTCATGAGACCCTTCTGATATCTTGATTTCAAACTTTTGGCCTTCAGAACAGTTATTGTTGTTTTTGCTGTTAGATGCCATTGAATCTTTTTTGACTCATAGTCTCTCTGTGCACAGCAAATGAAAAATTGCCTGGTCTTGTGCCATCCTCACAATCATTGCTACACTTGAGCCCACTGTTGATGCCACTGTGTCAATCTAACTCTTGGGGGTCTTCCTCTTTCTCATTGACCCTTCACTTTAATAAGCATTTTGTCGTTCTCCAGAGACTGATCCCCCATGAAAATATATTCCAAGTATGAGAGATGAAGTCTTGCCATTCCTGACTTCTAAGGAGTATTCTAGCTATATTTCTTCTAACACAGACTTGTCCTTCTGGCAGCCTGTAGTATTTTTAATATTCTTCTCCAAGACCACAACTCAAATGCATCAATTGTTACATAGTCTTCCTTATGGTTCAAGCTGACCTTGCAGCTGAATGCTTATCCTACGTGCCATAGTAAGACTACACAGGGATACCAAAGGAACCACACAGAGATGATAATCTTGAAACCCTGAGCTTCAGAGGAAAACTTAGAGAAGTGGATCAAACACTTACTAGGAGAAGAGACTCATCGGGGTCAGCTAAGGAGGGAGACAGACTAGTGAACTGTTTCTAAGCCAAATGTGGCATGGCCATTTTGAACTTTTGCCAGCAGCTTTGGAGAGAGACCACAGCCTGGCAGCATGGATTCATGCTGGGAACTGACAATGGAAAAATGTCTTTTTTTTCATGTTCCACAAGCTTCCCTGGTGACTGGAGATGTGGCTAATCCTCATCTATCCTCTGCTGTTAGAAAGTTCACAGTCCTGAGGTTGTGGGTTATACCTGAGGAAGGTGTGCACCAACTGTGTTCCCTTGGTGCCAGCTGGTTGTGCTCCAGATATTCAAAGCCACCTTATTAGCCTTGAGCTGGCAGGAGACTGTGCCTCACTTCTCAGTCACTGACAACCCTTTGGTCAAGAAGGACTACATCTGGGCCTATAAGATTGGAATGAGAAAAGCTCCATCTCATTCTTCCTCCAACCAACTCATGAGCTCCTGATGACCAGGAGTCCCCCAACAGTTTTCTTCTTTCTGGGCCTAGGACTATCAATTTATTTGTTTTTGTCTCCTTTCATTGATTTTCTTTGTTTGCTCATTTTTCTCCTTCTTCCTTTTATTTTCACTCCCTTCCTTTTTATCTTTTCTGTCTCTGTTTTGACACTTTTCTTGATTCTACTGTTTCTCTAGTCCCACATTTTCTCCATCTTTCTGTTTTTTTTTTTGTTTTTTTTTTGTTTCTCTCTACTACTCTCTAGTCTCTTTCTCTTTTCATTTCCCATCTCCCTGTTTTGTCTACTGTTTTTTCCTCTCCCTCTCTTTTAATTTTATATCTTATTTTTCTCCTCTAGAGTTCTATTTGGGAACACAGTGTCTTTATAGTATAAGCACTGGACTGTGGCACTTGAAGCCTGCCAGCTGCTTCAAGGGAAAAGGATGAAGCTTTTTGCTCCCATGAAGATACAGCCTCAGAAATTTTGTGCAGGATTACTATGAATTAGAACCAACCCAACAGCACTTAATAACAACAACATGACTCTATTTTACTGTCCCTCTTTTCTGTTTAGATATTATATTATTTGTTTTGTTGCTGTCTTTTAAAAATCTTTTATTATTTTCTTTCTTTCTTTTTTTTTTTTTTACTATAATTGCTTTGTTTTCTTTTTCTTCTGTGTATGTATATTTTCATTTCTTACCCCTCTTGAAAGGAGATAGAAACTGTGTCCACAAACCCTAGACACAATCATACCCTGTGGAGCTCTACCCATTGGGCTTACCCAATACCAGCTCATATAATAACTGATCAGTAGTTAACAACAGTCAAACCCACCATAAGCTGAGCTGTGGAAATGGCAAACAGAGATCTGGTCACACACTACCATTCTTTAATTTCACTTACCTGGAAGCAGTTGGTGAGAACCTAAGAACATCAGCATACAATCATTGATTAAATACAAATACAATGATGTTACAATGTCTCCTAGACAACAGACAATTTCAGTTGACATCAAGGCTCAAACAAGTGTCCAAGATTCAGAGCCAGAAAATGTTTCTGATGAAGAAAAGGGAATGGAACTACCTGAGAAAGAATTCAGAGGACTGATATTTAGGTACTTTCGGTGGATTGGGAGAAAGATCGAGGAAAACATGGAGAACATAGAAAAAACTTTAGGAGAAATCAGAAAAATACTACAAGGAACAATATAAAACTTGCACAAATAAATTTAGATTAATTCTAGGATATCAGAAATGAACAATATTTTGAAAGGGCAAAGGAGTCAATTTAAATCAATGAAACCCTGTATTAGTGAGATTGAAGAGAAATCTCCTAATACTAGTAAATTAGAGGAACAATCAGAAAAAAGAAGGAAAAGACCCAAAGAAATTTTAAGATTTATGTCAGATACCATGAAGAGGAATAACTTACATATGATCATAACCCCAGAATAAGAAGAAACAATAAAATACATGGAGAGACTTATTGAAGAGCTCTCTGAATAAAACTTCTCTAATATTATGAAAGATTAGAAGATAGACATTCAAGAAGCTGAAAGAATACCAAACAGAATAGACTCCCAAAAGGAAATCACAAAAACATACCATAATCAAACTTTCCAAAACCAAAGACAAGGTAAGAATCCTGAAAGCAGCTAGGGAAAAATGAAAAGTAACCTATAAAGGAGAACCAGTAAGACTAAGCTCTGATTTCTCAGCAAAAGTCAGGCAGGCAAGAAAATAATGGAGCACCATATACAAAAATCTGAAAAAAAAAAAAAAAAAAAAATTTGTGAACCAAGAATCATATACTCAGCAAAGCTGTTCCTCAAATATGATGGCAAAATAAAAACATAGAACTTAAAAGATTTTGTAATGAACAGACCAACTTTACAAAAATACTACAGGGTGTTGTTCTTCAGACTGTGTTATTGAAAACCAACAACAGCAGACAAAAACTTGAGATTAACAAATTTAACAATACCAGTCAAAATTTAATTGAAATATGCTAGATGATCAGAATTTGACTAGAAGAATAAAGAAGAGGAAAAAAAAAAGTAAACTGATAAAATTTGATGAACTTAACCTATACTTATGGATGTAGTAGCTCAAAAGAAGGATGAAATCTTTACAGCAAAGATCATTCCCAACCCCTTGGTATTCAGGGTTAACAGAGATGGGCAACTTAGACATTGGCTACCCAAAATGGGGTCGTGGGCGGTGGGGGGGGGGTGGTGCTGGTGGTGGTGGTGCAAGAAGTGACTGGCTTACAAGCTTTCAAGAGGGAGCCTAGTTCCAGAGGGTGCAGGGGAAGGTAGACTTTCCACTGAGTGGTTTCCAGTTTGTCTGAAGGGGCTGATGAAAGGAGATGTGGATATTGTACTACTCTTTTGGTACAATAGTGAATAATTCCTATCAGGACTGACTGTGAGGGTTGGAAATGTAAAGGTAGACATTTTGTAACAAAAGGAGGGGAGTGGTTCATTTTGCAGTCCAGGAGTGGGAGGTCCCTGGGACCATCAGGAGAGAAGAGTGGAGTGTGGGACCCTAACCAGAGAAACAGTGATGCCAAGAGATGGAGGCGGAGATGATGATATGGAGAGATGGAGTGGTTGGGGACTCTGGATTCAGGGAGGGAGAGGAGCTGTACGCTGATGGCTGGGGGACAGGTTTGCAGGGGATGTACCCTTTGGTTGTTTGATGATGCATGGAGGGGATTGTAATCATTGCAATGAAACAAAATGTGATAGGATGAATGTAAAGCTAATGTTCTCCCATGTAAATTATCACATAATTCACAATAAAAAAAATTTAATCAGTTGAAATATAGGAATATTTAAGGAAAACAAATCTACAGACTGAAAATAGAGAACAAGAGATATCAATTTATAATAAAGACAATTACAAAGCAAAAAGAGGGAAAAGTGTATGTAAATACAGAACTTTCCAAGGATGAAGAGTCAAGTATATGTCAATATAAAACAGACTGCTTTATATTGAGGAAGAAATTAATGTTACAGAGTAATCTCAAAGAAAATTAATACATCTTTACATCAAAATTTAAAAAAGGGAAGTCAGAAAGATTTAGTAAGCATGAAAACAGCAACAATGATGAAAATGAAAAGAAAACCCATATACAAAATGAATTCAGTACAGAAAATTATGTAGAACAAAAAACTCAGCAGCACCACACACAAACAAACACAGTAACAGTGCAGCAATTAATTCATTGTTGTTGTTAAGTGCTGTTGAGTCGGTTGACCCATAGTGAACCTGTATAGGGTTTCCAAGGAGTTGCTGATGAGCTTAAATCACCAACCTTGTGGATCAAACTGACTTTGCAGTCTATCATATTAGCCCACAGTGCCACACCAGGACTCCAAATTAATTCATACCTATTGATAATTACACTGAATATACGTGGATTAAATACAGCAGTGAAGAGACAGAGAGTAGCAGAATGGATAAGAAAACAGGATCCTTCCATATTCTATTTACAAGAGACACCCCTTACAGATAAAGACAAACAATGAGTAAAAATTCATCCATCTATGCTCAGTTGCTCTTTGTCAAAGGACCCAAACTCATTAAATGGGGAAAAGATTGCCTCTTCAACAAATGATGCTAGCAAAACTGAAAATCAGTTTGCAGAAGAATGAAATAAGACATATATCTCACACCATAAACAAAAACAAAACAAAAAACATGGATTAAAGACCTAAGCATAAAATCTAGAACTATAAATATCATCAATGGAAAAAATAGGAATAAACTTAGGGGCCCTGATCCATGACACAAATACACCATCAAACATAAACTGAAAACACACAAACAACAGAAGACAAAATAGATGAGGTGAAACTCCTAAAAATTAGACTTTATGTGCATCAAAGGAGTCCTGGTGTGGTGTTGCAGGACAATTCTCCTTTCTTTCCCATTCCCAATAACCATTATGGAATATTTATTATTGAATGGAAGTATTTTCTTGACTTTTTCCAGTGGTGGTCTCATACATTATTTGTCCTTTTGTAACTAATTTCACTCGTCACAATGTCCTTCAGGTTCCTCCATGTTATGCAATGTTTTGCAGATACATAGTTATTCTTCAATGTTGTATAATATTCCATTCTGTGTATGTACCAAAGTTTGTTCAGCCATTTCTCTACTGATTGGCATCTAGACTGTCTCTATCTTTTTTGCTACTGTGAGTAATGCTGCAATGAACATGGGTGTGCATATATCTATTTGTGTCATGACTCTTACTTCCTGAGAATATATACCAAGTATGAAGTAGTGTATATCCAAGAGAATATATACTTGTATGGTATTTCTATTTCCAACCTGAGAAAATGCCATACCATTGTACAAAAAGGTGGAACCATTTTACAGTTTCACCAGCAATTTGGAGGGTCCCATACTCTAAACATCCTCTCCACCATTTGTTGTTTTCTGTTTTTATGAACATTGCTATAATGCTGAGATAAGAAGATAACTCATTGTTGGTTTGAAATGCATCTCTCTTAAGACTTCTGGTGTGGAACTATAGGATCCGTAGTGGACTGCAAACCACAATGTTGGCAATTCAAACCCACCAACTGCTACTCGGAAAGCCTATACAGGGTCACAATGAGTTGGAACCGACTTGATGGCACTTAACAACAATGGTTAATGATTGTAAACATTTCTTCATGTTTGTTGGCCATCTGAATACCTCCTTTGGTGAAGTGTCTGTTCATGTCCTCTGCCTGTTTTTTAATTGGAATCGGTGCCTTCTTCCAATTGAAGTGTTGAAGCATTCTATAAATTTGATACAGTAACACTTTATCTGATATGTCATTGTCAAAAAAACCCAAGTCTATGGGGTCTCTTTTTACTCTTTTGCTGAAATATTTTGAGGCATGTGTTGTTGTTAAATGCTATCAAGTTGGCCCAACTCATAGCAACTCTGTATGTGGTTTCTGAGGAGCCGCTGGTGGGTTTGAACGGCCTACTTTGTGGCTCAAACTGACCCTGTGGTCCAAGAGGATGTTTAGAGTATGGGACTCTCCAAACTGTTGGTGAAACTGTAAAATGGTTCCACCTTTTTGTACAATGGTATGGCATTTTCTCAGGTTGGAAATAGAAATACCATACAAGTATATATTCTCTTGGATATACACTACTTCATACTTGGTATATATCCTCAGGAAGTAAGAGTCATGACACAAATAGATATATGCACAACCATGTTCATTGCAGCATTACTCACAGTAGCAAAAAAGATAGAGACAGTCTAGATGCCAATCAGTAGAGAAATGGCTGAACAAACTTTGGTACATACACAGAATGGAATATTATACAACATTGAAGAATAACTATGTATCTGCAAAACATTGCATAACATAGAGGAACCTGAAGGACATTGTGATGAGTGAAATTAGTCACAAAAAGACAAATTATGATACCACCACTGTAAAAAAGTCAAGAAAATATTTCCATTCAATAATAAATATTCCATAATGGTTCTTGGGTATGGGAGAGAATGGAGAATTATTATCTGGATATAATGGAGACCCACCAACCATCTGTCAGTTTGTCGTACTGTGGTGCCTCGTGTGTTGCTGTGATGCTGGAAACTATGCCACCAGTATTTAAATAACAGCAGTGTCATTCATGGTGGACTGGTTTCAGCAGAACTTCCAAACTAAGACAAAGAAGAAGGAGAGCCATACTACTCATGAATGATTGTTGTTGTTGTTAAGTGCCGTCGAGTCGATTCTGACCCATAACGACCCTGTATAGGGTTTCCAAGGAGCAGATGGTGAGTTTGAACCACAGACCTTGCAGTTCAAACGAGTTATGAATGGTTAGCCACTGAAAACCTTATGGATAACAGTGAAACAATGTCAGAATAAACTGCCAGAATAAGAAAACATTATAAATCATAACAGAACATTGACAAATACAGTACTGAAAGATAAGCTCTTCAGGTTGGAAGGCCCTCCAAATATGCCTGGGGAAGACCTACTTCTTAAAAGTAGAATTGCTGAAAATGGAGTAAAAGCTTTTGCACATTCATTTCTTGGTAGGGTTTGCAATGAGGAGAAACAGCTATAAACATCCATTAATAATTGGAACATGGAATGTATGAAGTACAAACATAGAAAAATTGGAAATTGTCAAAATGAAATTAAGCACATAAAGATAGATATCCTAGGCATCAGGAAGCTAAAATAGACTGATGCTAAGATGTTATGAACCAGATAATAATATGGGTTGCTATGCTAAGAATAACAAACTCAAGAGGCATTGCATCGTGTTCATCATCATCAAAAAGAAAATTTCAAAATCTGTCTTGAAATACAATGCTCTCTGTGATAGGGTAATATCCATACACATACAAGGAAGACCAGTCAATACAATGATTATTCAAATTTACACACCAACCACTAAAGCCACTGATGGTGAAACTGAAGAATTCTCCAACTTCTTAAGGCTGAAATTTATCAAAAATGCCATCAAGGTATACTGAAAATTACTGGTGATTGAAATATGAAGGTTGGAAATAAAGAGGAAGGATCAGTATTTAGAAAATATGATTGTGATGATAGAAATGATGTTGAGACCACACGATAGAATTTTACATGACCAATTCATCTCAAATAGCTTCTTAAAACAACATAAAAGGCAGTTATATTCATGAACCTCATCAGACAAAATAGACAGGAATCAAATTGACTACACATGTGGGAAGCCCAGTTACCATCAGCCAAAACAAAGAGAAGGGCAAACTGTGGAACAGACCAGCAATTAGCTAATATGCAAGTTCAGGCTGAAGCTGAAGAAAATTAAAACAAGTACACGAAGCCACAATATGACTCTGAACATATCCCATCTGGATTTAGAGAACATCTCAAGAAGAAATTTGATTCATTAGTAACTAATGAACAAAGGTCAAAAGAGTTGTGGGATGACATCAAGAACATCATACCAGATGAAAGTGAAAAGGTTATTAAAAAGACAGGAGATGGCTTCAATGACTAGATGATCAGAGCTCAACTAGAAGAAGAAAGAAGAGGGAAAAAAAGAGTAATCTGATACAATATGATGAATTTGACCTAGTCCTATGGATGCAGTAGCTCAAAAGAGGGAACAAATCTTTACAGCAAGGATCATTCCCACCCCCTCCATACACAGAGAAGACAGGGATGGGCAACTTGGACATTGGCTACCCCAAATGGGGGGAATCTACAAAGGCAATAAGTGGCTGAGTTACAAGCTTTCAAGAGGAAGCCTAGATCCAGAGGGTGCAGAGGAATCTCCACTTAGTAGTATCCAATCGGCCTGGGTGGGGCTGATGAAAGGAGATGGGGATAGGTCTCTTGTGGCACAATAGTGAATAATTGTTATCAGAACTGACTATGAGGGTTGTAAATGTAATGGTAGACATTTTGTAGCAAAAGGAGGGGAGTGATTGTCTTTGCAGTCTAGGAGCAGAGGTCCCTGAGACCATCAAGGGAGAAGAGTGGAGTGTGGGACCCTACCCAGAGAAGCAGTGATGCCAGAGATGGAGGCAGAGACAATGACGTGGAGAGATGGAGCAGCTGGGGACTCTAGACCCAGAAAGGGATAGGGGCAGTGTGCTGACAACCAGGAGGCAGGTGTGCAGGGTATATCCCTTGGCTGCTTGATGATGCATGGAAGGAATTGTAACCATGGCAAGAAAATGATATTTGATAGGATGGATGTAAAGCTAATGTTTTCCCATACAAACTACCACATAATCCACAATAAAACATTAAAAAAAAAGACAGGAGAGAAAGAAAAGATCAAACTGTATTCTATAACTTGCTCTTCAGCGTAGAGATGCTAAAATTAATGGAAGAAATAAGAAGATAAAAGAGCTAAACAGAAGATTTCAAAGGCTAACTCAACAAACTAAAGTAAATTATAATAATGAGATGAGCAAAAATCAAAAGGGAAGAACATGCTTAGTGTTTCTCAGGCTGAAAAATTTGAGGGGGAAAAAAATCTTGCCTCAACTTGCAATGCTGGAGAATTCTATGGGAAAATATTGAATGATACAGAAAAAAAACAAAGGAAGATGGAAAGAATACACAGAATTACTGTTGATGTTCAACCCTTTCAAAAGACAGAATATTATTAAGAACCAATGGTACAGAGAGGTGGAGCAAAATGGTGGACTAGGCAGGAAGGCTGTGTAGATCTTCTACAACAGCAATATGAAAGGCCATACAGGATTAATTGTGAGGGTCACAACTGCAATTGTAGAAGATGTGTAATGAAAAGGGGTGAGTGGAGGAGGTAGTTAATCTTTCATTTCAGGAGCATGAGTTCCCTACCCAGAAAATCAGTGGCAGCAGAGACAGTGGCAGCAGCAGACATGGAGAGACATAGCAGTTGTGGGTTCTAGGTCCATGGACTAAATAAAGCTGTGTGCTTGCTGGTAGATGGCCAGCTTTTGGAGTGTGCCGTTTGGACATTCAAGTGAATATATATTCTTTGTTTCATATGTGTACATCAATATTTTTGCTTTGTTCCCATGTGAAATATAAGATGTAAATGGGGAGCCACAGAGAGCAAGCAGGATAACTATTGTTGCAAGGAGGGGAGTGTAATCATTGAGGTGAAATAAAGTGCATAATTTGTTGAATGTAAAGCTGATGATCTTGTCTTTAAATCTTCACCCAAGTTACAATAGAAAGTTTAAAAACAAAATTATGAAAAAAACAACACTGGAAGCAGAAAATAGTTTCCATAAAACATCTTTGAAAAATTAATTAATTTAAAAAGGAGCCCACATACCAGAAAAAATATTTGCAAAGACTAATCAGACAAGGGATTAATATATAAAATTTATAAAAACAACAAGAACTCTATAAGAAAAAACAAACAACCCAATTAAAAAATAGGCACAGGACACAAACACACACTTCATCAAAGAAGACATCCAGGCAGCCAACAAATATATGAAAAAAAGTTCACGTCATTATGCATTGTTTTTATTATAATGCTTTGAGTTTGTTCCTACTCATCTGGATTTATATAGGGCTTCTGAGGAGCAGCTAGAGGGTTTGAACTACCGATCTTGTGGTTCACAGTCCAGTACTGATCCAATAGTGCCATACAAGAAGTCCTATTAGCCATTGTTATTGTTGTTATTGTTGTTGTTAAGTGCAGTCGAGTCGATTGTGACCCATAGCGATGTTGTATATGGTTTCCAAGGAGCAGCTGGTGAGCTTGAACCACCGACCTTACAGTTCAAATGACTTTTCAGTCTGACACATTAGCCCAAAGTGCCACACCAGGACTCCTCTTAGCCATTGTTGTTGCTTAGTGCCGTCGAGTTGATACCGACCCATAGCAACCCTGTGTAGGGTTTCTAAGGAGCAGCTGGTGAGCTTGAACCACTGACCTTGCAGTTCAAATGGCTTTGCAGTCTGACGCATTAGCCCACCATGCCACACCAGTACTCCTGCCAACAATGAGATATAATCTCATACCAACATTAACAATGAAGTTCAAAAACAAAAACAAATGCTGATGAGGCTGTAGAGAAACTGGGATTGGGATCCTCCTACATTGCTGATGGGACTGTAAAACTGTCCCCCCACTCTGGAGAACAGTGTGGTGCTTCCTCAGAAAGTTAGAAATAGAAATACCTTATGACCCAGCAATCCCTCTACTTGGTATATCTACAAAACAATTACTAGCCAGGACATGAGTAGATCTATGCACACCAGCGTTCATCGAAACACTATTCACAATAGCAAAAAGATGGAGACAGCCTAAGTGCCCAACAATGGAACAATGGATAAATATAGAAAGGAATAGTATGTAATGCTGAAGAATAACAATGAATCTGCTAAACAGCTCATATTTTGGACGAACCTGGAGGATATTATGCTAAAATTAGTTATTCACAGAAGGACAGATATTGTATGAGACCATTATTGTAAAAGCTTAAGAAAAGGTTTCCAGATTTAAAAAAAAATTCAGGTAGGAGGGCTGTTGTTAGGTGCCATTGAGTTGGTTTTGACCCATAGTGACCCTAAATACAACAGCATGAAACACCTCACAATTTTTGCTGTGCTTGAGCCCATTGTTGTTATCTCTGCCAATCTATCTCATTGGAGGTCTCCCTCTTTTTTGCTGCCTTTCCATTTTACCAAATATGTTATCCTTCTCCAGGGACTGGTTCCACCTGATCACATGTCCAAGGTATGAGAGACAAAGTCTTGCCATCTTGGCTTTTAAGGAGCATTCTGGTTGTACTTCTTCCAAAACAGATTTGCTTGGTCTTCTGGTTGTTGTTTTCGTTAACTGCCATTGAATCAATTCTGATCCACATTGACCCTGTATAGGGTTTCCAAGGAGCAGCTACTGTTCTTGAACCACTGACTTTTCAGTTCAAATGACTTTGGAGTTTGACACATTAGCCCACAGCACCACACAGGACTCCATAGTCCATGCTTAATATGCTTCTCCAATACCATAATTCAAGTGCATCAATTCTTCTAGTCTTCCTTATTCATTGTCGAACTTTCAGATGCATATGAGGTAATAGAAAATACCATGGGGAGGTATGAAGGAGGCAGTAATTCACTAATTAGAGGGTAGGCACATGTTAACTTGGGTGATGAGGAGTGCAATATACAGAAGAGGAAGGCACTATACGAGAAGAAGGAAGATGACAGGTCCTATACAAAAACCAACTCAACCTGGATTAAAGACCTAAATGTGAATCCCAAAATTATGAGGGTCATTAATGAAAAAATAGGGACAAATGTAAGGGCTCTAATTCAGTGAACACACAGATTACCAAACATTTTGAAAACTACACAAACACAAGTAGACAAAATAGATGATTCAGCCATACTAAAAATTAAAAACTTCTGTGCATCAAAAGAGTAAAAAGGGAACCCACAGAATGGGAAAAAATCTTTTGTAACAACACATCAGACAAGGGACTCATTTCTAAAATATATAGGAAATTACAACACCTCTACAAGAAAAAGACAAATAACTCAATCAAAAAATGGGCACAGAACATGAACAGACACTTCACCAAGGAGGATATCTGGGCAGCCAACAAACATATGAAGAAATGTTCATGGTCACTAGCCGTTATTGTTAAGTACCGTGGAGTTGGTTCTGACTCACTGAGACCCTGCACAGGGATTCCGAGGCTATAAATCTTTACAGGAGCAGAATGCCTCGTCTTCCTCCTGTGGAACTGCTGGTAGTTTTGAACTGCTGATCTTGTGGTTGGCAGCCTGACTCATAACCAATGCCTCGTCTTCCTCCTGTGGAACTGCTGGTCGTTTTGAACTGCTGATCTTGTGGTTGGCAGCCTGACTCATAACCACTACGCTACCAGAGCTCCTTTACTAGCTGCTAGAGAAATGCAAATCAAAACAACAATGAGCTATTATCTCACACCAGCAATAACATCAAAGATGAAAAAAAAAAAAAAAAAAGTAGAAGACAATAAATGCTGGTGAGGATGTGGAGAGACTGGGACCCTCCTACATTGTTGGTGGGATGACAAAATGGTCTAAACACTCTGATAAGCAATATGATGTTTCCCCCAGAAGGTTGGAAATAGAAATACCTTATGATCCAACAATTCCTCTACTTGGTATTTATTCACAAAAAATATGAGCCATAATATGAATAGATATATTCACTCCAATGTTAATATCAGGACTATATACAATAGTAAAAAGATGGAGACAGTCTAAGTTCCTATCAGTTGAAGAATGGATAAACAAACTGTGGTACATACACACAATGGGATACTATGCTACCTTGAAAAACAACAAGGAAGCTTTAAGCCATCGCATAACAAGGATGAACCTTGAGGACATTATGCTGAGTGATATTAGTCAGTCACAAAGGGAGAAATACTGCGTAGGACCATTATTGTAAAAGATTAAGAAAAAGAACCCACCCTAAAAGGGAGAAAGAAAATTGTATATATATATATATATACACATATATATTTGCTGATCACCAGTGCTTATCCTACAGTGTCACATCAAGACTCCTGAAGCTAGGTTGTTGTTGTTGTTGTGAAGTGCCATCGAGTCGGTTCCGACCCATAGCGACCCTGTACAGGGTTTCCGAGGGTGTAAATCTTTACGGGAGTAGAAAGCCTCATCTTTCTCCCGC
>NW_006408557.1:14056041-14056769 GCF_000296735.1 Chrysochloris asiatica | reverse complement strand
GAGGTAAATAATGATGTATGCACAACCTTGGAACAACAGGGCTCTGGGATACAGGGATTGAGACATGGTTAGAATGGGCAAAAGGGGAGAAATAAGGTTAAGATATTTGGTTGTCTTTTGAACCTTGGTTTCCATGACATACCATTATAAAATAGACACTTGAGGGGGAGAGAAAGGAATATTCAGAAATATCACAATAGAAAGCTTGTAAGTCCATCTTCTGCCTATAACTGTTTGGAATACCTAAAATAGGGCTACAACATACCCAGTAAAATGTACAGGCTTCCTGCGGAGCCTCTATATTACATAAGACTATAGGTGGTATCCTGAAACGCATCCAGAATCTTGAAAGGACAAGCAGACCAGCCTGGAATGGCTAGAAGAACAGAAGATACTTCTTGAAAGAAAGACCGACAGGAAAAATACAAAACAATATAGGCAGTATGACTGATTACTACAAGAATAAGCAAGTTTTTTCAAGGCAAGTGGTTGGGTCCCCTCAAGGCAAACCCCCTTCCAAGACTAAGACTCAATGGGAATACACACTCTGATTGGTGACCACGTTCATCACCAATAAGGGGAAGTGAAGGAAAAACAGCAATGAAACTACGAGCTAAGCCCTATAAAGTTCAATAGACTATTGTAAACCCAGGTGGAGGCCTGGTCGGCCAGCAGTGTGGCAAGACCTGGGGACTCTTGGGCCCAGAGTCAGTGACATAGCCACAGAG
>NW_006408557.1:14051104-14055941 GCF_000296735.1 Chrysochloris asiatica | reverse complement strand
CCATGGGCTGCCAAAAGAACCAACAGATCTGTGTTGGAAGAAGTGCAGCCAGAGTGCTCCTTGGAGGCCAGGATGGCCAAACTTCATCTCTCATATTTTGGACATATTGTCAGGAGGGACCAGTTTCTGCAGTATATCATGTCTGGTAGGGTGGAGGCTCAAAGAAAGTGGAAAACCCCAAGAAGATGGATTGGCAAAGTGGCAGCATCAATGGGCTCAAGCGGGACAACAATTTTGAGGTTGGCCCAGGATCAGACCAATGCAGGGTCACTATGAGTCGGTATCGACTTGATGGCACCTAACAACAACAACAACAACATGTGTAATGTTTTATTTCATTGATTAATTACTGTCAATTGTGATGATCTCAATTCTTTTCTAGGTCACTTATACATCTCCTTATCTCCATCAGTTCCATTCTTATTTTATTATAGGTTATAGATATGTGTTTATTTTTCTCAATTTACTTTATTAGCTAAAAAAATCTTTCTATCACATAGTAATTTAAAAATTTCTTAGTTTTGAGATTTTCCCCCATTTTGAAATAATTTTAGACTTACCAAAAGTTGTAAAGCTAATACAAAAATTCCCCATATACCTTTCACCCATTTCCCCCAAATGTTAATATCTTAGCTAATCATAGTACATTATCAAGATAAGGACATCAACTAACTGTTGTTTTTGTTGTTGTTATATGCCATTGAGTCAGTTCTAACTCATAGTGACCCTGCATTGAGTTTCCAAGGAGCAGCTGGTGAGTTGAAACCACTGACCTTGCAGTTCAAACTGACCTTGTGGTCCAGTGCTTGTCCTACAGTGCCACACCAGTACTCCAAAAGTCTTATTGCTTGTCTCACTAATGAGCTTCATCTAGTCCAAGATCAGATGTTGCTCTTAGTTTTTAAGCATTTAGCAGTTTATTATTGTTGTTGGGGTGGTAGGCTGGGGTGATTGGGAGTGGGTTGGAGTAAGGATCTAGGATTAGAACTGTGGCTAGGTCTAGAAAAGGCCTAGGACTTCATGTAGTGTTAGGGTTTTGGTTTGGTTAAGAATGGGTTCTAGCATAACAACAATTGTGATTGGTGCAGGTAGGAGCAGTGTTTCATTCTGTTGTACATAGGGATCACTTTGAGTTGGAACCAATTCATTAGCACCTAACAACAACACAGTTACTGTTAGGGGTAGGGTTGGGGTAGGGCTAGAAGTAAGGATTGGTCCACTTTTAGAGTTACAGTTAGATGTGTTTATTTTTCTTGAAATTTATTTGGTTTCAACTTCATTTGGAAGTTCTGTACGTATAATATTAGCTCTTTTAATGTTATGGTCTTGTTGTTGTTAAAAACTGATATCTCTGCTTCCCTAATCTCAGTCCTGAAGTTTGTTTTACTTTGAATACTTCTATATCTGGGTTGAGTTTTGGGTAATATTGTCATGTATGTTAGTCTTAGGTTGCTGTCTGCTCTTGTTGTTCTCTACCCAGAGAAGTTTCTTCAGTATTTTTGTAAGGTTGTTTAATGTTTTTGCAATTTTTTCTAATTTCTGTTTATATAGAAAGGTCCTAATTTCATGGACAATTTGCTTGGTATATCAGTCTTGGTTGGCTTTTTTTGTTGTTGTTTTCCTCTCTCTCTCAGAGTATAATATATGTCATCTCATTGTCTTCTTAGTTTTTGCTGAGAATCAGAAATTAATCTTAATAGTTCTCCTTTGTAGGTAACCTTTAGTTTTTCTCAAGCTATTTTCAGTATTCTTTCCTTGTCTTTGGCTTTATAAAGTTTGATTATAATATGTCTTTCATTATAATGCCTTAATGATTCTTTTGGGGGGCTCTATCCTGTTTGAATTTCATTTAACTTCTTGAATGGCTATCTTCTCATCTTTCACAATGTTAGGGAAGTTTTCTTCCAACAATCCTAGGACAACTTTCTCTATGGTTTTGTTTTAATACTTTTACTGTTCTGGGGTTCCAATCACTCATAAGTTATTCCTTTTGCTAGTTTCCCACATAAATCTTAGTCTTTTATTAAGATTTTTCTGTTCCTTTTTCTGGTTGTTCCTCTTGATGGTGAGCATTGAGAGATATGTCTCCAAGTTCACTAATCCGGCCTTACATTGATTCAAGTCTACTTCTTGGCCCTTTCACTGTACTATTTCTGAAGTCTAAGTATTAATCCTCTGATTTTCTAGTTGTTCTTTTTGTATGGTTTCTTGTTTTTCATTTATTTTATCAAATGTTTCTTAATGTTTTTCTGAATTCTTCAAAGTTTTTTTGGTGTGTGTTCTCCTTGCTTTCGTCAATCTTTCTCTCAACCCAATGAAGATACCTAAGTAGCATTCTTTTAAATTCCTTATCAAGTATTTCTGGTACCATTTCTGGTATTATATTTTCTGACTGTATTTTTGTCACTTATTTGAGGTACGTAAAATTTTATTTCTTTGTGTAAGCTGAAATTGTCTGTTATTTCCTAGACATTGTGTGGTGGTATTGTATTTATATTTAATTAATGACTGTATGTTGGTATGTTCTTAGGCACTCAGCATTTGTCTCTGTTTGCTGTGAGTGTAGTGAAGTTCAGGGCTGGTTCATGTGCCTTCAGAAGCACTCCTAACACCCAAACCCAGGCAGAGTCCAGGCTTTGTAGAAGCAGGTGCCATTGGCCACTGGTTTGGCAAGGGTGCAGCTGGCCATGCTCCCAGCTTCCAGGAGGTAATGGATACCAGGAAGAACTACAGCCCCCTTGCCTCCAACCTCCAGCTGTGTCCTGTGTCTGTAAGCTACTCTATCAGCAGCTGCTTGCAAAAGCTCAAGAAGGCTGTGTTGTTCTGTGCCTACTAACAGCCAGGCTGTTTTTCTTCCCTTTCATTGCTTCTGTTCAGTTTCCTCTTCTGGTAGCACTCAGTCCACCAATCTGTCCTAACCTCTAAATCCAGGATCACCACCTGTATCTATTTTACTTCATCTCCCATGTCTTTGGAATCCTGGTGTGGAACTGTAGGATAAGCAACGGCTGCTAACCTTATGGCTCAAACCCACTAGTCACTCCTAAAAAATGCTATATAGGATTGCTATGAGTCAGAGCCAACTTGACAACACTTAACAGCAACAACAATCCACACCTTTGTTGCACAGGGTCTGCTGGGTACAACTGCCTACTCTATCATCTTGCCTCAGAATACCATTTAGGGATTTGTTGTTGTTTTTTTTTTTGTGTTCTTTTTCCTGAATAAATATTCAGACTAAGGCCTTCTACAATATGATGAACTTGCTTGTGAGTCATTTTCTTCTGTTCCTTCCTTCATGCTTTCTTCCAATTTGGACTACTACCCCTTTTTCTTTTACACATTGTACCAACATTGTGGCTACCTACTCATTTGGAAAATACTCCCTTTTTTCTTTCTTATAAAGCCCCAACTTTATTTAGGTCTTGAGCAGTAATTCTTCATCTGATACACAAAGTGACAGATTAATAGGTTGAGTAGTCTTACGACACAATCCTGGCCAAGTAGACTCCAGGAACATCTATACTCTGCTGGAAATATTTGTGGAGGAAAACAATTTTCTTCAATAAGAGAATGGCAAATGAGGAAAAGTCTAGAATCACACTTTGCCTCCTGTATCTGTCTTTAATAGGAACATGATACTTAAACTCTTGCAGCCATGAGGGAAAGACTAGAGAATTTCAGAGATGTTCACTCACAGACCTGATGCCACTGAAACCTAAACAATATCAAATAGCTACCTACTTCCAAACTTGTTATATGAGAGGTGGAAAAAAAAATTAAAAATGCTTTTTTTTTTAATTATTTTTTTTTAACAACTGGACATAGTCTAGTAGACACAATATGTTATGGCTCTTTAATATCTATTTATTGGTTTGTGTATTTATTACTTTTGCTCAGATTTATCTATATAATTGCTTTGCCACTTTTCATATAGCTCATGCATAACATGACCGATGTTTCTAGACTTTCTACTTCCTCTGACATACAGTGACTAAGATAACGTCCCTATCTATTATTTGAATCTGAATTCCTTCTCCTATGAAATGTTACTTGAGGACTGAGATGCCAATCAGTCTATATTTCTGCAGGGATTTTTTTTCTAAATAAATGGAAAGTCACTGTAGGGTTTTAAAAAGTGAAATGATATGATCCAATTTATGTTTTGAAAGGATTCTTTTGTCTGATGTGAATTGGGGGCAAACATCAATGTAGAGTACTAATCTCTGATAAAATAAACTTTAAGGCAAACACCAATATAACAGATAAAGATAGATGCTATCTCATGATTAAAGGGGCAATTGAACAAGATGACATAACCATAATAAATATCTATGCTCCCAATGAAAGAGCTCCAAAATATATAAAACAAACTCTAATAGATTTGAAGAAAGAAACAGATGAATCTATAATAATAGTGGATGATTTTAATACACCACTTTCAAAAATGGATAGAACAAACAGAAAGAAACTTGACAAAGACACAGAAAAACTAAACAATACAATCAGCCAACTGGACCTCATAGATGTGTACAGAGCATTCAACCCAACAACAGCACAAAGCACATTCTTTTCCAGTGAGCATGACTTAGGCCACAAAACAAATCTCCATAAATTTATAAGTATCAAAATATTACAAAGCATCGACTCAGACTACAATGCTATCAAATTAGAAATCAACAATAGGAAGACCAAGGAAATAAAGGCAAATACATGGAAACTGAATAACACCCTGCTGAAAAGCGACTGGGTAGTAGAAGAAATTAAACATGAATTCACAACGTTCCTAGAAACAAATGAAAATGAAAACACAACATACCAAAATCTTTGGGACACG
>NW_006408557.1:14027278-14048995 GCF_000296735.1 Chrysochloris asiatica | reverse complement strand
CCAGCTGATAAGAAGAGAGGGCATATGCACAAGAACACCCACACTTGCACATAATACCCACTTGACCTGGCTTCAATGACTGGATGATGAGAACTCAACTAGAAGAAGAAAGAAGAGGAAAAAAAGAGTAATCTGATACAATTTGATGACCTTGACTTATACCTATGGATGCAGTAGCTCAAAAGAGGAAACAAATCTTTACAGTGAGGATCAGTCCCACCCCTTCCATACACAGAGTAGACAGGGATGGGCAACTTGGGCATTGGCTACCCAAAATGGGGGCAGGGGCTATAAAGGCAAGAAGTGTCTGGGTTACAAGCTTTCAAGAGGGAGCCTAGATCCAGAGGGCATGTAGGAAGGTAGAATCTCCACTGAGTAGTGCCCAATCTGTCTGGGTGGTGTTGATAAAAGGAATTTCAGATAGGTCTCTTGTGATACAACAGTGAATAATTGTTATCAGGACTGATTGTGAGGGTTGGAAATGTAAAGGTAGGTGTTTTGTAGCAAAAGGAGGGGAGTGATTGACCTTGCAGTCTAGGAGTGGAGGTCTCTGGGACCATCAATGAAGAAGAGTGGAGAGTGAAACCCTACCCAGAGAAACATTGATGCCAGAGATGAAGGCAGAGACAATGATATGGAGAGATGGAGTGGCTGGTGACTTTAGACCCAGACAGCAAGAGGGGCTGTGTGCTGATGACAAGGGGGCAGGCTTTCAGGGTATACTATTTGGTTGGTTGATGATGCATGGAGGAGATTGTAACCATGACAATGAAATGATATATGATAGGATGAATGTAAAGTTAATGTTCTGCCATGTGAACTATCACATAATTCATGATAAAACATTTTTTTAAAAATCAATGCAGAAAGGGTACTTTAAAGTTACTAAAACAGTCCAGAATAATAATGAAAACAGGATGGTAGTTTGCACATTAGCATAGGTGGCTGTTGTTCTTAAGTGCTGTTGAATCAGTTCCAACTCATAGAGAACCTGTGTAGGGTTTCCAAGGAGCGGCTAGTGAACATGAATCATCAACCTTGTGATTCAAACTGACCTTGCAGTTCAGCACATTAGCCCACAGTGCCATAGCAATTGGTAGGAGGTGTTCATACACAATATATTTTGAAAGAAAGTCCAACAGGTTTTGCTCATTTTGCTCATGGATTGGACATGGAGGATATTAGGAAAGTAAAAGAAAAAAAGGCAAGGATAAGACTTGGGTTGTGGTTCTGAGCAACCATGTGAATGGAGATGACATTTTGTAAAAATGAACACTAGGGAAGAATGAAGATAATACCTAGGGTAAATGGTATGTAAAATCAAGCATTCTCTTTAGCATCATAAGAGAGAAGGATGGCATGAAGGACCTGCTATGAAGACTTTTCTTGTATTTCCTGGATTATGTTTTCCCCTTATCTGGATTCTTCATCTCTCTTTTGTTTTTGCATGGTGTGGTAGACAATTTGATTGTCTACGTATTGTGCAACATCACTTTCTTATAACAAAACCTCAACTCTGCTCATCCTTAGGCCAAGACACCTTTCTACATTAGAAATTGGTGAGAGGTATTTAGGGGAGGAAAAGAAGGACTTTCTTCCCATAAATAGGGGTGATATTAGGCATGAATTTACTCATTTAATATTGTTGTCATTATGTGCCATTGAGTAGGCTCCAACTCATTGTGACCCTGTATACGGTTTCCAAGTAGCAGTTGGTGAGTTTGAGTCACCATCATTGTGATTCAAACTGACATTGCAATCCAGTACTTATCCTACAGTGCTATACCAGGACTCAAAAAGACCTTGTGATATTGTTGATCTTGTTGTTGTGAAGTGCCATCGAGTTGGTTCTGACTCACGGTGACCCTATGTACAACAGAACAAAACACTGGCCATTCCTGCACCATCTTTGCAACTGTTGTTACATTTAGGGCCATTACTGCTCATACTGTGCCAATCCATCTCCTTGGGGGGTCTTTCTCTTTTCCATTAATCTTCCATTTTACCAAGCATGATGTCCTTCTTCAGGGGCTGGTCCTTCCTGATAACATGTCCAAAGAACAAGAGACATGCCTTCCTAGCTACTAAGAAGTATTTTGGCTGTACTTCTTCCAAGACAGATTTGTCTGTTCTTCTAGAGGACCATAGTACTTTCAATATTCTTCACTAACACCATAACTTAAATGCATCAAATCTCCTATGGTCTTCCTTATTCATTGTCCAACTTTCAAATGCATATGAGTTAATTGAAAATATATGACTTGGGTTAGGGGCTCTTTAGACCTCAAGTTGACATATTTTCTCTTTAACCCTTTAGAGATGTCTTTTGTAGCAAATTTGCCTAATGCAAATTTGTCATTTGATTTCTTGACTGCTGTTTTCATGTATGTTGACTGTGGATCCAAGCAAAATGAAGTCCTTGACAAATTCAATCTTTTCTCCATTTATCATGATGCTATTTATAGGAGTCCTGGTGTAGCACGGTGGACTAATGCACTGGACTGCAAGGTCAGTTTGAACCACAAGGTCAGCAGTTCAAGCTCACCAATCACTCCTCAGAAATCTTATTCAGGGTTCTATGGGCCAGAACCAACTCAATGACACTTAGCAACAACATCAACCCAGTACACTGAGGAGGCAAGCATGTTTCTTGAGCTAAAGAATTTTTCATTCCAGTTAGCATTTTGATCAACTGCATTCATCAGCAAAAGTCCAATTCATCAAATTATAGCAATTGATACTTGCTCACAGTATCAGATATCTTTATCTTCATCTGGTCAGGTTCTGGTCACAACTCAGCCCTTGCCTTCAAGCTAGGTTAAATGGGTGCCACCTGCAAGCCTAGGAGCTCATACCTCCTTAAACTTGATACCAGCTGTCCCCTTCACCCACAGCTAGCCCCCAGGGACTAGATCAGTACCCATTGTTTCAGGAGCTCAACCAACTCCCTAAACTTCAGACCAGTTAACCAGGACAACAGGTGCAAATAGAATATGTCCAAACTCAGCACGTCTTCATTGCTGCATTTTGCTCAATTCCTCTTACATGTAGACCGAGGTGGTCATGAACAAGCATATTTTCATTCCTAGAAGGAGGTTGTTTCTGATGGGCCAACTTCCCTTGCTTTGATGCCTCCAAAGCAAACAGCTATCTTGAAACAAGCTTTTATTTAAAACAGTCCTTTTATTTATTTATTTATTTTTGTCTGCTTTTTTTCAATCATGAATCTCCTGTTTCTCCAGTAGTTCTGGGTTGGTCTGAATGCCTTTTCAAATGCATCTGTCCCAACTCTGAAGGTTCTGGATGGGGCTCAGAATTCTACCTAAGGTCCCATACTATTCAAAAGCTTAAAGCAAGAAGCCATTTTCTTTTTGGACAAACTCTAACTCCCCTTTTAGTAAATCCAATCAAGTATAGACTAAAGACAGTTTTACAATCTCACTGTAATCATATTTTCCAGTATTCATTTCCATCATCCATGTATGTCTATTTTATAATAGTAGGACAGAGGAACCAACATCCATAAGCCAGTCAAACACATAAACCTTAAAAAAACATTAAACTTCATTCTTTTCTTCTTCATTGGACTAAATCCATTTATATGCATATGAACTTGGGCCTCTGGCAATGTGGATTACTATAGGTCCTGGCACCCCATCAGCCATCTAGTTTAACTAGAGTGTCATAGACTTCAGGCAACTCTAGAAGTTGCTTTTCTCCACTTAAGCAGGAGGCAAAATTACTTCTTTAAGACTTATAATTTCATATCTATCCTTTCAGGAATTTTCTGCACATATACATGTACATGTATACTTGTTTATATACAAATGGGAATAAACTAATCATATTCTGCACCTTGCTTTGATTTTCTTATTAAAGTGTCTTCATGTTCCAATTCTTTTTGCATCACTACAAAAATACATAAATATTTCTTTGTGTACTTATATTTAAGTTTATATAGCTAGTGCCTCTGTCATAAAAGCCAAAAAAATAGGTAAAATGGGATCTGATTGCTTATTTTTGCATGCATCTGAATTTTTACAAATTCCTTACATGTTGAATCTACTTCAAGAATCCAGAATTCAGAATAGAGGTTAGGCATTTACGTTGGAGAGAAAGAAGAAACCATTGTCATTTAAGATAATTTTCTAAGGGTTGTATATTCAACACCCCACAAGTGATTATGATCTTCTCAGTCTCTCCATCTAGATTTAGAAAGTTTCTTTTTTTCTACATAGTGATATGATACACCTAGCGTAGTTTTGGATTAGGGCATTATAGGAGAAGCAATAAATTTCAGATTTCACTAAGACAAGCATATAAGTACTAAAAAAAAAAATATCAGAAATTATTTGTGAATGGAATGTCTTTCTACAGAAGTCCTAAGGAAAGGAAAGCTGAGGGTTCTTAGATCACTACTGTTTAACATTAATAAAACCCAAAGTCCTTTCCCTTCACTTTCTATTCCTTTAAAGCTGGAGCAACACTCAATGAAAATTTCTGATCAGGATCCCTCCATATGATCCAGCAGATGCTATTAAGAAAACAAACCACACAGATTTATAGAAGAAAACAAGGAAATGTTTAATTAACATATATTAACCAACTGTGTTTCACAGCTTTGAAGTCATCTATGAGATCACAAGTCTGTGAGCTCACTGAAATCAAACACAGAATGAAAGCAAAGGGGCTACTCATGCCTCTGCAGCTTAGAAGGGACTTTGCCAAAGACTGGCTTATTTTTAAATCTATTTTTGCAGAGAAGGAAGCCACAGGCATCTGTATCCTGGCTCCCCAGCCCAACACCTCATTTCAGACAGGACATGAAGAGTGCTTTCTGAGACTGGCCCTATGAAATTTGGGTTGGTTCAAGTGGAGATGGGAGCATTTGGGTGGCTTTTGTTTTTGTTTCCCAGTTCTCCTTCATTCTGGTAATTCTTTGCTCCAAAGGACACTGTGTACTACCACACTCACCCCACTGTCCCAATCATCGGAAACACAAGCCAAATTCATGTTAAAACACTAATGATTGAAGCTTGTTCTATATTTTTGTTTTCTTCTAGCTGTAGTCTACATTTGCCAACAAAAATGAGTGTATTCATTTATATTTAAAAAAAAAAAATCCTACTACAAACCCTCAGTAGCTCTTTGAGTATAAAATATTCATACCTTGACTACAAATTATAGTTTGGAGCATAACCACTCAACAAGTACTTTTAGTTCAGATTCATTTTAGATTCATACAAGCAAGGAAAGAAAACATAGGCAATACAAAGTATCCTTTGAAGGAAAGAAATCCTGAATGAAGAAATGGGTGGGAAACTAACTATTGCCATCTCAAACTAACTCCAGTGTCCACGTTGCAGGTTCAGAGATTTTTAGGGTGGCAGACCAGACTTGGCAACTAAAGAAGGTGGTTGCAGGATGAGGACAGATGAAGTGAGAAGCTTCTTAAACTACTGGTTCTCTTAAGAAAATTAAGGTAAAACAATTAAATGTCCTCATAGGACTTAGCATTTAGTATCAACCACTATTTCACTATGGATTTAGAAGCTAGGAAAAAATGTCTAGATATTCAAACCCCTCTTCTTGATTTTTGTGCAGTGTTCCCCATCAGACTTGGTTATAAATTATTTTGCAAATGCAAATCCCATTCCCAAAAGTTTCAGGACTTTTAATTTTTAAAAAGTTTTTCTTGTTATGGTTGCAATCCTATAATACCTCGTTATAGGTATTTTTAGAAGTAAAATACTTCTTTGATGTAAACCTCTCACTTTTAGAATACTGTGCACATTGGAAATCAGAGGTCTTAGTTCACAGTGGTTTGAGGGAAATTACCAGCATTTGTGAAGCCTACTGGGCTTTCAGATCTCTGAAAGTTACAAGTAAAGTCAACTCCTTCTGCCAATGATATTATTTTTAGCTAACATTCTAGCTAACCTAACTATGCCCTTACTGGGAAAAGTCACACTCTTAAGTCACACCATATTGAGCTTTAGGGATCACATGACTGACATTAAGAAGGGAGGAAGTCTTTACGATTGTTAAGTCCAGGGCCTCAGTAAGAACAGCAAGGTCCAGGACTCATTGTGATTTTCTAGTTTTCCTTCTGTGCAGTCAACTTTATCCCAGTTCACTAGCTGCCACTGAGTCATGTCCAACTCAAGCAACCCCCAAGTGTATCAGAATAGAACTGTGCTCCATAGAGTTTTCAATGGCTGAATTTTCAGAAGTAGAATGCCAAGTCTTTCTTCCAAAGCACTTTGGATATACTTGCTCCTCCAGTCTTAGCAGACAAATGTGCTAACAGCTTGTACCAGTCAGGGATTCCAATCAGCTTTATAAAGATTTGCAAACATTAGCATCTTCCCAAATGCAAACACAAAATGAAAAAAGGATGGTTTCCGAGATGTAGAGTTATCAAGGCATCCCCAGAGGGCCTGCTTAATCTAGAAAGGACAGGCCTGAGTTAGTTAGAATGGACCAGAACTTCTAATAACCCCAGGGTCATCCCAAAACTCCATAGATGCCCGTGTGACCAGTTGATTTCTGGGGCTTTGGGAAGGGTTATGGTCATTTCAAAGGAAGGATTGAAGTCATCATGTTTATCCTGACACAAACAGGGAATCAGTCTTAGAGTCCAGTCCTGAAGAATGTGGGGCAAGATGATGTCAGAGAGGTTGGGACCACTCTTTGCCTACCTTGTTTTCCCCTAGGCCTTTTCAAAGACAGCATGGAGGAGTTCAGACCTCAGTGAGGGCCAATCCACTCATCCAGGATAACCTCTATTTTCATTAACTCAGTCAACTGACTTTATTATTTCTTCAAAATCCCTTCACCCTAGCCATATTATTTTGACAAGATGCAAACCACATGTCCTACCCACACTTAAGTGGGTCACAATGATCGAGACCACCTTAGAATTCTGCCTACCACAGGCAGTATATTCTTTCTCTCTCTATCCCCAAGTGCATGAACGAACAATATCACTTTCCTCATGTATGAACAATATTACATACCAAATTTGGGATATATTGTCTTTACCCATAACAATCAGCCAATGAAAGCCCTATGTAGCAGAACAGTTCATTCCACAACTAATCATGGGAATGGCTCAAGATTGGGTAATATTTTATTCAATTGAGCATGGGATAATCGTGAAAATAATAATTGGGGCTAACTTAACAGAGCACAGCCACAACAAATCCATATAAAGTTGGGATCTAAATGAGAATTTAAAATGTATTCTTCCATTACGTCCACCTAAATATATAGTCTATTAGTATTTGAATTCCTCCATATGAGTTGTAAGCCACATATTAAAAACATACCCTTTTAATGTACTTTCATATATGTGTGTTGCAAGTCTAGTAGAGAGTTTTGGCAATGAGTGAGAACAGTTGCACAACTTGAACAATGAAATCAATGTCATTAAATTGTATATGTTGAAGCTGTTGTATTGCTTTGCTGTGTATATTCTCAACAATGAAAATTTAAAAAATTAGAATAACACACATAAATACCAGAACTAGTCTACTCATCTGTCAGTTTGTCATACTGTGGTGGCTTGTGAGTTGCTGTGATTCTGAAAGCCATGCCACTGGTATTTTAAATACCAGCAGGGATACCCATGGTAGACAGGTTTCAGATGAGCTTCCAGACAAAGACAGACTAGGAAGAAAGAATGATGAACTAATTTAGAATATTTAGTCACTGAAAACATTATATAGCAGTGAAACACTAACCAGAAGAGTTGTGGGATGACATCAAGAGCACCATACATGAAGAAAGCAAAAAGTCATTGAGAAAACAAGAAAGAAGGAAAAGGTCAAAATGGATGTCAGTAGAGACACTGAAACTTGCTTTCCATCATAAAGATGCTAAAGCAAATGGAAGAAATGAGGAGTTACAAGAGCTGAACAGAAAATTTCAAAGATCAACTCGAGAAGATAAAGCCAAATATCACAACAAAATGTACAAAGATCTGAAATGACAAAACCAAAAAGGAAGAAAATGCTCATCATTTCTTAAGCTGGGGGAACTGAACAAAAAATTCAAGCCTCGACTTTGTTTATTGAAAGATTCACTGGGCAAATTACTGAATGATGCAGAAAGCATCAAGAGAAGATAGAAGGAATACACAGAGTCACTGCACCAAAAGGAAATGGTTAATGCTCAACCATTTCAAGAGGTAGCATATGATCAAGAGCCAATGATACTGAATGAGGAAGTCCAAGTGCATTGAAGGAATTGGCAAAAAGCAAGGCACCAGGAATTGATGGAATAAAAATTGAAATCTTTCAAGAAAGTGAGGCAGCACAGGAGTCACTCACTCATCCCTGCCAAGAAATTTGGAAGACAACTATCTGGTTGACTGATTAGAAGAGATCCATATCTGTGCCCATTCCAAAGAGAAGTGACCCAATGGAATGTGGAAATCATCAGACAATCTTTTTTATATCCCATGGGAGTAAAGTTTTGGTGAAGATAATACAGAAACAACTACAATCATATTTTGAAAGAGAATTTCCATAGGTTCAAGCCAGATTCAGAAAAGGCCATGGAACAAGGGGCATCATTGCTGATGTCCGATGGATGTTGACTGAAAGCAGAGAATATCAGAAAGATGTTTATCTATGCTTTATTGACTACGCACAGACTTTTGATTGTATTGCCCATGACAAGTTATGGACAACATTGTGAAGTATGAGTATTCCAGAACACTTAATTGTGCTCATGAGAAATCTGTACCTGGATCAAGAAGCAGTTGTTCAAACAGAGTATGGGAACACTGAATGGTTTAAAATTAAGAAAGTTGTGTGACAACGTTGTATTCTTTCACCATACTTATTCAACCTGTATGCTGAACAAATAATCGGAGAAGCTGGATTATATGAAGAAAAACGTGGCATCAGGATTTGAGGAAAACTCATTAACAACCTGTGATATGCAGATGATACAACCTTGCTTGCTGAAAGGGAAGAGGATTAAAAACATTTACTAATAAAGATCAAAGAGCACAGCCTTTGGTATGGATTATATCTCAATGTAAAGAAAACAAAAATCCTCACCACTGGACCGATAAACAACATTCTTATCAATGGAGAAAATATTAAAGTTGTCAAGGACTTCATTCTTCTTGGATCAACTATCAACACTCACAGAAGCAGCAGTCAAGTAATCAAAGGATGTATTGTATTAGGCAAATCTGCTGCACAAGACCTTTTTAAAGTGTTGAAGAGCAAAGATGTCAACTTGAGGACTAAAGTATGCCCAAGCCATGGTATTTTCAATAACCTCATATGCAAAAGCTGGACAGTGAATAAGGAAGACCATAGAAGAATTGATGATTTTGAGTTATTGAGGAGAGCTTGAAGGTGCCATGGGCGGCCAAAAGAGCCAATAGATCTGTTTTGGAAAAAGTGCAGCCAGAGTGTTCCTTGGAGGCCAAGATGGCCAAACTTCATCTCTCATACTTCGCACATATTGTCAGGAGGGCCCAGTCACTGGAGAAGGATATCATGTTTAGTAAAGTGGATGGTCAGAGAAAAAGAGGAAGACCCCCCCAACGAGATGGATTGACCAAGAGGCAACATCGATGGATTCAAGTGTGGCAACAGAAGTGAGGTTGTCCCAGGCTTGGGCAGTGTTTCATTTTGCTGTGCATAAGTTCGCTATGGGTCTGGTCCATACTGACTTGATGGCACCTAACAACATCAACAATACTCATTTGACAAATAAAGAACCTTATTCCAGCTAGTGTCCAAAAAGGCATAGGTATCCAGCTGTTTATGCTTTCAAACTTCTCGGGTATCAGCATAATAAACGGTTCTAATGGGAAAGGATGAAAGGAAGGTGCTGTGCCCTGCCTCCTGGATTGCTCTCCACTTCCTCACATCTCAGTTGCCTTCTGTCTGAGTGGCTGCAGTACTTAGGAGGTACACTGCAATTCAATGTAGAGAGAGAAAAAAATATTTCCTGTATTAGGCAGAATTCTAGGATGATTCCTATCCTTGTCACCGACTTGATACTCCTGTTTTTCTTATTTCCAGGACTCCCTTGCTCTACATCCTGGACGTTTTTAGCAGGTTAAGCATTTAACTGGTCAGCTTAAAAAACTCTCCGGTGACCCTCTTCCCCATTGCTCTGACCAGTGCCTGACCTATCTCCTAATATCTTCTCATGCTCTACCCATACCCAATCACAGTATCTAATCACCTTTCCAAAGCCTTTCATTATTATTCTTGCCATTCTGCCAATAAGGGGTATTCTTCCATTTCTCCCATCAAAATTCAGCTTCAATGCCTCTTCCCTGACCTCACTGTCTCTCCTACTCCCTTAACAGCAACTCCAGAAATTTTTATGCTTCTTATCTGGCATCTCAAATTACCATTTGTTTGGTGAATTTATAGGCATTAAAGGCAGAGATGGAGTCCTGGTGTGGTATTGTGGGTTAATATGCTGGATTGCAAAGTCAATTAGATCCAAAAGGTCAGCAGTTCAAGCTCACCAGATGCTCCTAGTGAAATCCTAAACATTGTTGATATAAGTTGGAACCTACTCAATGGCAGTTAACAACAACAACAACAAAGGCAGAGACTGGGTCATACTTACAATTCACCACACGCTATGGTTATGCATCATGCACAGAAGGTACTTGATAAATCTCTGTTGAATGGGTGAGAAAGAAGCTTGTAATCCTTGGTCACCTTGAATTTATTAGAGTACTACTTTATTTAATCATTTTCTATAAAAAGATTTCCATATATGTTCAATATACAGAATACATACATGAGGGGGCTTCAAAAAGTTCATGAAAAAATGTAAATACAAGATATTTGTTGGTGCCATTAAGTTCCATCAAGTTGATTACAATATGACGCTGTAGGATAAATGCTTGACTGAAAGGTTGGTTTGAACCTCAAGGTCAATAGCTCAAACTCACCAGTTGCTCCTCAGAAACACTATACAGAGTTGCTATGAGTCAGAACAGACTTGTTAACAGAAACAAAATAGGATTTCTTAGGACCTGCTGGTGAGTTTGAACTGCTGAACTCATAGTTAGCAGCCCAATGTTTATCCTATAGAGCCATACAAGAACTCCTAGAATATATATATCCTGATGTGGCTCTGTAAGATAAGCACTGGACTGCTAACCACAAGGTCGGCTGTGCTATCAGCCACTCTTTGGAAACCCTATATAAGGTCGCTATTCATCAGGGCTGACTCGTTGACACATAACAACAGCAAGAATATATATAAACTATTTCTCAACATAAGCTTCATAGGGCCAAGACACTCTTGTAAATAATGGTACCAGTCACTTAATTCATCCCTAATGAACTGTGGGTCCTAGGAATTTAACCATGTCAGTGCAGTCAGCTTTCCATTTAACTGAAGAAAATGGATGTTCTTTAAAAGTTTTTTATGATTGTTGTTGTTGTTAGGTGCCATCAGCTTGGTTCCTTTTCATACTAACCCTATTACAACAGAATAAAGCACTTCCTGGTCCTGTGCCAGCCTCACATTTGCCATCCTTGTGCCCATTGCTGTTGCCACTGTGCCAATTCATCTTGGAGGCCTTTCTCCTTTTCTCTGACTCTCCACTTTCCTAGGCATGATGCTCTTTCACATGGATTGGTCCGTCCTGATAGCATGTCTGAAGTATGAGAGACAAAGTCTCATCATCTTGTCTTCTGAGGAGGATTCTGGCTGTACTTCTTCCAAGACAAATTTGTAGGTTCTTATAGCAATCCAAGGTACTTTTACTATTTTTCTCAAGCACCATAATTCAAATACACTGATGCTCCTCCAGTCTTCCTTATTCACTGTCCAACTTTCACATGCATATGAGGTGATTGAAAATACCCTGGCTTGGGTCAAGCACATCTTAGTCCTTAAACTGGTATCTTTGGTTTTGACCACTTTAGAGAGGTCTTTCGCAGTAGATTTGACTAATACAATACATCCTTTCATTTCTTGACTGCTGCTTCCATGAGTGTTGATTGTGTATCCAAGCAAAATTTAGTCTTTGACAACTTCAATCTTTTCTGTTTGTCATGATTTTATTTATTGGTCAAATTGTGAGGATTTTTGTTTTCTTTAGATTGAGGTGCAACCCATATTGACTACTTCAATCTTTTCATCATAAGAATTTTAATTACTCTTTGCTTTCAGCAAGCAAGGTTGTATCATCTACATGTCACAGGTTGTTAATGAGTCTTCCTCCAATCCTGATGCCACATTCTTCTTCATATAATTCAGTTCCTCAGATTATTTTCTAAGCATACAGACTGGATAAATATGTTGAAAGAATACAACCCTGGTGTACACCTTTTCTGACTTTAGACCATTCAGTATCACTTGTTCTGTTCTAATGAATACTTCTTGGTCTATGTACAGGTTTCTCATGAACACAATTAAGTGTTATCCACAGTGTGCCATGATCCACACAGTCAAAAGTCAGCCTAATCAATAAAGCACAAGTAAATATTGTCCTGGTGTACCCTGCATTCCTCCAAGACCCATTTGACTTCAGCAATGATACCCCTCATTCCACATCCTTTTCTGAATCATGGCTGAATTTCTGACAGCTCCCTGTTGATGTTCTACTGTGACTGTTTGTTTGTTTTTTCATTATATGCAGCAAAATTTTACTTGCATGTGATATTAATGATATTGTTCAATGATGTTTAGGAAACAAAACAGGAGTCAGAGGAGCCAAATCAAGACTGCAAGGATTTCCACTGCCTAATGATTTCCCGGTACATGGACCAAGAGGCAGTTGTTGGAGCAGAACACTGAATGGTTTCAAATTAAGAAAGGTGTGTGACAGGGTTGTATTCTTTCACCATTCCTATTCAATCTGTATGCTGAGCAAATAATCTGAGAAGCTGGGTTATATGAAGAAAAATGTGGCATCAGGATTGGCGGAAGACTCTTTAACAACCTGTGATATGCAAATGATACAACCTCAGGAATCACCTTGCCCATCAGGGATTACGTAACTCTTCTGGTATGACTTTGTTCCTTAGCCTGGACACCCACAGCTGTTGTGCTGTGTCGCACCCTTCAGCTGCTATATATTCTTTCTCACAGAGTTCAGGAAGAATGCCAGGAAAGAGGTGGAAGAGATTCAAGAACATTTACCAGGATCCTCCCTCCCAAATCTACTGCCTTCCTTGCTGCTCTAAAGCTGTCCTACTAAACTGAGAGGTGGATAAAGGAGCAGGTGTCAGGTGCCTTTGGAGTCTTGGAACCACATCAGAGATGTTTCTATACCCTTCCCCTACCCTGGGATCCAGTCCTAAGAAGATTAATCAAGACCCTCCTCTTTGCATCTGACCCTTCTCTCAGGAACCAGGGAAACTTTTTTTCTCCCATATTCTGTTTGATGGACAACAGTTTCACCTCATATCCTGTAACCTCTCTTTGCCAATAAAAATTTGGTGAAACTTAAGGTATCGATTGAATTTCCTAGTCTTCACATTTAATATGTAAATAAATATTTTAAGTTTATAACTTATTTTTCTCTCCCTAAAGCATAACTTTCAACATTATTACTTTTCGTTAAATACAAGCAAACAAGCTTCCAACCTGAAAGTAGGCAAACACTCATTTTGTTCTAGGCCAATGGTCTCAGAGTAATCTCAAAATGGTATCAACAGCAACATCTGTAAGCTTGTCAGAAATGCAAAATACCAGGTTCTGTCTTGGACCTTCAGAATCAAAATCTACTTTTTAATAAGATCCCCAAGTGACTTATATACAAGGTAAAGAACCAACTGGATTGCAATTAACGATAGTCTTATAGTACTGATGTGACACTGGTGGATATGCACTTGTCTGCTAACTACAAGGTTGATGTTTCAAACATGGGAACAACTGAATGGTTTAAAATTAGGAAAGGTGTTCGACAGGGTTGTATTCTTTCACCATAATTATTCAATCTGTAGACTGAGCAAATAATTTGAGAAGCTGGGTTTTATGAGGAAAAATGTGGCCATCAGGATTGGAGAAAGACTCATTAACAACTTGCGATATGCAGATGACACAATTTTGCTTGCTGAAAGTGAAGAGCACTTAAAAGACTTACTAATGAAGATCAAAGACCATAGCCTTTAATATGGATTGAATCGCAATATAAAGAAAACAAAATTCCTCACCACCAGACCAATAAATAACATTCTTATCAATGGAGAAAAGATTGAAGTTGTCAAGGACTTCATTCTTCTTGAATCAGTTATCAACACTCATGGAAGCAGCAGCCAAGAAATCAAATGATGTATTGCATTAGGTAACTCTGCTGCACAAAACCTTTTTAAAGTGATGAAGAGCAAAGATGTCAGCTTAAGGACTAAGGTGCACCTGACCCAAGCCATGATATTTTCAATAACTGCATATGCATGTGAAAGTTGGACAGTGAATAAGGAAGACCGTAGAAGAATTGATGCATTTGAGTTATGGTGTTGGAGGAGAATATTGAAAGTGCCATGGACTGCCAAAAGAACCAACAGATCTGTGTTGGAAGAGGTGCAGCCAGAGTGCTTCTTGGAGGCCAGGATGGCCAAACTTCATCTCTTATTCTTCAGACATATTGTTAGGAGGGACCAGTCACTGGAACAAGATACGTTTGGTAAGGTGAAGGGTCAGATAAAAAAGAGGAAGACCACCAGCGAGATGGATTGGCAAAGTGGCAGCATCAATTGGTTGAAGTGTGGCAACAATTGTGATTTTAATCCAGGACCAGGCAGTGTTTCATTCTGTTGTGCATAGAGTTGCTATTAGTTGGTAGTGACTCGATGGCACCTAACAACAACAACAGTTGCTCTTTGGAAGTCCTATATAGGGTCACTCTGAGTTGGAATCGACTTGATGGCACTTAACAATGGCAGTCTAGGAGCAGCTCAAACCTTCCCTTAGGGTTTCACTTTCATAGTTGTAGGTGGTGTTGTTAAGTGCTGTTGAGTCAATTCTGACCCATAGTGACCCTTTATAGGGTTCCAAGGAGCAGCTGGTGTGCTTGAACTGCCAACCTTGTAGTTCAAACTGGCTTTGCAGTCCAGCACATTAACCCACAGTGCCACACAAGGACTCACTTTCATCGTAGACAGACTGAAAAGGAATGTGATTTATGAGGGACAGAGAAGGTATTGGTTTACTGGTTTCAATAATAAATGTTTCCTGTAGTAATCATTAGCAGATGTGCACCGTTGTAAATGCCCTTGAGAAGAGCCAAGTCCTTTTCCTGCCCCTAAAAGCATAACTGGTTTATGTGACAGGTTTTCAACTATCCATGAGCACCAGCTTTGGGGGCAGCCAGAGCCTGCCAAAGTCTTTATCCTATAATTTAGGTCATATTCACAAATTCTGGACAGGTGGGTCCCCTCACTCCTCTTTAAAATTTTGGCACTTGAGGATGAGTGAAATTAATCAACTTACTCAGGGTCATCTACCTACCAAGAGGCTGGGTACAAAGTTGGGTCAGTGGATTTGACACCTAATGTCTCTCCCAAGTTGTTGAGGAGAGTGCCAATAAAAACTGTTTCTTCTATTTTATATATGACCACTAAAGAAAAGAAATGCTTGCCTTGATTAAGAACCACTGAGTCTTGTGCGTAGTCTAGAATCATCTGTGGTAAGATATGATTGTATTCTAAGATCTTAACCTCAAAAGTAAGGATTCTTCACAATATGATGATAACTAGGTAAGCATCCAGTTTTTGCTGGAGTAAGCACTGTTTTTGTTGTTGTTAAGTGTCATTGAGTCAGTTTTGACTCATAGCAACCATGTATAGGTTTCCAAGGATCAGCTGGTGGGCTTGAACTGCCAACCTTGTGATTTGCAGTCCAATGCTGGTCCTACAGTGCCACACCAGGAGGATGCATTAATGGTCCTCAAAATAAATATACCCTTTTTCCTCCTGCCTTTTCTCCTCCTGGAGCAGCTATATAGCTGACAGGTAGACAGTACAGTGCATGTAAAGGCAAGGCCTGCCTGAAGTTGCCCTGGATGAGGCCTCCAACCCCATACAAAGGGAGTTTCTCAAGCAATGCACACCCTATGTTGCAAATCAGATCACTTCCAAATTCAGTGCAAACCCATCCAGCTGTTTTCATGTCCTGAAATAACCAATATTAGGTAAAGAGTATGTTCTTATAGGTAATGATTGGAGTCGTGATTAGGTGCTGCAGGTTAATGCACTGGACTGCAAAGTCTATTTGAACCTCGAGGCCGGAAGTTCAAGCTCACCAGACACTCCTCAGAATTCCTATACAGGGTTGCTGAGTCCGAACTGATTCAATGGCTTTTGATCAACAACAACAGCAACATAGTTAATGATTAACATGTATGGGGGCTCACTATGAACTATTTTTACATGCCTGATATGATCCCACAATGCTTAGAGGAGAAAGAGACCACCATGATCTTTGACAGATGAAGAAGGTGAGGCTTAGGTAAGCTAAGTAGCTTTCAAAGGTCTCTCAGTGGCAGAGTTAGTCTGAAGTCCATATTTTGATTCTAAAGTTCATGCTTTTTACTACTACTATTCATCAGTTTAGTCTTCATACCTTCCAACTGGAGTCCTGGTGTGGTGCTAAGGGATAAAGCACTGGACTGCAAGGTCAGTTTGAACTACAAGGTAGGCAGTCCAAACTCACCAGCCACTTCTTAGAAACCATGTAAGGGTCTGTATGAGTCAGAACAAACTTGATAGCACTTAGCAACAACAGGAACACTTTCCAACTGATGAAAACCTTTAATCTAGATCACCTGTTAGGAACCCTAGTGATACCATGGATAAGGGCTCAGCTGCTAACTGAAAGGTGGTGGGTACAGACCTATCATAGGTTCTGTGAGAGAAAAGACCTAAGGATCAATTCTTATAATGATAACAGTGTAGGAATGTCTATGGGGCAGTTCACATAGGATTATTATGAGTTAGAATCAATACAATGGCTCACAACAACAAATTATCTGTGAGGCTGGATGGTAAGTCTCAGGGTACAGCAGGCAATGATAAAGACATGAAGGAGAAAATATTCAACATGGGGCTTTAGTATAGAAAGGAGGAGCTCTCAGACATCAAAGATGGTGACTAAAAGATAAGGCCCCTGCTCATTATGTAAACACAGTTTCAGGGAAAAGGTTGTGCTGGTAAGTAAGACTAAGCTAATGTAAGCTGAAACATTTCCAGCCTTTGTCATCCCTCCTCACACAGTCATCTTAGAAATGCTGATTTTCAATAGGTACTAGAGGTATGCCATCACCTCTTTTTGTAAAATTTGAAATAAGCTTAACCACAGTTATTCCATGTACTGGGAATACACTGTATTTTAGCACAGACAATGGAACTGTTTAATACAGAAGTGCCAAGTAATTTTGCAGTCAGTTTTTCTTACTCCAGGAGTTACATCTTACTCCTGAGGAAAAGAACTGATCCATGCAATTTTCGACATAAAACTGGGAAAGAGAATACCTCTGAGTTTTCAAGTCCTAGCAAAGAGGGTGCTTCCTGATAAAGAAATTGTTTAAGGGATGGACTAACTCCTTCTACCACCCACCACTCAACACCTGTACACCCACCATTTGTCCACCAACTGGTGTAGTCACTCACTTTACCCTCCAGGCCTTCCCAGCTCTAAACAAGATGGAAGACTCAGTCTGATGCTTTATTATTGGCTGCTGTAGTGCACTGTCATCCATTCAGCTGACCTGGACAACGCAGTCCCTGTGGCAGGCATTGGTGATTTGAATGAATATCAATTCCTCTATGAACATCTCTGGAGAATTCATTATGTAGGACATTCTTCTGAGCACTCCTTTAAACATGCAAATCCTTTCAGCACTGCTGTACTCATGATTGAATAGAATATGAATCAAAGGCTCAGCCCTTTCTTTTTATGCTCACCTCATAAAGTCTTAAATATCTCAGTGTCTGCGTGGGTGTGTGTGTGTGCTTTTAACCAGAAGAAGTTAAGGCTTTACTTATTATTCAGCATTGTCCAAAACAAGCATGAGAAATGGAAAACAGTTCTTCAAATGCTATCTCAATTTTAAAATTAAAATGATTAATGTCTAGAACATAAACTCAATTATAGGGAGGTCATTGAAATAGTGATAAAAATATAGAGAGGGTGGAATTCCAGAAACAAACTGAAGGGTGTTGTGACTGATTAAAGGTCCTGTTAACCTCATAGGGATCTTATCAAATGCTCCTGGTTAAAAGCAAACTTAAGACACAGGAATGAGAGTTCTTAAAATGATGGCAGAAATTCAAACAATATTTTGTCAAAATGGCCCTGAAAGTACTTATGTCCCTTCTCACACAAAGTGGAAATGATCAAAATCCCAGTATTTTCTAAAAACATGCTTTCAGTCAAATTGTAAGAGCTTTTCTCTGTGGTCTATACCCTATGTGGGCTCCCCGGTGTCATGCACTTTCTGACTTCCAGTGCTGTGGTAAGCCTATACAGTAAGTCTGTACTGTCAAAGTTTCCATTATACTGTTTTATCAAGAGTCTCCTTTTACTGCTAAATGAATCACCACACCAGGAAATGAGAAGTACTCTCTGCATCCAACTTGACAAGGAAATATTTTACCTTTATTTAATAGGGAACAAAGTTCATCATTACTCAATTCTTCAAATTGAAGTATATGGAAATGCATAGCTCTAAAAGATTTGTGCTCAAACCCTGGATTTTTACCTGCTTTGTTCAAGTAATAATGAAAAGGCCTTTTGACTTACTGAGCATCGCAGTGGAGAGCTCTCACTCCTATTTCTGTTGCTGTCTTGCTGACACTGTCTTCACAGTTCTTAAGTGCTATCCCTAAGAATGCTACTATTCCTCTGTCAGTTTGTCATACTGTGGTGGCTTGTGTATTGCTGTGATGCTGGAAGATATATCACCAATATTTTAAATATCAGCAAGTTCACCCACAGTGGGCATAGTTCAGTGGCGCTTTCAAACTAAGAAAGACTAGGAAGAATAAGACTCAGCCTATTTATGAAGGGTTAGCAGCTAAAGACCTCATGAAGAGCAGTAGAATATATAGTCATATAAAGAGCCTGAAAAGGAGCTCTGATAGCATAGTGGTTATGAATCAGGCTGAGAACCTTAAGATCAGCAGTTCAAAACTACCACCTGTTCCTAGGGAGAAAGATGAGGCTTTCTGCTCCCGTAAAGGAGCTCTGGTAGCATAGAGGTTATGAATCAGGCTGTGAACTGCAAGGTCAGCAGTTCGAAACTACCAGCTGCTCTGCGGGAGAAAGATGAGGCTTTCTGCTCCCATAAAGATTTACAGCCTTGGAAACCCTGTTGAGGGTCGCTATGGGTTGGAACCGACTCGACGGCACTTAACAACAGCAACAATAACAAAGACTTATAGCCTCAGAAACCCTGTACAGGGTCACTATGAGTTGGAACCCACTCCACGTCACATCACCACCACAGAGCGTGAAGTCCATCAGGTTGGAAGGCACTCAAAATACAATGGGGGAAGAGGTGCCTTCTTAAAGTAAAGTTGACCTTAATGACGTGGATGAAGTTAAGCTTACATTTGCTGATGTGCCATATCTCAAAATAAGAAGAAACAGCTGCTCACAGCCATTAACAATTAGAACATAGAATGTACAAAGTATGAATCTAGGAAAACTGGAAGTTGTCAAGAAGGAAGTGGGAACACATAAAAATTGATATCCTAGACACTAGTGAGCTTAAATGCACTGGTAGTAACCATTTTGACTAAGACAATACTATGGTTTACTATGCCAGGAGCAACAAACTGGAGAAGAATGGTGTCTCATTCATTGTCAAAAGAACATTTCAAGATCTATCTTGAAGAACAATGCTGTCTGTGATAGGATAATATCCATATGCCTACAAGGAAGACCTGATGTAGTGCTGTGAACTAATGTATCAGACTGCAAAGCCATTTCAATTGCAAGGTCGGTGGTTCAAGCTCTCCAATTGCTCCTTGGAAACCTTACACAGGGTCGCTATAGGTCAGAATCGACTCGATGGCACTACACAACAACAACAACAAGGAAGACCAGCTAATTCCACTATTTTTCAAGTTTATACACCAACCACTGAAGTGAGTTATCAAATGCTCCTGGTTAAAAGCAAACCTAAGACACAGGAATGAGAGTTCTTAAAATGATGGCAGAAATTCAAACAATATTTTGAAGATATTGAAGAATTTTACCAACTACTTCAGGCTGAAATTGATCGAACATGCAATCAACATGCATTGATAATTATTGGTGATTGGAATGCAAAATGAAACAATAAGGAAGATTAAGTATTTGGAAAATATGACCTTGATGATAGAAATGATGCTGGAGATCACATGATAGGATTTTACAAGACCCAAAAATTTTTCATTGTAAATACCTTTTTTAAACAACAGCAAAGTTGACTACACACATAGATTCCATCAGATGAAATGCATAGGAATCAAATTGGCTACAACTGTGGGGAAAGATAGTGGAAAAGCTCAATATCATCAGCCAAAACTAGGCCAGGGGCCGACTATGGAACAGACCATCAACTGTTCATATGCACATTCAATCTGGAGCTGAAGAAAATTAAAATAAGTCCACAAGAGCCAAAATATGACCTTGAGAGTATCCCATCTGAATTTAGAGACTATCTCCAGGGCAAATTTGATGCATTAGACACTAATAATCAAAGACCAAAGTTGTAGGAAGACATCAAGAACATCATATATCATATATGAAGAAAGCAAAAGGCCATTAAAGAGACAGAAAAAAAAGAAAAGACAAAAGTGCTTATCAGAAGCGACTCTGAAATGTTCTTTCGAGCATAGAGACGCTAAAGCTATAGGAAGAAATGATGAAATAAAAGAGCAAAATAGAAAATTGCAAAGGGCAGCTTGAGAAAATGAAGTCAAATATGTGCAATGACCTGAAGTTAGAAAATCAAAGGGGATGAGCATGCTCAGAATATCTCAAGCAAAAAGAACTGAAGAAAAAATTCAGCCTCAACTTGCAATATTGAAGAATTCTACAGCCAAAATATTGAACAACACTAGAAACATCAAAAAAGATGGGAGAAATACATGGAGTCACTGCACCAAAAATAATTGGTAGATGTTCAAACATTTCAAGAGGTACCATATGATCAACAACCTGAAGGAAGAAGTCCAAGCAGCACTGAAGGCATTGGAGATCTCTCACAAGACTCTAAGAATTGATAGAATACAAATTGAAATGTTTCAATAAGTTGATGCAGTGTGGGAGGCACCCACTTATCTATGTTAGAAATTTGAGAGACAGCTACCTGGCCAACCAATTGGGAGAGATCCACATTCTAGCCCATTCTAGACCCAACAGAATGTGGAAATCAATTAATAATATCATTAATATCACATGCAAATAAATTTTTGCTGAAGATCATCCCAAAACAATTGCAGCCATACTGCGACAGAAATTCAAGACAGATTCAAAAGAGTATGGAACTAGGGATATCATTGCTAATGTCAGATCGATCTTTTGTGAAAGCAGTGAATACCAGAAAGATGTCTACCCGTACTTTATTGACTATGTAAAGGGATATCTTGAATTTATCCCTTCTGAATTTAGAGATCATCTGAAGAACAGATTTGATGAATTGGACACTGAAGACCGAAGACCAGAAGAGTTGTGGGATGACATCAAGAATATCATACATGAAGAGAGCAAAAAGTCATT
>NW_006408557.1:13962838-14025480 GCF_000296735.1 Chrysochloris asiatica | reverse complement strand
GGTTGGCCCAGGATCGGACATTGTTTCGTTCTGCTGTGCATGGGGTCGCTATGAGTCGGTTCCGACTTGATGGCACCTGAGAACAACAACAACAAAGATATTCGACTGCATGGATCATAGCAAACTATAGGAAACTTGCAAAGAATGAGTATTCCAGAACACTTAATTGTGCTTATGAGGAATCTCATAGATCAAGAGGCAGATGTTTTAACAGAACAAGGGGATACTGGATGATTTAAAATCAGGAAAGGTGTATGCAGGGTTGTATCCTTTTACCATATTTATTCAATTTGCCTGCTAAGAAAATAATTTGAGAAGCTGGATCATATGAGTAAGAACCTGGCATCAGAACTGGTATATGCAATATGCAGTTACTAAAAGTGAAAAGGACTTGAAATACTTACTAATGAAGATCAAAAACTCCATTCTTAAGTATGGATTATACTTCAATGTAAAGAAAATAAAAATCCTCACAACTAGATCAATAAATAACATCATGATATATGCAGAAAAGATTGAAGATGTCAAAGACTTCAATTTGCTTGGATTCACTATCAATGTTCATGGAAGCAGCGGTCAAGAAATCTAACAACATACTGCATTAGACAAATCTGCTGCAAAGGACCTCTTTAAAGTGTTCAAGAGCAAAGATGTCAGTTTGAGGCTTAAGATGCACATGACCCAAACCATGTTCTTTTCAATAGCCTCATATACATGTGAAAGTTGGACAATAAATAAGGAAGACCATATAAAATAAATGCATTGAATTCTGGTGTTGCTGAAGAATATTGATAATACCATGGATGGCCAGAAGAAGAAAAAAATCTGTCTTGGAAGAAATATAGTCAGAATATTAGTCAGAAGCAAGGCTTATAAGACTTTATCTCTTTTACTTTAGACATACTATCAGGTAGGACTAGTTTCTGGAGAAAGAGATCATATTTGGAAAAGTTGAATGTTATTGAAAATGAGGAACACCCCCAGCAAGATGGATTGACATAGTGGCAACAATGATAGGCTCAAACATATCAACAACTGTGAAGATGGTGTAGGATTGGGCAGTGTTTCATCTGTTGTGTTTAGGGTCACTATGAGTTGGACCAGACTTGAAAACCCCTAACAACAACAACAATATCCCTAAAATGTGGGGAAGTATATCATACATGTAAAAGGTCTGAAGGCAGAATAAAACTTTGGTGAATGCATGTGATATATGTTCACTACACATTAATCTGAATATTCAGATTTGAAATTGGATTCTATCTTGAAGGAGCAGAAAGAAACTCACATAATTGGAATGCAGGTTCTGGGGTCCAGGCAGTAAATAATAACATTATTATATTTCACTCTCTCTACTAAGGAGCTCTGGTAGCGTAGTGGTTACGAATCGGGCTGCGAACCTTAAGGTCAGCGGTTCGAAACTACCAGCCGCTCCGCGGGAGAAAGATGAGGCTTTCTACTCCCGTAAAGATTTACACCCTCGAAAACCCTGTACAGGGTCGCTATGGGTCGGAATCGACTTGACGGCACTTATCAACATCAACCCTAAGCAGTCTTAAAGATATAAATTTAGAATTAAAGCAAAGCTACATTGAAACCTCAAAACAATTATGAAGCACTTAAGAAATATGTCATTAAGAAATATCAATTGTTGGAAAAAGCCATCATGATAAAATAGAGAGTCAGAAAAACAAGAGAAGCTCTCAATAAGATGGGTTGACACATGATTTATAACAATGGGCTTGGACTTCCGGTTTTGGTGGTGGCAGAGACAGAGTCAGGTAGGACAGGCTCTGTGGGGGAGGGACTGAAAACCCAGAGAAGCTGCTTTCACAGAACATCCCCAGAGCTCTGGATCAAGCATAAGTTGCAGGTCATCAGCTTCCCATACCCACTGGTGGAAAAATCACAGTATAAAGGAGAATTTTGGGATTTAGGAATTGATCCCGACATGGGACTACCTCTGTGGTCACCCCGCCTGGGCTGAGTTCAGAGGGCAGGGCCACAACCCAACCAGCACTAAAATCCAGTGCAGGAACATTTGAAAAAGGAGGTGTAGGGGGATTCTACACATTTCTTCCTCCTCTTCCCTGTCACGCCTTCACTGCCCAGACCAGACACCTTCAGGCGGGTGGGCATGCGCCCCCAAAAGAGTCCAGCATTGAGCCTGCAGCTTTCCCACAGCACAGAGAGGAACATCTACATTGTTCCCACAGCCAGATTTTTGGCGGCTGCTTATGATGTATGACTCTGGGTCCCAGCCCTAAAGTTAACTTGTGTGGGACCCTTTACTTCTGCCTACCAGCAAGAAACAAGCAGGGCTGGCCTGACAGACAAACCATATGAACAATGTGTAAAACCCTAATATAAAAGGACACAACTAGGGAGGACAGGGATGCAGCCAAGCAGAGGCAGTGACCCAGTGCTAGAAACTGCGGAGCTGCATGTCTGGAGGAGAGGGGTGACTGATTTTCATCTTTCACTTTTCATTTTTCATATCTTTCCTCTTCATTCCGATTGCTCCCTCACTGCCCAGACAAGACACCTTCAGGCAGGCAGGAGCACATGCCCAAAATGGCCCAGGATTGCACCCACAGTTTTCCAACAGCAGAGAGAGAAAACCCACAGGCTGCTTCTTATGACATCTGACCATAGGACCCAGCCCCAAAGTTGACCTGGGCAGGACCCTTTATCCCTGCCTGCACAGCAAAGGCCAGTGGACAATCACAATTTTATTTTTGTTTCTTATTTGTGGTTTCTGTCTCTGCTTCTATATTGTTTCTATCTTTGGTCCTTTTGGTTTCACCCTTTTCCCAGGGGTTGGAGCTTTATCCTCCTACCTTGCCCAAGAAGAGACAGGAACTGTGCTTATACAGCCAAGCTACAAGCAACCCTGTAATACCCCACCATCTGGAAAAGAGCCAAAAGTAGCTGCTGGGCATTACACGTGAAAAAGGAAGGCTATCTCCAGATCATATCCACCAGGAGATGCTTAGTAATCTTAACAACAAAGTAACATGCATCCATTTAAGCATTAAAAACCCACATAACTGCTGAAAATGGCAAAAAAACATAATTAAAGATCTCAACACATGTCCAAAAACAGAAAAAAGTAACTGAGTCAAATGAGCTGGAAGCAGACACTGACTTATCAGTAGAGCAGGCTCTGTATCTGCCTGAGAAGGAATTCAGAAGAATGATATGGAAACCCTCCTAGAATTGAAGAAAGAAATAGACAAATCTACAATTATAGTGGGAAATTTTAATATGCCACTTTTGTAAAGGGATAGAACAACCAGAAAGAAACTCGACAAATTGATTGAGGAACTAAACAGCACAATCAACCAACGTGACCTCATAGACGTGTACAGAGCATTCTTTTCCAGTGCACATGGAATATTCTCCAAAATTGATGATGTGTTAAGTCACAATGAAAGCCTCCATAAATTTACAAATATCAAAATACTACAAAGCATCTTTTCAGACCACAATTCTATCAAACTAGAAATCAACAATAAGAAGACCAAGGAAATAAAGTTTAATACATTCAACCTGAATAACACCTTGCTGAAGAGCGACTGGATATAGAAGAAATTAAATGAGAATTCAGAAAGTTCCTACAAACAAATGAGAACAAAAACACAACATACCAAAATCTTTGGGACACGGCGAAAGTGGTGCTGAGAGGACAATTTATTGCAATAAATGCACATATCCAAAAAGAAGAAAGAATCAAAATTAACACATTAACATAACATGTTATGGGACCCTTTACTTCTGTTCAGCTCTTGGACCGCCTCAATTCTTCCATTTGCTTTAGCTTCTCTATGCTGGAGAGCAAGTTTCAGAGTCTCTTCTGACATCCATTTTGATCTTTTCCTTCTTTCTTGTCTTCTCAATGACTTTTTGCTCTCTTCATGTATGATGTTCTTGATGTCATCCCACAACTCTTCTGGTCTTTGGTCTTTAGTGTTTAATGTATTAAATCTGTTCTTCAGATGATCTCTAAATTCAGGTGGGATAAATTCAAGGTCCTATTTTGGCTCTCGTGAACTTGTTTTCATTTTCTTCAGCTTTAGTTTGAATTTGCATATTAGTAATTGATGGTCTGTTCCACAGTCTGCCCCTGGCCTTGTCTTCACTGATGATATGGAGCATTTCCATCGTCTCTTTCCACAGATGTAGTCAATTTGATTTCTATGTGTTCCATCTGGTGAGGTCCATGTGTATAGTTGTCTGTTAAGCTGTCTAAAGAAGGTATTTGAAATAAACAAATCATTGGTTTTGCAGAAATCTATCATTCATTCTCCAGCATCATTTCTATCACCATGGCCAAATTTTCCTTATGATCTAGCAATTCCTCTACTTGTTATTTATCCACAAGAAATATGAGCCATAACATGAGTAGATATATGCACACCAATGTTCATAGCAGCACTATTTACAATAGCAAAAAGATGGAGACAGTTTAAGTGTCCATCAATGGAAGAATGGATAAACAAACTTTGCTACATACACACAATGGATTATTTTGCTATCCTGAAGAATAAAAAGGAAGCAGCAAGCCACAGCATAACATGGCTTAACCTTGAGGACATTATGCTGAGTGAAATCAGTCAGTCACAAAAGAAGAAATATGGCATAGGACTATTATTGTAAAAGGAAAAAAAGAAAAAGCACCCACACTACAAGGGGGAAGAAAAAAAATTTATTTTTTATTAAAAAAAATTTTTTTGTTGTTGGTTACCAGGGTGTATGAAGTCGGAGGAGGGGAGGGAAGGTGGAGCACAGTGTAGGGAATAGACAGGATAGTTTGGGTGCTGGGTGGAGGCACACACTTGAAGTGGATGGGGAAAGGAAAAACAAGGCAGATGGGAGTATAGCTAGGCAGGTTTACATGGGCTAAATAGGACAGTGGTAAATAACAATGTAAGCCCAACTGTGAAACAACAGGGCTGTGGATACAAAGGTTGATGCATGGTATGAAAGGGTAAAAGTGAGGAAATGATGTTAAAATGCTTGGCTGTCTTTTGAATCTTGGTTTCCTTGCCTACTATTATAAAATAGACACTTGAAGGGGAGAGAGAAGAAAAACCAGAAACATCACCAGAGAAAGCTTGTAAGTCTGTCTTCAGCCTATAACTCAGTGGAATACCTAAAATGGGGCTAGAACTTGCCCAGTGAAGGAGGCTCCATGCAAACTTTGTATTGCACATCCTGATCCCCATCCACAATCTTTTGAGGTGGGACATTTCCACTTGAAAGGACAAGCATACCAGTCTGGAGCAGCTAGAAGAACAGGAGATACTTCTTGAATGAAAGACTAGCAGGAACAAATAAAAAACAATAACAGCAGTCCAATTGACTACTACAAGAACAAGCAAGTTGTTCCCCAGGGAGCCATCAAGGCAAGTGGTCAGGTCCCCTCAAGGCAAACCCCCTTCCAAGACTGAAACTCAATTGGAATTATACTTGCAGGCATGTGGTCCTGGTGCTGACCACGTTGGTCACCCATAAGGGGAAGTGGGGGAAAAACAGCAGTAAAGTTGTGAACTAAGCCCGACCACATTCAATAGACTCCTGTTAACCTGGACTGAGACCTGGTTAACCAGCATTATGATGATACCTGCGGATCCCTGGGCCCAGGGGCAGGGACATGGCCCCAGAGGACTAGAATGGAGTGTGAAGCATCCAGCTGATATGAAGTGAGGAAAGAAGCACAAGAACACCCACACTTGCAGATACTACCCATTTGACCTGGCATCAATGGCTGGATGATCAGAACACGACTAGAGAAAGAAAGAAGAGGAACAAAAAAAAAAAGAAAGAAAGAAAGAAAAGAGTAACCCAGTACAAGTGGATGAAATTGACCTATGCTTGTGGATGCATTATGACAAAGGAGTGGACAAATCTCTACATTGAGAATCATTCCCATTCCCTTGGTACACAGGGTCGACAGGGAGGGGAAACTTAGACATTGGCTACCCAAAATGGGGGGACTACAAAGGCAAAAAGTGACTGACTTACAAGCTTTCAATAGGGAACCTAGCTCCACAGGATACAGGGAAAGGTAGAATCTCCACTGAATTGTTTCCAACCTGTCTGGACCAGATTGATAAAAGGTGAAGGGGATAGGACTCCTGTGGTTCAATAGGGAATGATTGCTATCAGGTCTGACAATGAGTGCTGGAAAGATAAATGTAAATGTTTGTTAACAAAAGGAGAGGAGTGGCTGATTTTGCATTCCAGGAGTGGAGATCCCTGGAAACATCAAGGGAAAAAAGTGAAATGCAAGACCTTGTCTGGAGAGGCAGTGACACTAGGGATGGAGGCAGAGATGGTGATGTGGACAGAAGGAGTGGCTGGGGACTCTAGACTCAGGGAGGCAGAGGGGCTGTGCACTGGCAGCCGGGGGCAGGCATGTGGGGTGTACCCTTTGGGTGTTTGATTATGTATGCAGGGGACTGTGATCATTGCAATTAATCAAAATACAATAGGATGAAGTAAAGATAATGTTCACCCATGTAAGCTAACACATAATTCACAATAAAAGCTTAAACAAACAAACAAAAAAATGGGCTTTTCAATGACCATGAATATGTTACAGAACCAGGCAGCATTTAATTCTGTAATACATAACATCTCTATTCTCAGAGTATATTTGACAACAAATAATAACAAATCATATTATCAAGTGTTTAGGCTTGGGAAGATGTGGTCCCTTAGCTCTCACTATTCAAAAATGGGGAATTTAGGGCTTAAACAGATGATGTCAGGCCCTGAGTCTATTCCATAGCCCAAATTCCACTTGCCAGTATATAAACTTTTCTGCTTAAATGTGTTTCTGGCAGCAGAAACCTACCCACAAAAGACTGGAAGCATCTAAAAAACCTAAGGTTACTTTTTAACAGCTGCCAATCAGTGACTGACAGAACTTGGTACATGAAGACCTCAGTTCCCTCAACCCATGATAGGAATAACTCTTAGGTGCTTGTTATACATTTCCCAGAGGTCTCCCACAGGATTAAATTCCAGTTGCCCACAACAGTAACTTGCTATATGACAAATACTTCATTTACTGCCTTCATTTCTTGTCTTCCTTCCTCATATCCCCTTCCACTGTTCCCTTGGCCCAAATACCCTACTTGCACTCGAATCCTTGCAAGAGAGATTGCTTCTGGGGGAACTTAATCTGATCTGGATTGCTTCTTGGGTGATTTAATCTGAACCAAATATAATCTGACTCTGTTTTTTTCCATTTATCTGATGCCTCCCTGCCTAAATCAGTTCAGAGTTTTCAGGAGACACTGCCAGTAACCATAGGTATATCTCCCCTTCAGAAACTGGGCTGTCTTCATGACTTGTGTAATAGATGTGTGCATTTGTTGCAATAAATTGTCCTCTCAGCACTGCTTTCTCCAAATCCCAAAGATTTTGGTATGTTGTGTTTTTATTCTCATTTGTTTCTCGGACCTTTGTGAATTCACGTTTTATTTCTTCTACTACCTAGTCGCTATTCAGCAGGGTGTTGTTCACTTTCCATGTATTTAACTTTATTTCCTTTATTTCTTCTTATTGTTAATTTCTAATTTGATAGTATTGTGGTCTGAGAAGATGCTTTATAGTATTTTGATATTTGTAAATTTATGTAGGTTTGATTTGTGGCCTAATACATGGTCTATTCTGGAGAATGTTCCATGTGCACTGGAAAAGAATGTGTATTGCACTGTTATTGGGTTGAATGCTCCATACACATCTATGAGGTCCAGTTGGCTGACTGTGTTGTTTAGTTCCTCTGTGTCTTTATCAAGTTTCTTTCTGGTTGTTCTATCCATTTAAAAATCACCCACTATTATTGTAGATTTGTCTATTTCTTTCTTCAAATCTATTAGAGTTTGCTTTATATATTTTGGGATTCTTTCATTGGGAGCATAGATATTTATTATGGTTATGTCATCTTGTTCAATTATCCCTTTAACCATGAAATAATGTCCATCTTTATCTACTATGCTGGTTTTGCCTTAAAGTTCATTTTATCAGAGATTAGTACTACCACTCCTGTTCGTTTTTGACTGCAATTAGTTTGGTATAGTTTTTTCCATCCTTTGACTTTTAATCTGTTTTTGTCTTTGTGTAAAATATGTCTCTTGCAGACAGCATATTGAAGGATTTTGTTTTCTTATCCATTCTCCCACCCTCCGTCTCTTAACTGGTGCATTTAATCCGTTTATATTCAGTGTAATTATCGATATGTATGGATTAGTTGCTGCTATTATGTTTTGTGTGCGGTGTTACTGCTTGCTTTGTTCTGCATGTCTTCCTGTGCTGAGTTCATGCTTTTTGTGTTCTTTCTTGTGCGTTTCCTCATAGTTTTAATGTTTCTATGTTCTTTTTGGATTTTCATTTTCTTGTTATGTTGTGAAGTGTTAATTTTCTTTGAGATTATTTTATATTCCATTAACTTTTCCCTTCATTCAATGCAGTCTGTTTCATCCTGTAGTCTACTTGACCTTCTCATCATCTGGATCTCTGTTCCTACATGTTTACCTTCTTTCATATTATAATTGTTTTGATCATAGACTGACCTCCCAGATTCTCTGAGTTTGTTCTTATAGTTTTGTTCTGTTCTTGACCCTTTGGTCAATTTAGTTCTGGGAGGTGCTGCCACATATGTCAATCTCTGGTTGTTGTCTGTTCTTGTTGGTTCTCAGTCCACAGAATTCCCTTTAAGATGTTTTGTAGCACAGGGTTGGCTTTGGAAAAATCCCTTAGCTTCTGTTTATCCTGTAATGTTTTGATTACACCGTCGTATTTGATTGATAGCTTTGTTGTATAAAGGATTTTTGGTTGGCAGGTTTTTTTCTTTCAGGGTTTTATATATGTCTCCCCATTGCTTTCTTGCCCTCATGGTTTCTGCTGAGAGATCTGAGCTTAATCGGACTTACTTGCCTTTGTATGTATTACTTCTCTTTCCCCTAACTGCTTTCAGGATTGTCTCCTTATCCTTAATTTTGGAGAGCTTGATTATATATGTGTCTTGGTGATTTTCTTTTGGGGTCTATCCTTCCTAGGGTTCACTGAGCTTCTTGAATGCTTATATTTTGACTTTTCAGGATGTTAGTGAAATTTTCTTCTAGAAGCTCCTCAACTATCTCTTCTGTGGACTTCTGTAATTCTTCCTGTTCCCAAAGGCAGATAATTCTTAAGTTATTCCTCTTCATGTTGTCCTACATAAATCTTAGACATTCCTATTTTTTTTTTATCCTTTTTTCTGCTTGCTTGTTTATCTTAGTGGTAGTTAGAAAGTTGTCCTCCAATTCATTAGTTTTGCCTTCCATTTCTTCAATTCTACTCCTTTGCCCTTTCAGTGTATTGTCTATTTTTGATAATCTATTAATTGTTTGAACCTCTTTCTGTAGGTTTTGAATTGTTTCCAATGCTATATCTATATTATTTTATTGTTCCTGTAGCACTTTCCTGACTTCTTCCTTATTTTTCTCAACTCCATTATAAAGTGTTTTGAAACAATTTATAATCACTTTTCTGGATTCCTTCTCAGGGATTTCCAAGACCTGCCCACCTTCCAGAATGTAGTCCAGGTCTACCTCTAGGTCACTTGTCTCAGACATTTTATCTTGTTTCTAGATGTGTGCTGATATGGCATCTATTTTTGCTTTTTGGACATGTTTAGTGTTTAGCTGTGGCCTTAATACTTAACTTGAGTGTTTTGGGTATTTTTTATGCTTTCTGATTGCCTCCAGGTAGTTGTAATCAGGAGGTGGAATCCCCTTTTCACTTTTCTTATTGCTTAACTCACAGTAACTTTCGCAAGTGCTGTCTACCTCCCTGGTGTATGGCAGTTGGTATTGGTTCTTGCCTGGATTGTGGGCCTTTATAGGGTGTGATTGTATATTAACTATATGGCAGAAATTGCTGTCTCTTCTTGAGTAGTATAGAGAGAGAAAGAGCCCCCTATAAATAAAAACAAAAGAACTAAAGAAAAAAAGAAAAAATAACAACAGATTGGATACTGTAGTCTATAGTCATGGGAAAAGGAGAGGAGAGAGAGAGAAGAAGAAAAAAAATTCTGTAGCCTAATATGAGTATGACTTTAATGTCCTCTTTCTTTAATGTCCTCTTTCAGCTTCTTAACGTCTATGCCGTCTGATAAATTTCAAAATGCCACTATCATTGTTATGCTGTACCTCAGGATTTAGTTTTTGGCCTGTTTTGTTTTGAATCTCTCTGCCTCTTTACAACTCCTGTTCTGGCTTTTTCCTTATTAATAAACAGTTGAGGGCTGGCTATGGTTGTTTTGAGCTGCCTTCTTGTAGCGTAGTGGTTATGAATCAGGCCGCTAACCCCAAGGCCGGCAGCTCAAAACCACCATCTGTTCTGCAGGTGAAAGACTAGGCCTTCTGCTCCCTCAAAGATTCACAGCCTCAGAAACCCTGTGCAGGGTCACTATTGGAACCAAGTCCACGTCACCAACAAGTAAGAAGGCAAGTCTCTCTAAATGCTGAGAGGATCTGTGTACATGTGTGGTGGAAGAATCCTCCAGTGGTGGGGTGGAGGGTGTCCACTCACTCAGGCACCCCCTGTAGTCACCAGAATGGAGGTGCCCAGACCACTAGAGCCAATGAACAGATACCAAAAAAAAAAATCTGAACAAAGCAAAACCAAACAGAGAATATTGTCACCTTTGCTCTAAGGTTCCCATGATCATTAATTCCTGGCAGGTCTGTTGTTCCCTGCTTGGTCTTGATGTTTGGTCTCATCCAAGTTGTCGGCTCTAGGCTGCTGAGCCTGGCAGATTCTAAAGTACAAGGTTTCTTACTTCCACTACAAATTTCACTAGCTATAAGCCTTGAAACTTTTAAAAAATATTCCTACCTATTTGGTTAAGAGTTTTGAAGTCCTCCCCTGAACCTGCTTCATCTGGTATTCTGTGGTATTGCTGACAGTGATCTTCACTGCACCTCTACCCTATCCACCAGCTTCCATGTTCTTTTGATGACTTGCGTAATAGAAAACAGAGACAGCACCACTCTATTGCCAGCCCATTCATGATGCCACAACCAAGATTACTGTGACGAAGATTACTAAGCCAAACCAAACTCACTGCCATCAAGTCAATTCTGACTCACAACAACCATATATAGGATTTCTAAGACTAAACCTCATCTTTCTCCCAGGGAGTGGCTGTTAGAGGTGGCCCCAAACTAGTTCATGATAGGCACCCTCTAAGTGGGAGCTTCTTGTATACAGTATTTAGTAAGGATCAATGGGATCCTTTCCAATGTGGAAAGAGGGGAAGAGGTAGAAGTGAGGAAAAAAAGGGAAAAGCTGAGATGTATTTCAAGGCCTCAAATAGTCTCAGTTGATCCTATAAGGGACCAGAGCTAGTAGTCCTTCAGAGTTGCCAGAGGTTGGGCTAAGATGGAGTAATCAGCTTTGAATGTGGGCATTGCAGGAAGGGCCACAGTCTCGAGCAAGATGTTCTCTGTAGCTAAGGCATCTCTTAAGAAACTAGCAGCTGAAGGCACCCCAGTGGTCAAGCTACATGTCCTTCCTTGAAGGGCGACTTGGGATGCTTTATAGTGTCTGTCATATTAGTGGTCCTGATTCCAATCTCACTGTTTCCCACAGTGCTAAAAGCATAATCATTTCAATCCCATATCTGGGCTTGTTTCCCTGGTTCAAATCCTGTCATGGCATCCTATCCTTGAGAAAGGAGTCCAGCTCCTTACGTGGAAGCTTCTCTGCCGGATTCTATCTCCTGCTGTTTGCTACAATTCCCTAAAGGATGCAATGATGCAACCACCTTTGCACTGGAATTTTTTTCTCCCTTCAATCCCTGCAAACTCTTTCTTCTCTTCCATGTTGTTGTCAGGTGCCATCAAGTCAGAACAGACTCATAGTTACCCCATGCACAGCAGAACGAAATAATGTCCGATCCTGGGCCAACCTCGCTACTGTTGCCACACGACACCATCAATGATGCCACCTGCCCAATCCATTTTGTTGGGGGTCTTCCTCTTTTTCTCTGACCCTCCATCTTACCCAGCATGACATCCTTCTCCAGTGACTGTTCCCTCCTGACAATATGTCCAAAGTATGAGAGACGAAGTTTAGCCATCTTGGCCTCCAAGGAGCACTCTGGCTGCACTTCTTCCAAAACAGATCTATTGGTTCTTTTGGCAGTCCATGGCACTTTTAGTATTCTTCTCCAACACCACAACTCAAAGGCATTAATTCTTCTGCGATCTTCCTTATTCACTGTCCAGCTTTTGCATCCATATGAGGTTATTGAAAATACCATGGCTTGGGTCAGGCTCACCTTAGTCCTCAAGCTGACATCTCTGCTCCTCAACACTTACAAAAGTTCCTGTGCAGCATATTTGCCCAATGCAATACGTCGTCTGATCTCCTTGGAATACTCATTCTTCTCAATGTTGTATTGACTTCCATGTATTGACTTGAATATTGCCCAATTAGGTAGCAGTCTTGGCGTGGCACTATAGGATAATCATTGGTCTGCTAACCACAAGGTTAGAGGTTTAAATCCACCACACCCTCCTTTGAATCCGAACCAACCAAAGTCACTTAAAACAAGAAGTAGGAGGTATCTTAGTGCTTCCCATCTGAGAATGAGGATATTGCTGCTACGTTGGTGGTACCTTCTTCTGCTGCACTAGCCACACTGCATTGTTTTTGTACTGGTTTCTAGTATATCCCCACCCTATGAATACCTTGAAGCCATTCCCGGTAGTTCATGAGTTGTGACCATAAGGGATATTGGTGATTTAGTTTGTGTTTGCTGAATGAATATTGGCTGAACTGCTCTAGGGTGGGTGAAGAAAGGTGAAACATATCTCTAAATGAGAACTCAGTCCAGGATTATTACTCCCATCAGGAAATGAAAAGAAAGGAGGGTCATGACAGGAGCTTAGAATCACAGAATTCCTGAGATTGCAAGCAAGGGAGAACCAGGTTCATCGTGGCTTTTGCTTGCAGCTTAGAGGGAAACAGCTTAGATAAAGATGACACTTGAATGTCATATTGACTGGAACTGCTGGTGTTTGAAATATTTGGTGCTGAAGGAAAAATTTTATCCTGACTATAGAGAATTAATACAAGAATATATTCTGTTTGCCAAAAATACAGATAAAGCCAGCCCAATCCAAAAAACTCACTGCCATCTGATTGGTTCTGCATCATACATAGACCCTATAGGACAAAGTAGAACCATTCCTCCATGATTCTGAGGCTGTAAATCATTATGGAAGCAGACAGCCTCATCTTTTACCCATGGAGCAGCGGGAGGGTTCCAATGGCTATCCCTATGGTGAACAGTCCAATGCTTAACCTACTGCATCACCAGGGTTCCAGATAAGGTCAAAGTCCCTTTTACAGTCCTCTTCTTTTTCTCCTCAGAGATGAATTATTACAGGTATGGTGTGGATCTTTCCACTGTGCACTAGAGAACCATACTTATATGAATATGCACACATGTGCAAAAAAATATTAACTGGTCAGAGCTGGGCTGGGCATTGGCCACCAAGTCCACCTAAGGATCAGCCTGGAATCAGTGAGCAGCGGATGGCCTTCAGGAGCAGTCTGGGAAAGAGGAAAAGTCCAATGTCAAGTAGAGGAGACTCCTATGTGCAGAGTTTGTCTCGATGATGAGCTGTGAAGAGTCTATGACTTAGTGCTACCTGACAGAATGACTGTGAAATGGAAAGAACGTTGAATTCCTACTTTGAGGCACTTGTGGATGACAGTGCCTTAGAAAGCCACCCTCAAGCCTTCTCTGAGCCTCAAACCTGTGTTGACCTAACTAATGAAGAAATACTAGTTCTAAAATTAGCCCATCTGAAAATATTCGGGCAGAAGACTACAGTATGGTCTCTTTCATTACCTGGAATATTGGTGGATTGGAACTAAACAACCTGCCAGAGAGAGCTCCAGGGGTATGTTCCTATTTAGCTTTGTACAACCCAAATGTGGTATTTCTTCAAGAAGTTATACCTCCATACTGTAGCTATTTAAGGAAGAGAGCAAGTAGTTATGACATTATCACAGGTATTTCATGACTATTATGTTGAAGAAATCAAGAGTGAAATTAAAATCCAAGAGCTTGTGACTTTCCAAGTACCAAAATAATGAGAAACTTTTTGGGTTTGCATGTGAGTGTCGGAAAATGAACTTTATCTCATGACTCCATATACATAAAGCAACAAAGGGCATGCTGAGAAATGAATCAATCAGTTAAAAATGGTTCTAAAAGTGAGGAGATGCACAAGGATGCCCAAATTTTCAGATAGTGCCCATTGGACCTAGCTTCAATGGCTGGATGTTCAGAACCTAACTAGAGGGAGGAAAAAAAAATTTTTTTTAAAGAAAACAAGTATAAATGTCTGCAATCTGATGGACTTGATCTATGCTTATGGATGTTGTAGCTTAAAATACCAACCAAGAGGAAAAGAATCTTTACAGCAAGGATCATTCCCATCCCCTCTGTACGCAGGGTTGATAGGGATGGGTAACTTAGACATTGGCTACCTGAAATGGGGAGGTGGGGGGGCTGTAAAGACATGAAATGACTGGCTTACAAATCTTTAAGAGGGAGTTTAGATTCAGAGTGTGCAGGACAAGGTAAAATCCCCACTGAGTGGTTTTCATCCTGTCTAGACAGGTTCGGTGAAAGGAGACGGGGACAAGACTCTCATGATTCAATAGTGAGTAATTGTTATCATGACTAATTGCAACTGTTGCAACTATAAAGGTAGAAGTTTTATAGCAAAAAAGGGTGAGTTGTCAATCTTATAGTCCTAGAGCAGAGGACACTGAGGCCATCAAGGAAGAAGAGCAGGAGCGGAGTGTGGGACCTTACCCAGAGAAACAGCGATGCCAGAGATGGAGACAGAGATGAAGACATGGAGAGATGGACCATCTGAGGACTCTAGACTCATGGAGGGAAAAGGGATGTGTGCTGGTGTCTGGGGGTGGGGGGGGGGCAGGCTTGCAGGGTGTGTCCTTTGGCTATTTGAATTATTGTATATTTCTGAGTGTTTTGGTGAACATACAAAAAAAAAAACAAAAAACAACCCAGCAGGAATAGAAGCAAATGCTGTTGAATGAGGAAGCATGCAGGAGTTTGTAATCATTACAATGAATTGAAGAAATGATAGAATAAGTGTAAAATTGATGTTCCCCCATGTAAAGTATCACTCAATTCACAATTTAAAAGAATAAAAAGTGGTTCTAAAGAAAATGCATGAGGCTCCAGAGTCCACTATGGTTATATTTACAAGAGATACAAAAGTAAGAGATCAAGAAGTCACCAAATTTGGTGGTTTACCCAACAACATTTTGGATGTCTGGGCATCTTTGGGCAAACCAGTAGCATTGCCAGTATACATGGAATACACAATGAACTCTAAGCTGGGAATACCCACTACTTGTAAACTTTGTTTTAATTGATTATTTTTCAGAGCAGCAACAAAGAGGAGTCACATTGTACTGCAAATTTTGGACCTACTTGGGCTGGAAAAACTGGACTGTGGCAGATTTCCTAGTAATCACTGGGATCTGCTGTACAGTTTTAGCTATGATATTATGCAATGCTCTTTCAAACACAAGTTTTAAATATACTGTGTAGTTTTGTTACGGATTATTACAAATGTAATTTTTACTCATTTGTAAAGGTAGATTTAATATGGAGGAGTTAGTATACTGGATCATTGCAACAGAAGAAAAAAATTACTTACAATTTTATTTTGTGAATTGTGTCCTGAGATTTCAGAACTAAGCATTGATGTCTACTTAAACTAAAGCATGTTCATTTTCAGAACATGAGGGCCTCTGAATGAAAAAAATACAAAGCACATCAGGGTTTCTAGCAACACTCATGACTGTCAGCTGGATTCCAAGGGGGCAAATATTGTCTCCAGATGAGACTGTACACAGTCAGGAACTAAAATAATTAATATTGTAAATAAGTCCTCAAAAAAATTTTTTTTTTTCAGTGTCATAAATGATTACTCTAAGTCCTTGGTACTAGGTGTTTTAATCATACTTGGCAAATTCAGACAATCTTAAATGAAAAGCCATGATTATCTCTTGACAACAATCCTATATCAGATTTTATTTTTGTCAGTTCAAATTGCATAATTGGTAAGCTGTAAATGAAATCTTATGCTTTAAAATTCCTTGTCTTCATCTCTGCATGTTTGTAGTCATCTCACCACCAGGCAAAGTTTGGCTTGATAATGATTAAAGTCAGTTTTGTAAAGGCATTGGATTGTTTTATCTAAGAGAAAAATAATTGTGTAAAGAGAAATAGCCTTTTATTTCTGTTATTTGAACAACTGAATTCTTTTGCAAGAGGTGAATAATGTATACTTTTAAATATGCTCTAAAAAACATCCCCACCAGAGAAATTTGCCTTAATAATTTTACTTGTTAAAACAAACAAACAAACATACTGGTTGCAGTAACATTTGTAACAGCAAAACTATGCAAGCCTCCCATAACAAACAGAATGCTGATACTCTGCTAAACCAAAGAAAAAGGAAAAAACAAAACCAAAAAAACACTGCCATTGAGTCAATTACAATTCATAGGGTTTCTGAGACTAATTCTGAGACAGCTCTATCTTTCTCCCAAGGAGCATCTGGTGGTTAGTAGTCCAATGCCTAGTCCATAATGCCACCAGAGGTCCTTGGTACTCCACTAGCTTCCCTCAATTACATTTTTACCATTTGCAGGTGGCACAAAAGCAGTCTTCTGCTTCCAATAGCCAGCATTGTGGTTCTTCATCAGAGGACTGCCATTAGGCTATGTAGTCATGTTTGTATATGTGTGTATGCGTGTGTTCACACAGAAGTAGAGGATTCTGGGCCAGGAGAACCCTTAAGCAATGATTGGTACAGGGGTGTGAAAGTTCCAGCAACCATATATTAGGTTGGGAAAAACTTGGATACTTCAGTTACACCCCACAGCACTCGCAGGATCAGGCTGACACTTTATTTTATGGATTTTTGATGAGATGGCTCTTTTGTTTGGCTTCTCTTTCTTTCCTATCTTGCTCCCTCATTCTCTGGCTGATTTCTCTAGGAGCAATTATTGAAAGAATCATTTGTATATTAGTTTTCCCTCATGCCCTGCTTTTGAAATGCCTTGTAAATCAACAATAGAAGAAAAGCAATGGACTAGCTGTTTTTAAGTGCCTTGAGTTGGTTCTGATTTATGTTGTTGTCAGGTGCCATCGATTCAGAACCGACTCATAGTGACCCCATGCACAGCAGAATGAAACAATGTCCGATCCTGGGCCAACCTCACTACCGCCGCCACACTGACACCATCAGTGATGTCACCTGGCGGATCCATCTCGTTGGGGGTCTTCCTCTTTTTCTCTGACCCTCCACCTTACCCAGCATGACATCCTTCTCCAGCAACTGTTCTCTCCGGACAATGTGTCCAAAGTAGGAGAGACGAAGTCTAGCCATCTTGGCCTCCAAGGAGCACTATGGGTGCACTTCTTCCAAAACAGATATATTGGTTTTTTTGGCAGTCCATGGCACTTTCAGTATTCTCCTCCAACACCACAACTCAAAGGCATCAATTCTTCTACGATCTTCCTTATTCACTGTCCAGCTTTCGCATCCATATGAGGTTATTGAAAATACCATGGCTTGGGTCAGGCGCACCTTAGTCCTCAAGCTGACATCTCTGCTCTTCAATACTTTAAAAAGTTCCTGTGCAGTAGATTTGCCCAATGCAATAAGTTGTCTGATCTGTTGACTGCTGCTTCCATAAGTGTTGATAGTTGATCCAAGAAGAATGAAGTCCTTGACAACCTCAATCTTTTCTCCATTGATAAGAATGTTGTGTATTGGTCCAGTGGTGAGGATTTTTGTTTTCTTTACATTGAGTTGTAATCCATACATAAGGCTGTGCTCTTTGATCTTCATCAGTAAATATTTTAAGTCCTCTTCCTCTTCACTTTCAGCAAGCAAGGTTGTATCATCTGCATATCTCAGGTTGTTAATAAGTCTTCCTCCAATCCTGATGCCACGTTTTCCTTCATAGAACCCAGCTTCTCATATTATTTGCTCAGCATACATATTGAACAAGAATGGTGAAAGAACACAAACAACCCTGTCGCACACCTTTCCCAGTTTTAAAACATTCAGTGTTCCCATGCTCTGTTCGAATAACTGCCTCTATACTGACCCTATATTGGGTTTCCGAGGCTATAAATCTTTTTGAGAGCAGAAAGCCTCATCTTTCTTCCATAGAGTGGCTGGTAGACTTGAACCACTCACCTGGTTTGCAATACAGTACTTATCATACAGAACCACAGTGTGCTCAATACAATAGTAGTTGGATGAAATAACTATTGAATATGCATGTTGTTGTTAAGTGCTATTGGGTCTGTAACAATTCACAGAGACCCTGTATAGAGTTTCCAAAACTGTATATCTTTGCAGGAGTAGAAAGCTTCATCTTACTCCCACAGAGCAGCTGGTGGGCTCGAACCTCCAACCTTTGGTTCATAGTCCTATGTTTTTCCTACAGAGCCACTGCTCATCCCTTGAATATGCATAGTACACTAAAACTTTAAGTCGAAGACATATTTTATATGGGAAAACTCATCCACAGCTATCAAGTCAATTCTGACTCAGATTCTGACACATATGATGACCCTGCAGAACAGAGTGAAACTGCTCCTGAAGGTTTCTGAGATTGTAAATCTTTACAGGATAAGACAATCTCATCTTTCTCCTGCCATTGGATTTGAATCACTGAACTTGTGGATATCAATTCAACACTTAGATCACGGTGCCACCAAGAGTCCTTTTATGTGGAAAAGCAAAGTGAAAAGTAATGTGTATGTTAAAATTTAAGGAAATTCACATTAAATTAAAATTTAAGGAAAGTAACACTACTGAGCAATGCTATTGCAAAGTTAAACAGTGAATGCTGGTCTTCCAACCTACACATTTCCTATCTGGTCCCATTCTTCTGTGCCATGTTTAGAGCTTGTTTCTTGTATTTGTCTAAGCAGTAAGCAAGGTAGCTGCTTAACTCAAAGAATGTAGTTCCCACCCATCAAGATCCTTGAAAAATATGAGAGGTTTTCTTTTTGTTTGTTGTTGTTGTTTTTAATCAATAAGAGCAAGATTTTCTTTTTCTTTCCCTCTGAAACAAGTGACTAAGTTGATAGATTTAATAAAATTAAACCTGAATGGATGAATTTAAGCAGAAGTTTTTTTAATCTAATAAATTTTTAATATAATAAGTTTTACCCCAGAATAGATTCACTAGCACCGTCAGCATGGAAGAAGGGTAGCAGGCTTGCTCTGGTGGCTGAAAGTCCTTCTGGGAAGATGAAAGTAGACCTTGGCCAAGTTTGGGTCACCTGAGAGCATCATGTAGTAGAATATGGCCTTACAGGGGGAGATACTAAGGTATATAGAGACTGAGCAGAGCAGGAATCAGGAAGACAAGTGTTCAGCAGTATATTACTAAAGAGGATAGATTGAAAATGGCAAAACCAATTGGAAGCTGAGGCTTCCTGGACCATCCAACCTCAGGGAGAGGATCAGGGGGAATCAAAACAAAACCATTTTAGCCTGATACTGGTGGTAAAGGGTTTAAAAAGAATTGGAAGTAGGAGTCTCTTGGGGTTATTGTCAACAGAAAAAAATGATATGCTGCATTTAACTTTCAGAGTCCAGAGAGGGGAAACTACAAAACTTCATACACTATCTAGCTCTTTGCTAAGAGTCCCAAGTAGGTAGAACTAATCCTGGAGCAGTTGTTGGCCCAGAGCTCAACACAGCTCTTATATCATCCATAGAGACATGACCAATCTTTTCAAACACGTAGTATTATTTTGAGCACATGCAGTTTTTTGAGTGCACTCTATGCAACATGCCTCACACTCTGGGTAACATGGTGGGAGCCATGAAAGCCCTTGATCAGTGTGGCTCCCACAGCATGATGGTAAATGAGAGAACCATGCATGCCTGGATAGCTGTCACCACAGCGCAGAGACCTAAAAGGACCCAGTGTCAGAGGTTCAGGAGATCCTGTACAGGGGTCTTTCCAAAGGCAAAGCAAGGCCCAGTAAGGTCTAGTGGTAAGGCAAAGGCTTTTGGAGTCCTGCAGGCCCTCTGGGTAGGTGGTGACATGTGACAGTGCACTTATCAAGTGACATAAGAAAACACACAGTTTAGGGAAGGGTAAATGTCTCCTCTTTGATAATCTGTTGTTATTGTTTACTATTTATTTTCCATAAATAATAATCATGGCTTTTAGTTTGCCAATCCTGTTTAAGTGTCTTTTTTGTCTAGCTTGATCACAGATGAACATTGTTGTTAACTGCCGTTAAGTCGGTTGGGCTCATAGCGACCCTGTATAGGGTTTCCCAAGAGTGACTAGTGGATTTGAACCACAACGTTGCAATTCAAACTGAACTTGCGGCCTAGTGCTTATCCTTCAGTATCACACTAGTGCTTCAGATGAACGTAGTATCCATGAAATGGCTGCTGTCAGTGCGTGTATGTGCCTCAGTCCTAGGTGTCTTATGGCTGTCTGGAATTTTAAGGTGCAGCCTGTCTTCAAGACAGGCATACATTTACTCTGTGAGATTCATTCCAAAATCCTCTTTTCAATTCTTTTAATTCCCTTTACTTAATGACAGTTTCAATTAACTAAATTATCGCTACAACCCACTGATGGGTCATTGATTGAAGTTTTAAAAACGTCTTCTTAGAATTTATTGTAACCTCATTTTATCCCTCTGAAACCAGTGTTAATAGGTAAACTGTTAATTTTTAAATCAAATCACATAGCATCAGTTCTTCTGTGTTTCCATCCATCCATCCATCCACCTACTCAACTCATCAACCACCTATGTACCCATCCAATAAATATTTATGAACACACAGAAGTTGAAGTAATCTTATGGTCTGTATTGTCTATTACAGAAACCCAGGCTTTCTCATCATCCTGCCCCCTCAAGATGGAAAAACTCAAATCATCAACCTATGCAAGAAATTAGCAAATGACAGATGCAAACTCTAGAAACACCCAACAGAGCAATTAAAAATCCGGTCTAGAACTAACACCTTTGGGTATGAACATTCCACCTCCACCCCTTCTCAAAAAAAAATTCCTTCAGACAGTCACAAAGACTTAGCAAACAAAGCATGCAAAAAAGATAAGTGAAAACAGTCTCTGCCTCCTTTTGAGATGTCAGTATTGGTGGTCCCACATAGCATGCAAATGGAATGAGGAATGAAGAAAACTGAAATCACAATGCAATTCTTGGAGTCTCACTTCCTGCTTCTGAATTTGTTGTGAGTTCTGCTAACCATGACCACAGGCTATTTAAAATTGTACCGTTTGCCTTACTTAATTTTCTTCGGCAGTCATAAATATTAATTAAGTTAAACCACATAGAGCCTGCATTTTATTCCTTTCACTTCCTGAGGACCAATGGCAATTAAGAGCCACAGCAATTTAAGGACTAGCTGGTTCTTTAAGTCTGCCCTGTGACATATATTTTAAAAAATGTTTTTAATTAGGACAGATTTACAAAATCTTAGTGGTTTCTTTTACTTACCTAACTTCTGGCCTGTGGGTATTTCTGATTGAATTCTCTGCTCACACATATGCTGTAAACATCTTCATAACAGGGAATTTGATCCTTTTCTTTAAAACAAGATGCAGAAAAGTATATGTTTAGGTTAATAATGACTATAAATATTTGTGAGCAGCATTTCAGATATTCAGTGGTAAAAACTGTACCCTCAAGTGTGTTTGTTTACAATTGTTTAATGACACAAAGAGAATATGCTAATTGTAAAAAAATAAATAATATATGAATTTAGAAGTGTAAGGGCTCTCCCATTTCCAGGCCCCAAATTCTGGGGATCTCAGTGTTAACAGGTTGGCATGTGGCCTCCAGATTTTTTCTATGCACAAAGAGACTTAGGGTTTAGCTTTTAAAAAATGAAGTAAAATAACACGTTATTGAGTGACGTTGAGTCAATTCCGACTCATTGCAACTCTGTATAGGGTTCCTAAGGAGCAGTAGGTAGGTTTGAACAGCCAACCTTGTGGTTTGCAGTGCAGTGCTATTCTTTGCAACAGCTGCAATAAAAGTAATAAAAGTAAACTTGTAGGATAGACACTAGACCACAAGGTCAGTTTGAACAGCACAGTTGGTGGTTTGAACTTATCAGCCGCTCCTCAGAAATCCTATACAAGACTGCTATGAGTCGGAACCAACTCGACAGCACTTAACAACCATTGTTTATTTGATTGTATACTTCTAGAGTTAAAACCTTGGGCATATCATAGGAAAACTATATATGAACACAAGCACATATACATATGTACACATGCACACATGATACCAATAACCTGTAAACTCTACCTATAAGCATTTTCTTTTTGCCCAGGTTTCTGATGACATCTCTATCTCACTATAGCAATAGTGATAGTTTTGAGAAGGCAATGGAAGACCAATGGTAGAATTCTTGTCTTCCATGCCAGAGACCAGGGCTGGACTCCTGAGCCAATGCACATCAATTGCAGCTACCATCTGTAAGTGGAAGCTTGCATGTTACTATAATGCTGAAAAGTGTTAATAAAGCTTCCAGACTAATATGGACTGGGAAGAAAGCTCTGACAATCCATAATTGAAAATCAGCCAATGAAAATCTACCATAATGTTCCAATCCTGTCGTCCCTTTGGTCACCATGAGTCAGAGACCAACTACATGGTTGGTATTGTTGTTGTTGTTGTTATGTACCATAGCAACCCCATGCACAATAGAATGGTCCTATACCAACCTCACAATTGTTGCTATGTTTGAGCCCATTGCTGCTGCCACTGTGCCAATCCACCTAGTGGGCATCTTACTTTTTTTTCTCTTTCCTTCCATTTACCAAACATGATATACTACTTCAATATGTTCAAAGTATGAAAGATGAAGTCTACCTATCCTGGCTACCAAAGAGTATTCTGGTTGTACTTCTTCCAACACAGATTTGTTTGTTCTTTTGGCAGTCTGAAAAGCTGGATTCAATGAAGAAAAATGTGGTACTGGAGAAAGACTCATTAATGACCTGAGACATGCAGATGATACAACCTTGCTTGCTGAATGCAAAGAAGACTTAAAATACTTACTGAGCGATATGGTAGTCAATAACAAGCAAATACCTTTGTGAAAATGGAGAAAATTGCAAAGTGGAAACCTTGAGTTGGGACCAGGAAGACTAGGTATCTGAGGCAGGCCCTCAATACTGCTCACTGCCATATCTGCAACTACAAAATGAGTTCAACCATGTGAAAGGCCTTTGTGAATCACTAATACATAAAGAGGTCATTAAAATTTGAGTTGTTCCCTCTGATGTCCCTGAGATGCTACTTAACTGGGTAGGCTGTCAGATCTAAGAGGCTAAGCTTCCCCCAACTCCCAGGTGTTCCTCATCATTAGCATCTACTTAGCACTTTATTTTGAAGACTTAGAAACATGAATTTACCAAAGTTTCCGTCTTAAGGAAGGAGCCCTGGCAGCATAGTGGGTTATGCCTTGGGCTGCTAACCTCAAGGTCAGCAGTTCAATTCCACCAGCCAATCTGTGGGAGAAATATAGACTTTCTACTCCCATAAAGATTTACAGCCTAAGAGTTGCTGTGAGTCAGAAGGCACTTGACAGCACATAGCAGTAATGGCAACTCTTAAAGGAAAAAATCAACTCTTAAGATTTTGGCGGATCAATGTTGTGTGGTGCATACAATTTTTTATATGTTGTTGTTGTTAAGTGCTGTGGAGTTGGTTCCGACTCATAGTGACCCTGCACAGGGTTTCTGAGGCTGTAAATCTTCACGGGAGCAGAACACCTCATCTTTCTCTCGTGAAACTGCTTGTAGTTTCCAACTGCTGACCTTGCGGTTCACAGCCCGATTCATAACCACTATGCTTATTAGTATAAAATAATCCATCCAAAGTTAGTTGGCATCGTGTATGTAAATCCTTTAATTTAAAAGAGGCACCTATGGGATGATTTACAGCTGAGTGTTAAAGATACAGGGAGCCCTGGTGGTATAGTGGGTTAAGCATTGGGCTAATAACTACAAAGTTGGCAGTTCAAACCCATCAATTGCTCCACAGGAGAAAGAAGTTTGTCTGCTCCCATAAAGTCTTGGAAAACCTAAGGAGCAATTCTACTCTGTCCTATGTTGTTGTTGATGTTGCTAAGTGATATCGAGTCAGCTCCAACTCATAGGGTCCCTGTAGAGGAGTTCCAAGGAGCAGCTGATGAGTTTGAACCTCCAAACTTGTGGTTCAAACCGATCTTGTGTTCCAGCGCTCATTCTTCATATACATTTATATATGTGATAGAAATGAGAATTTGTCTATAGAAAAAAAAAATTCCCCCCTCACTTTTAACAGGAAAAATGTCCTTTCTGGAATGAACACCTCATTTTAAGTTCTTACAAAGGGAAACATAATTTTATCATTAGTTATCAGTGCATGTTGAAAACTCCTAGTGGGGTGCTGTAGGGTAATGCACTGGAAGGAAAGGTAGGTTTGAACCACAATGTCGGTGGTTCAAACCTACCAGCTGCTCTTCAGAAACCCTGCACGGAGTCACTATGAGTTGGAACAGATTCGACGGCACTCAATAACAACAACGACAACCCAGTGCTTGTCACAAATATAAGAAACATTAAGAAAATTTCTCCCACCTTTGAGGGTCAGATTTTAGCTCCTAAGCAGCTCCTCTCAAAAAAGTTAAGAGTTTGGGAAATAGAGTAAAGGTAATATATGTATTTCCTATTGTTATTGTTGTGTGAAGTGATATTGAGTCAGTTCCAACCTATAGGGACCCTGTAAAGGGTTTCCAAGTTTGAACAGCCAACCTTGCAGTTCAAACAGCTTTGCAGTCTAGCGCATTAACCCACAGTGCCACACCAGGATTCTTACTGGCAGAGGGGGGTAATTTTGGTGTTATCCATGGGTTCAGTTTAATTACTTCTGGTAACACTCTATTCTCATGCAGGAAGTATCTGTTCAGAACAAGGCAAGCTTTGCTTTAAAAAATTCCCATTCCCAGATGCCATCACATATCTTTTAAAGAAGGAAAACTCAAGACTATCTGAAACTCAGCAAATAGGACGTTCCTTACCATTTTCTCTTCTTTTTGCTCTTCTATTTTGTTTCTGAAGTACAAATGAGGATCAATGAGGAGGCTCATGAGATGTTTGGGAGAAGATCAATTCAGTACATTTTTTTTTTAATGGCGAGCCTAGTACAGAGCTGAGGTCTCTTTTTGAAGAAGAGCAAACATTTAAAACAGCCTCAGTGAACATTTTGATTCCACACATAGCCCTAAAATGCTGTGCTCAGGTCTACTCAACTGCTCGGAAAATGAAAGGGTACACATTGCAAGCTAATAATCACCATAGAGCCCCTTTTCACCCTAGTCAATTGGGGAGGTCCCGGTCTAGGGGAGAGAGTGATGGTTCAAGAGCCGAGGTGGGCTAAACTAACAATGTGAGGAGGGTTCCCACACTGCAATTCCTATCCTGCCCCCATTCCTTTCCTGGTAAAATGGATTTCCTCAGGCCTCTCAGACTTTTATGTGCATGCAAAGTCACCTGGGGATCCTGTTAAAATGCAGATTCTGGCACTGGAGGTCCGGATAGGGCACAAGATCTGTGTTTCTAAGGAGCTTACAGTTGTTACCTATGCTGCTGCTCCCTGGACCATACTTTGAGTAGAAAGAAGGTCCTAGATAATGTTTGGTTTTTTCAAAGTAGAAAGTCAAATGACTGGGAAGGAATGTCCTTCAACAGATTACAATATTGCTTCCATAAGGATTGGGGGGTAGGGGAGATCAAGACTCACCTGGATCAGAAGGAAGATGCACAGTCAAGGTCCAAGGTGAAAAAAGCAATTAATGCCATTTGTTTATTAAATAAAAAGATCTTCATTTTTGAAGGACTGGCTCATAATCCAAGGGCCTTGTCTTTTTTAACCCAAATTTCATCCACTCCTCTCCCAATGTTTTCTTCTTCTACCTCAGTCTTCAGGACATTCTGCTTTAAAACATGAACCCATATCACCTGAGTTGGCTAAAATAATCTGAATCCTATGCACTTGGGAAGGTGAACCTGTCTGGGCAAGTATGTATGGGGATGGGTTGTGGTGAGGATGGAATGGAAAACTGAAAAATTGATTGATCTAAATTCTCATTCTATCAAATCCCATCTTCTCATCAAGTGAAGGACATACTACAGAATGAGACAGAGGGGCAGGACTTCAATGTCTGGCTACTCAACCAGGGGTAAACAGACCAATAGCAACACCATCACCTGTGCGGTTGCTAGAAAAACAAAATACCAGGTCCCTCCCCAGACCTGTTAACCAAAATCTGCATTTTAACAAGATACCCAAGGAATTCCTATACAACCTGAGGAGCAGGCCTAGTTAATTTATACCCATCTGAGGAGTCCTGGTGCTGTAGGATAAACACTGGACTGCTAGCCACAAGGTTAGCAGTTCAAATCCAACAGTCACATTTCAGAAATCCTATACAGGGTCTTGATGAGTCTGAACTGAATCGATAGTACTTAACAACAACAAGGGGGTCTCAAGGAGCCTGGGTGGGGCAGTGAGTTAAACAATCAGTTGCTAACAGTAAGGTCTGGGGTTCAAACTCACCAATTGCTCCACAGGAGACAAATGAAGCTGTTTGCTCCTGTAAAGATGTATAGTCTCTGAAATCCTAGAAAGCAGTTAGTTCTTCTCCGTCCTATAAGGGTAATTATGTGTCAAAATCAACTTGATGGCAGTGAGTTTGACAATTTTGGGTGTAACTGAGTCTCTGTTGCTGCATCTCCCTTGTCGCTCCTTGTCCTGGTGGCTTGGGTGTTGCTGTGATTCTGGAAGCTATGTTACAGATAGCTCCCACAAGGAACTCTGGTAGCATAGTGGTTACAAATCTGACTGCTAACCTCAAGGTCAGCAGTTTGAAACTACCAGTTGTTCCAGGGGAGAAAGATGAGGCTTTCTGCTCCCGTAAAGATTTACAGCCTCGGAAACCGAATACAGGGTCACTAGGAATCAGAACTGACTCCATGGCACACCACCAGAGTTACCCACGGTGGATAGGTTTCATCTGAGCTTCTAGACAAAGACAGACTAGGAAGAAGGAGAGACAAACTTCTTTTGGATATTTAATCACTGAAAACCTTATGAACAGCAGTGGAACACTGTCAGCACCAGAATATTGAATACTGAAACATGATGACGAACACCAAAATATCATCAGATATTTGCCAGAAGATGAGCCCCTCAGGTTGGAAGACACTCAAAATATGACTGGGGAAGAATTGCCTTTTCAATGTAGAGTAGACTGTAATGATGAAGATGGAGTACAGCCTTTAGGACCTTCATTCATTGATCAGGCACAATTCAAAATGAAGAGAAACAGCTGTAAATATCCATTAATAATCAGAAAATGGAATGCATGAAGTAGGGATCTAGGAAAATTGGCAATTGTCAAAAATGAAATGGAACACATAAACATTGATATCCTATCCTACGCATTAGTGAGCGCAAATGAACTGGTATTGCCCATTTTGAATCTGACAATCTGACAATCACATGGTTTACTATGCCAGGAATGACAAATTGAAGAAGAATGGCATTGCATTCATCATCGAAAATAAAATAGCAAGATATGTCTTGGAGTTCAGTTTTGTCTGTGATAGGATAATATCCATATGCCTATAGGGAAGATAAGTTAATACCGTGTTATTCAAATTTACACACCAACAATTGAAGCTAGTGATGATGAAATTGAAGATTTCTACCAACTTCTTCAGTCTGAAATTGATCAAGCACACAATCAAGATGTATTGACAATTACTGGTGATTGGAATGCAAACATTGAAAACAATGAGAAAGGAGCAGTAGCTGGAAAATATGGCCTTGGTATAAACAATGCTAGAGATCTTATGATAGAATTTTTCAAAATCAATGACTTCATCATTACAAATACCATTATTAAACAACATAAAAGGTAACTATTCACATGGACCTCACCAGATGGAATGAATACACGGAAATAAATTGACTACATCTGTAGAATGAAATGGTGGAAAAGCTCCTTATCATCAGACAAAACAACTGCTCATGTGCAAAATCAGGCTGAAGCTGAAGAAAATTAAAACAAGTCCTCAAAGTCAAAATATGACCTTGAACATTGCTGTTGTTTTTAAGTGCTGTCTAGTCAGTTCCAACCCATAATGACCTTGTATCCACTGGTGACCATGCAGTTCAAAAGGCTTTGCAGTCTTGAGCATTAACCACAGCACCACACCAGGACCTTGAACATATCCGATGGAATGAATGTAAAACTAGAATTCTCTCATGTAAACTATCATATAATTCACAATAAAATATTGAAAAAAAAGAACATCATATAGGGAAAAAGCAAAAGGTCATTAAGAAGACAAGAAAGAAGGAAAAGACCAAAATAAATGTCAAAAGAGACTTAGAAACTTGCTCTCCAGTGTAGAGATACTAAAGTAAATGGAAAAAAAATGAGAATGTAAAAGAGCTGAACAGAAAATTTCAAAGGTCAGCTCAAGAAAACAAAGTCAAATATTTTAATGAATGTGCAAAGACCTGGTGTTAGAAAACCAAAAGGGAATAACATGCTCATCATTTGTCAACCAGAGGGAAGTGAAGAAAAAATTCAAGTTTCATCTTGGAATATTGAAGTACTCTATCAGCAAAATATTGAATTATACAGAAAACATCAAAAGAAGATGGAAGGATTACACAGTCATTGTATTAAAAATAATTGGTTGATGTTCAGCCATTTTAAGAGATAGCATATAATTAAGAGCCAATGATGCTGAAAGAAGGAGTCCAAGGTGCATTGAATGCATCAGCAAAGAACAAGGTACTGTAAATTGATGGAATACAAATTGAAATCTTTCTACAAACTGATGCAGCATTGGAAGCACTTGTTCATTTATGCCAAGAAATTTGGAAGGCAATGATCGGGCCAACTGACTGGAAGAGACCTATATTTGTACACATTCCAAAGAGAGGTGAGCCAATGGAATGTTAAAATCATCATAAAATATCATTAATATCACATGCAAGTAAATTTTTTCTAAAGATAATTCAAAAACAGCTACAACCATACATTGACAGAGAACTTCCAGAGGTTCAAGCTAGATTTAGAAGAGGGTTTATAATGAGGGATAACACTGCTGACATCAGATGACTCTTGTCTGAAAACAGAGAATAGCAGAAAGAAGTGTACCTGTGCTTTATTGACTATGCAAAGGCTTTCATTTGTGTGGGTCATGACAAGGTATGGACAAAATTATATCAAATGAGTATTTTGGAACACTTCATTGTGTTCATGAGGAACCTATACGTAGACCTGGAGGCAGTTGTTTGAACAGCACAAAGAAACATCGAATTGTTTAAAATCAGTAAAGGTGTTTGCCAAGGTTGTACTAATTCACCCTAATTATTCAACCTGTATGCTGAGCAAAATAATTCGAGAAGCTAGATTATATGCTGAAAAACATTGGAGGAAGACTCACTAACAACCTGCAATATGCAGATGATACAACTTTGCTTGTTGAAAGTGAAGAGGGATTAAAATGCTTACTGATGAAGATCAAAGACCCAGCCTTCGGTATGGGTTGTACCTCAATGTAAGGGAAAAAAAAAAAAAATCCCCACCACTGGACATCCATCTAAATGAAGAAAAAATTGAAGTTGTCAAAGACTTCATTTTGTTCAGATCAACCCTCAATGCTCATGGAAGCAGCAGTCAAGAAATCAAACAACGTATTGCATCAAGCAAATCTGCTGTACAAGAGCTCTTTAAAGTGTTGAAGAGCAAAGATGTCAGTTTGAGAACTAAGGTGCACCTGACTCAAACTATGGTATTTTCAGCAGCCTTATATCATATGAAATTTGGACATTCAATAAAGAAGATAATAGAACTGATGCATATGAATTATGATATTGGAGAAGAATATTAAAAGTACCATGGATTGCCAAAAGAATATACAAATCTGTGTTGAAAATAGTACAGCTAGAATGCTCCTTGGAAGGCTGGAGGGTCAGAATTAATCTCTTACATGTCAGACATATTATCAGGAGGGACCAATCCCTAGACAAGAATATTATGTTTGGTAAAGTGGAGGGTTGGAGAATAAAAGGAAGACCCCAACAAGATGCACTGATACAGTGGAAACAACAATGGGTTCAAATGTGACAGCGATTGTGAGGTTGGCCCAGGACGAGGCAGTGTTTTGTTCTGTTGTGTATAAGAGTGTTATGAGTCAGTATTGACTCAAAGGCACCTAACAACAACAATAACATCTCTCGTTTTTCAAGGAGTTCTACAATTCCTCCTCTCGGATTACTTTTTGAAGTAAGATAGACAAGCAGCTAATTTTTATTTCACATATTTCACAAACACTAGAACTGAGGAGTAGGATAAGCACTGCATTGTTATTCATAAGATTGAGGGTTCAAACCCACCAGCCACTTCTTGGAAACTCCATACTGGGTCCCTATGCATTGGAACTGAATTGATGGTACTTAACAACAATAATAGAGCTAAAAGACCCAAGCAGAACAGAATTTTCTCCATGCTGGACAAGATTCTCAAGTCAACATCCACAACTGCCACCATATATCTACTGCTTACTTCCTTCTTACCTTTCCCAAACCAGGACACTCAAGTATAATTTGATGAAAAATCTTCTACTATAGAAGGGTAACAAATGATGGTGGGACAGGATTGGATGGTGCTTCATCTTGCCTGGTTTCATTCTTATGATACCAGGCTGACTACAACAAAGAATTGAGCCCCTGGATTTGCTATTAATTCTGGGTCCAAATAGGCAGAACATTTCACCTTTGGGGCATAGGAGATGTACGTGCTAGCAGATAGACTAAGATTGGAACGATAAATGTAGATACACTGTTGAAATGGGACTGTGACTCTTAGAAATACTGGGGTTGTGGGTTGGAAGTAGCCTTGATGACATTTAGAGACTTAAAAACTGGAAACTGTGGCAGAGAAGGGAAGAAAACAAGGAAACAAAAGAAGAAAATAGACTACCTCCATAATCACATCTTTATCTATTTCTATAATGGCTTAAACCCCAATATTTGAACATAGAATGAATCCCCATCATCTGAATGTATTAAGTACTTAATGTGCTGGACTGCAAAGTCAGTTCAGACTGCAAGGTTGGTGGTTCGAGCTCACCAGCTGCTCCTTGAAAACCCTATACAGGGCTGCTGTGGGCTGGAACCGACTTTGATGGCATTTAACAACAACAACAAATATTTGCTGAGTGGATCACGAATATATGAACTCTCCTTCATTCTCAATGCTTAATATTTAAATACATTTTGTATCATTTCTTTATCTTTACAAAGAGTCTCTGTAGCACTTTGGAAGAGAAGCAAGAAGCAAATGACTATTAGCAAGCAAAAGGCTCAAAACTCAGGTCTAGTTAACCTCTTGCTGATCTCATATGTGCCTCATCCTATTTATTGAAAATGTATTTGTTTATTCAAGTAAGTAGTGATCCGCTTTTTAATTACCTTTCTTTGTACAGCAAAGATTTCCTAAGAAAAAATGCCTGATGTCTTATCCTTTACCATGACTTCTATTCTTAACAAAGTTTACTGAGATATAGCTCATCTTCAAGAATAACATCCAATTGTTAAAAATAGCTGCCAGAGCCACAAATGTGAAATGCTGTTGAGTTGGTTCTGACCCATAGCGACCCTATGTAGGGTTTCTGAGGAGTAGTTGGTGAGCTTGAACCACCACATCTAATTCAGGCAACCCTCATAAAGCCTTCGTGAGTGGGTTTATTCCCACACCCAACATATTATTGTTCCTATAAGTTGTCATATCTTTATTTTTATCTCTTCTAATAATTTTCCTTACCAGTTATAATAGCCCAATATGTCAGATATGGGCTAAGAACTCAAGAATGAGGGACAGGATGTCAAGTATGCCATAAGTATTTGTCAAACCCTAGATTTAAATAGAGTCCTGGTGGGGTACTTTAAGATAAGCACTGGACTGTGAACCACAAGGTTGCTGGATTAAACCCACCGACCACTTCTTGGAAACCCTATACAGGGTCACTATGAGTGGATATAGACTCAATGGCACTTAATAACAACAGATTCAAATGGGTAAAGCAATTGCCTTCTACCAAGAACAGCCACAGATGAGAGTGGAATAAGGAGCGCCTTCTGAATCCAACCACTGAGAAAGCATGTTCAAGATGAGCAACGCGTAATGAAAATGGAACCTTTCCAATAATACAATAATCACATTATACCTGCATAGAGAAATAGGTAAAAAAAATTTTATCATAACACCCGCTGTCCCAGTCTTTCTCCTTTCTCTACCATAGCTATCTGGGCAGTTTCTACCTGTGATTGAACACACTCCATCCTGATATGGTAGAAAAAATAATATTGCCTTATTTTTCAAAACTCAAACCCTTTGTCACTTTGAATGGTGGCTTTGATGATCTCCTTTAATATATGGAGAACTATTCCAAAGTTTGTTAAAGTTACTCTGCTGTGGTTTCCATGGCGTAAGATCCAATATTATTACATTATGACTATAAAATAATGGAAAACAATATAGTAATAACGATATAAAATTATATGGTCATACTATATTATTGCAGCAAAGTAGAGACTGAAGACATAAATCTACCACCAAACATAGTCAAGAATATTAGCAATGTATTTATTTTCTTATTCATTATTTATTTTCTTGTGCACTTTGGACAAGATAGATAGGTATACTGTATGCAGGTATGTTTTTATATGACATTTACCACAGTCTTTCTTGCTTATCACATCTTTCCTATGTTTTTGCAGAAGTTTGGGACACACGGCATCTTTTTTCATTCCTTCACAGAAATCTTCTGAGATGTTTTGAACTAGCTACCTTTTCACTTGCCTGCTCTATAAAACTACAGAAACCAACAACAACAAAAATTGATGGTATAATTTTTCAAAACTAAATTTCAGAAATAACAACGAGTTGGGCTGCTAACCTTATGGTCAACTGTTCAAAACTACCAGCAGTTCCGCAGGAGAAAGATGAGGCTTTCTGCTTCCATAAAGATTTACAGCCTCGGAAACCCTAAGCAGGGTCACTATGAGTCGGAACCGACTCCAAGGCACACCACCACCACCAGTAGAAAGTGAAATATTGTTTGTAGCCTTTCACACAAGTATATACCTTTCCTTTAATACAGACTTAGACTTCCCCCTGAGAATTGCACCCTGTTAATATGGAAGATGTGGATGTCTGACTTCTACCATGTCAAAAGCTTCTTCGAAAATAAAATATAAATTATTGCAAGACTTTAAGTCACCTTTCCATCTCTTCAGCCATAATCTCACCTGCAGACCTGGCTATGATGCCCTAAACAGGATCACTGGAAACTCTGGTAAGAATGGGGCTTCTTTTCTCCCCTTGACAATCATAGGAGTTATCACTGCTGTCCACTTCACCACCAGCTAGTTTGAAACGAAGAAGAGAGCTTCAAAGGGAGAAGTTTTGCTGAGAGGTGTGGGATCAGAATGTCTTTTCCCAGAGAGAGCAGAAGAGGCCTTGATTTGAGCATAAATTTCCTTTGCGGTTGTGGCTACAAGGAGAATGAAAACATCGCGCTAATCCAAACACAGTCGTTGGTGCACTAAAACTGCTTTTCTAAAGAAATGAGGTAGCACCTAGGTTCTGGAAGAACGGGAGGAAGCAGGCAAATAAAACTTTTGTACCTTGTAGGGCTCTGTTCTAAATGGGGTTAAAATTAGTGTGTGTGTGTGTGTGGGGGGGGGGGTAGAGAAGGTTTGTTTGCAGCCAAAGTGACAAGCGAACTTTTTCTTGGAGAAAAGCTTAGGAAGCAAAGCACAGTATTTCAACTTGAATTTTTCGTGCCAGAAACTCCGAGTAAACGTTTGGAAATCAGAGATGCCGAGACCCGGTGAAGGTGGGAGGTGGGATTGGGGTGTGGGTGTGTGTATGCAGGGACAGGTTAACAGCTCCCCCAAACCGCCGAGTTAAGGGAGGAAAGCGAATCCCAGGCGGTTCCAACTTCCCCTTGGCGACCGGAACTGCCGGACAGACCAGCTTGTGTTTGTGCAGAAAGATCAGAGAAACGCCAAGACATGTCAGGTCTGCTAGGAGAGCTGGAGAAAAGGTGCTGGACGTAAAGGCGGGCAAAGGTAGACCTTGCGGGCAGCGCAGCCTACAGGGGGCGCACAGTCACTGTGGAAACAAACCCGTGCCTAAGGCTCGGCGGGACCTAAAATCCCACGGCGCAAGCAGCTACTGGGCGTTGGCGGCTGGGATGGAGGTGGGGTGGGGATAGGAGTTCGGGCGTGTGGGGCAGGGGCTGAGGGATGGGACAGCAGCGCAAGATGGGACGGTCTTCGTGGCCTGCTCTTGTGATGGTGCCTTTGTTGATAGAATTACTTCTAGAATCGTATTTTCAACCAGGAGCAATTAAGAGAACAGACTGAGGAAACGCATACGTTCGCAAACACTATTACATACCCACACTCACAAACTAGGTTAACCAGAGTATTCTTCAGAGTTTTCTATTCCAGACACACCAGAAAGTTGCCTGTTTGTGGGATGTCTCGTGGATTAATTTGCTCTTTTGCCGTTTATTTTCTACTGAGAAGTGCTCATGGTTATTTATGAGTCATTGTGGGTTGTTGCGCTGGACTGCAAAGTCAGTTTGAGCAGCAAATTCGGCGGTTCAATCTCACCAGCCTCTCCTCGGAAACCCTATACAGAGTCACTATGGGTCGGAACCGACTCGACAGCACTTAACAAGAACAACAACAATTAGGTCCAGTCGATGTTCCCACTAGCAAAGGGCATGAAGGTTCCTGGTGTGTCGATATAGGATAATCACTGGGCTGCTAATCGCAAGGTCAGAAGCCCTCAGAAGCCCTATATATGGTAGCTAAACCAACTCGAAAGGCAAGAAGAAGGAAGAGAGGGCATAGACAGTGTGGTTTGCGTGTGTGTGTGTGTGTGTGTGTGTGTGTGTGTGTGTGCGCGCGCGCGCGTGCGCGCGCGCTTTGGGGGCGGAGGCTACGTTTCTACTCTGGCCTATACGAGAAGCTTTGAAAAATAGGCGAGTTTTCTTTTGGGGTATCCAATGAGTATCCTTTCTCAGGCCCTCAGGAAAGCGGTAAAATTGTCTCTACCCTAGGTCACAGTCCAGGAGAAGATGTATTGGGTCTCTGGCACTCGCTCAATAGATCTGTTAATGCCTTCGCTATAAACTGGCCAAACCATAGATGTCCACAGGAAAGAACGCTGGCAATGGCTGTATCTTAGGTCTAAAGCAGGAGTTGTTGCTTCTGCCAAAACGTATAACATCATTTGCAGCCATACAAAATTACCAACTTAAAAATTTGCCGGCTATATTTGGTCAAACGTTTAATTAACTCACCCCTAATGTAATGGTTGGAACTGCGGTTGCCTTGGCAGGCCCAGACCAAATGATTTCGCCGTCCTTATACTCGGGGTGGGGGACGTTCCCTCACCCTGGTCCAAAGCTCTGCAAGTCCAGAGGCCACGGGTTGGGCCTGGCCTAGAAGGAGTAATATTTCCCCTACATCTGCGTGTTCCTTCTGGCTCCCTTTCCAATCAACCCCCTGTCCAGTGCTGTCTTTCTCAATGTTCAGTGACCTGTCACTTGCCTCTGTCCTCTACTCTCTTCACCACAGCTAGGACAGTTGGACTATAGGTCAGGGGCCCATCATTTCCGAAGCGGAGGGGGAGGCTCAGCCGGGATTTCAGAACCTAGGCCTTCCGAGTCCAGACACCTGTAACATTGTCCCTCACCTCCTAGTCCAGGCTCATCGAGATTTTGGTGGCCAACGCAGGACAGATGACAATCTTTGGACCCATGAGCTGGAGGTGGAATAAAACAGAAGTCTAAAATTGTTGGGGTTTCTACATTTTTTGATATGAAACAGCCCCTTGGCGCGCTGAGAGGACCCAGATCCTCCTGAAGTCGATCTCATAGGTCCTATTATTGATTCGCTTGTGCCTCTTCACCACCACCACCCGTCCTGTTTGTTTTAGTTACGAAACTGTGGGCACCGCAGTTGTGACTGAAAAGTAACCTTGAAACACGCCGGCCTGAATGTCAGAGACAAATCGCAGTCTCCCAACTGTCGACCGCATCTGGCAGAGCTCCCACCCGCCGGCTGCCGCTCAACGGGTCGCCTAGGGCCGGACTCCGAGGAGGCGGAACGCCGAAGCGGTCGAATTATGCGCGCTAGGCTCGCTTGCCGAGAGGGGCTTTCTCGGAGGCGCGAACGCCAAGGTAAAAGTGTGTGCAGTTTTTTGTTTCGTTTCTAGTAAGTCAGAGCTTTGTAAATTGGCTCTGTCATCGATTGGATTGATGTTTTCACAGGGATGGAGCTTCGACATAGAAGAAATCTGGACTAACTCAATACGGCTTTTGTTAGGTCTTTCGAGCGGTAGCGGGCACGGACGCTGCCGGCGCTCCACAACGCACACCCTCTGGCGCATGGCCCTGGGAATCCGGCGGGGTCTGTGCTCTAGGCTGATCCCAGGTGGCCTTCTCCCACCTCACTTCCTAGTTCCAGAAGTCCCCACGGGCCCGGGAGACGACCGGAGTGACTCTGGAGTTCCGCGTGCCTGAGGACAGCCCCATTCCCCTCGACAGACGGCGCGCAGGGCAGGTGCGGGCGCCGGAGAGCTCCTCTCACCTAGGTGTGAGCTGATTATTCAAATAGGCTGTTGGGGTCTGGGGATTGGAGGTCGCCCCGGCGCGCCGCGCTATATCACTCGGCGCCCACGTCACTGCGGCACTTGTCGGCTCCGCGGGCTGCACCTCCTCCTCCTCCCGCCCCGCCCGCACGCGCTTCCCGCCGCCTCCGGGCAGCTAGGCGTCACTGTCCACTCGGTCTCCACCCGGCAGCGGGCGAGCGCAACGGCGGCGGCGACGGCGGCGGCGGGCGCTCCCTCCCAGCAGCAGGGCTCGGCTCGGCCTCCGCCCCTACTAGGCCCCCTCCTCCCGCCCACTTCCAACTACCGCCTCCGGCTGCTGAGAAAGGGAGTGGAGCTGCGAGCTGGGAGCGCGAGGTGGGAGGGAGGGACGGTGCCGGACTGACACTTTTTTTTTTTTTTTTAAGAGGGTGGGGGTGAGGGGGACTGCTTGGTCGTTTGTTGTGGCTGTTAAATTTTAAACTGCCATGCACTCGGCTTCCAGTATGCTGGGAGCGGTGAAGATGGAAGGGCACGAGCCGTCGGATTGGAGCAGCTACTATGCCGAGCCGGAGGTAGGCACTCGCCTTGTCCAGCGGGCAGCGGGGAGGCGGCGTGTACGTCTTCCCCAAATTCAGAACCGCTTCCCCGCCGGCCCCCCGTCCCCGCCCCCAGTCGCTCCGGGCACTCTCCTGTGCTTCCCGCGTTCTACTCATATGGGTCTCTTTTTTATACGACACACTGTTAGCCTTGAGATAATATTAACTTTGTGATCAAATATTGACTTGCGGCGCCTCCAAATCCTCTTCGTGGCCGAGCCACACACTATCCTAACAGTTCTGTTTGGCAGTGCGCGACTGGGGAGGGGTTGGGAGGTCGGCCGGCCTCGGGGGTGGGGTGGGGGCTGAGTGGAGAAGGTGGGTAGGCACTGGGGGTGAGGTGAAGGCACACAGGGAAAGATGCAGGAACAAAAAGAAAAGTTTGTGGTTCCCAAGCGCAAGCGCGTATGGTTCAGATCGCTGCTCCCTTCCTGTTGCCCCTTTGGGCAACCCTAAACTCCGCGCTTTGGTTCCCCAGGGCCAAGCACTGAGGGGCTCCTGGGAAAGTCTCCCCTGGAGCCTGGCCGGTGTGCCCTGTGCTGTGTCTGGCAGGTTGCTCCCTGTGGCCGGGCTCCGGCTCTGCCTACTGGCAGGGAAGTTTGAGAGGCTCTGGGGCAGGGAGCAATCTGGAGTGCCTGACTTGGAGTGCTCCGGAGAACCCCTGTTACAGAATCTGGGCGAGGCGCAAAAGAGCTAGGAATGGGCCACCAACACAGAGCAGTATCCGGCTCGCCACCTCCCAAGGGCCATCCGGGCGCGCTCTTAGGGAACGGACTCGGCGCCCGGGACGGCGAACTGAGAGAGACAGAGAGAGAGAGGGACACTGAGAGAGAGAGACAGAGAAGGGCTTCCCGGGAGGCCTTCGCAAGGCAGGGGCCCCGCGCTGGAAGGCGGGTGGGAGGTCTGGGTGCGCTGGAGCGCGGTGCTAACCTGTGCTCTCCCCTTCTCGGCTCTATCCGCAGGGCTATTCCTCGGTGAGCAACATGAACGCGGGCCTGGGGATGAACGGCATGAACACATACATGAGCATGTCGGCGACCGCAATGGGCAGCGGCGCAGGCAACATGAGCACCAGCTCCATGAACATGTCGTCGTATGTGGGAGCGGGCATGAGCCCGTCCCTGGCGGGCATGTCCCCAGGCGCGGGCGCCATGGCGGGCATGGGTGGTTCGGCTGGGGCGGCCGGTGTGGCGGGCATGGGGCCACATCTGAGCCCGAGCCTGAGCCCACTCGGGGGGCAAGGGGCCGGGGCGATGGGCAGCCTGGCTCCTTACGCCAACATGAACTCCATGAGCCCCATGTACGGGCAGGCTGGTCTGAGCCGCGCGCGCGACCCCAAGACTTACCGCCGAAGTTATACACACGCCAAGCCGCCCTACTCCTATATCTCGCTCATCACCATGGCCATCCAACAGAGCCCCAACAAGATGCTGACGCTGAGCGAGATCTACCAGTGGATCATGGACCTCTTCCCCTTCTATAGGCAGAACCAGCAGCGCTGGCAGAATTCTATCCGCCACTCACTCTCCTTCAACGACTGCTTCCTCAAAGTGCCGCGCTCGCCCGACAAGCCTGGCAAGGGCTCCTTCTGGACACTGCACCCTGACTCGGGCAACATGTTCGAGAACGGTTGCTACCTGCGCCGCCAGAAGCGCTTCAAGTGCGAGAAGCAGCTGACTCTGAAGGAGGCGTCGGGCGCATCGGGCGGGAACAAGAAAGCAGCCGCTGGGGCCCAGGCCTCGCAGGGTCAGCTAGGGGAGGCCGCCGGGTCGGCCTCCGAGACTCCGGCAGGCACCGAGTCGCCCCACTCGAGCGCCTCCCCGTGCCAAGAGCACAAGCGAGGGTCCCTGGGAGAGCTAAAAGGGACGCCAGCCACAGCGCTGAGTCCCCCGGAGCCAGCGCCCTCGCCGGGGCAGCAACAACAGCAGCAGACCGCGGCCCACCTACTAGGCCCACCTCACCATCCGGGCCTGCCCCCCGAGGCCCATCTTAAGCCGGAACACCACTACGCCTTTAACCACCCCTTCTCCATCAACAACCTCATGTCCTCAGAGCAACAACACCACCACAGCCACCACCACCACCAGCCACACAAAATGGACCTCAAGGCCTATGAACAGGTGATGCACTACCCCGGCTACGGGTCTCCAATGCCCGGCAGCCTGGCCATGGGTCCAGTCACGAACAAAGCGGGCCTGGACGCCTCACCTCTGGCTGCAGACACCTCCTACTACCAGGGAGTGTACGCCCGGCCCATTATGAACTCCTCTTAAGAAGAAGGGTGGCTGTGGTAGCCTAGGGGCAAGGACAAGAGAAAGAAAGTGAGGCTGGGGGGAGGAATTGTTGGAGAGATGGGGTGGGGGGGGAGAGAAATTCATTACACTCTGCCTCCAGGACAGCAGTCCGTTCCTATTGTCTAATAAGATGGGCCACCTGGACACCTATCTTATGAGGAGGGTAAGAGGGAAAAGATAAAAAGTCAAAAACAAAAACAAAACACAAAAACCCCTCTTATCTCCACTACTGCATAGACTCCTGCTTCTTTAAGCACCTGCAGATCCTGACTTTTTGATGTTCTTCATTGCTGTTATTGCAGGGAAGTCTTAATTAAAAAAAAAAAAATGTGTGAGTGACTCGGTGTAAAACCATGTAGTTTAAACAGAAAACCAGAGAGTTGTACTATTGTTTTAAAAGAGAAAAAAAAAATGATGTAAAGATCTGTTGTAAATGGCCAAGAAAAAAAAAAAAAGTGCATTCCCATTCTTGACACGGTGAAATCCAGGTCTGGGGGTATGGTTAATTTATAGTTTCTGTGTGCTTTATTTATGGCTAATAAATGTGTATTCTGGCTGCAGGGTCAGAGAGCCACAAATCTATATTAAAGTGTTATTGATGATTTTATCCTTTGAATTTTTTCTTAAAAATTATCCACCACCACCACCCACTCCTCAGCCCAGTTTAGCCAACTTATAATATAAACAGGCCTGGAAATTACTTAGAGCAGAGAGGGAAGCCTTGGACGGTTGATTGCAGGCTTTATTTTACTGGGAGAAAGTGCTGTTTTTCCCATAATTTGATTATAAACCTTTTCAAACATAACAAAGTTGAAATAATTTACAGTGAACACAAATTGACCCACAGTCTCAATTCTACAATTAACATTTTCCTGTACATTTATTCACCTCTCCATCAATCAAAATTATTTTTTAATGCATTTCAAACAAAGTTGCTGGCATTAGTGTACTTCTTCCAGAATCCTTCAACATGTGCACCATTAATCAGAGCTCAATGTTGTCTACAGTTCCATTTTACACTTTACATTTTACACTTTACATACAAATGGAACACTCAGATCCTGTATGGACCATGCCATGGGTTGAAGCCAGGAGAAAGCCTCTGTCCACATATCTGCATTCTCAGAACTCCACTGGACCAATTGAAGTTGTACTGGTGTAAGGCCTCGTATTTGGTTCTTGAGAGAATACAGATTGCATGTGTTCTGGCTGCCTGCCCAAGCTTAGCCTTCCATCAAGTGAGTTCTAGGCTGGCTTTTCAAACTTCTGGTGCTGTGAACTGCGTTTTCACTGCTCTGTACACTTTTACCCTCCTGAGAGGATAGCATCTCGACCCTACTGTCTCAGGCCTCTGTGTACACTTCAAGGTGCCCTGTTAGCCATGCTGTAGATCAAGAATAGTGAGGCTGCTGGTAGTGTCCCCTCTATCACCTGGCCTGGGAAACATTTAGAAGAGCCTCTCCTTGAATTAATGCTAAAATAAGGTATATGTGAGGGTGGGGTGGATGTAAATGGGTTTTCATGATACTGAACAATATAGCAATCTCTTAGCTCACACACACACACTCTCTCCAAGCCTGGAGACTTACTCACCACTAGCCTACCCACACTTTCATGCCCTTGCAAAGCGCCCTATCCTCCCAGGAAGGTCAGGTTGGCAAGCCAGGGTTGCAAACCAAAGAGATGAGGGGGTATTTTGTAAGATTTTAAAGAAAATTCGAAAGGACAAAGACAGAGAATAAATTCCTATACATCTGACTGCCTCTCCCAGACCCTCTGTTAAGTGTCATGGAGTCGGTTCTGACTCATAGCGACCCTACATAGGATTTCAGAGGTATCAAATCTTTGCGGGAGCGGGAAGCCTCATCTTTCACCCTAAGGAGCAGCTGGCAGGCTCAAACCGCGAACCCAGTGATTCGCAGTCCAGTACTTTTCATATGGAGCCACCGCGCTCCCGTCAGACGGCCGAGCAGCCCTAAATCCTCGGGCAACGGCCATAGTAACGCTAGCAGACATGGTCTCTTGCTGAAGGGAACCGGCGGTGGCTTTGCCCCCAGGCATCTGCTGGCCTGCAGGTTGGCTTTTCCAAGGGTAGGAAACAGTGACCTTCAGAATCCTGCAGACTAGGGACCCCTCCCGTGCGCAGCTAGCTAGCAGTGGGTAAGAAGCCTTGAAGGTCTTCAGGCCAGGTTTCTAATCCCTGATTCCTATTTCCTGCACTAGGTCTTCGCGTTTATGGACCATCCAAATCTGAAGGGTTCCAGCTGCGCCACAGCCCTAAAGACTCCCTCTGCATAGCTCTCTTCCACCTTTCGGGGTTCCTGTCCTTCCAAACCCTGGCCTTCCCACGCGCTTGAAGGAGGTTTTTGCCTCCTCCCCCCCTCCAAATCCCCTCTTAGCGTGCCACATTGTCCCGCAGAACACAAGGAAGAGAAATGGGTTGGGGGGGTAGGGGGGGATCCGGAGGCCGAAGTCAGCAATCAGGGCCGTTTCTCCCCCCTGGCGAGGACACACACGTCGTGAGGCTGGCCTGAAATGTGTTTCATTATCACATAAAAGGCTCCCGTGGCGAAGAAGCCTAGAGGCAGGGCCGAGGGCTGAGGGGGACAATGGGCGCTGAAAGCGCTGCTCTAACCTGCTATGTTTAGTATCGTACGTCCATTGTGCATGGGTCGATTTAAACTACTTAGCGCACCCCCCTCAACTGATCCGGGGCGATAAGATGTAGTTCTGCCCGAATACATTAAAAGGATGTCGGGGAGCGGGGCGCTTTCCGAAGCTTTTCTGCCTGTCCTGTGTCTTTCGCCTCCCGCCCCCCGCCACTCCTCCCCTCCCCCTTCGGGCTCCCGGCCGACGCGCCCACAGCTCGCCCTCCGCCCGCTGCCCCAGCTCTACGTGTTGCGGGGAGTAGCCTTTCTTTTGCCCCCTCTCTTTTTCTTCCTTTACACCGCGCCTTCTGCGCGCTGGTTTAAGCAACCGTGATCTGTGAACAAACAAAGTCAGTAAACAACCGAAAAAAACACTCTAGATCCGAATTCCAGGAGGGTAAACTTCCCATGCCACGTCACACTTCAGCAAATTTGCACAGATATTATATTGCCTCCCCCTCCTTTATTATTCTTTTTTTTTTTTTTTTTGCCAGGAACCCATTGTACTTAACTGAATTTTATAACGCTGATCAATATCTTGGTAAAATATTCATTTTTAAACTAGCGGGCAGTGAAATCTTTGCTTTGTGTGCTAAAGTCAACAGTCGCTAGGTTTGAGCTCAAATAAATGCGGGGATGCCTCGGCTCCGAGCAGTCGGCCGCCTCCCTACGCTCGCTGGACGGTCGCCGCCGCCGCCGCCGCCGCCCGCCGGCGCAGGTAGGAGCGCGCCCACTCGGGTCTGCGCCCGGCTCCCGCGGCAGCGTCTGCGTGACTCTCCCCACCCTCCACCCCCCAGTCCCCCGCCAGTGCTTCTCCCTTCCAAGGGCTCCGACGCCTGGGCGGGTTAGGAGATGAAGGTGCTCCTCACTGAACCAGTGAAGAGCCTGGGGGCTTGCTATGTTGCATTTTAGCAAATGAAGGTTGTGGAAGGATGGGGGGACTAAAAATTGCAAACTCAGACTGCGCCTGGTATCTAAATATAGTTGAAAGGGCATTTGGTGGGTTCCCAAAATTGAGGAGGTGGCTACCGGAAACCACGACTGGTCCCTGAAGCCGCTCAGGGCTGGGGAATTGATCTGAAGGCCGCTTGCTTTCCAAGGACAGTGACAGGGTTGGAGGAAGAACGCCTTTGGATTTAGAATCTGGGATGAGAGTCAGCAGGAAACGACAAGCAGGGTGCCGGTGGTCCTTGAGGCAGAGTCCGGAGTGTGGCGGCGCTCACCCCCACAACAACACGGGGAAGCGCCCAGGGGGGTCATCCGTCAGGCCGCGGCTGCAGTGGGCTCGGCGCCACGCGGGAGCTTACGGTGCATATTGCCCGAAACTCGCTGCGTTGGAAACCTCCTTTTCCCACAATTGAGTGAACTGAAATTCACTCTTGCCCCAAGCAGCAGCGGCTGATGGCCCTTACGCACGGGCGCACGCGGTCGCAGGCAGGTTCTTAAGGTTTCTGGCTTAAGAAATGGGAACAGGACATTAAGGCAGAAACTGCTCACCAGGTCGTTTCTAGACCTATTTACCCCGCAACCCAGCCCCCTGTTTTCCCGAGAATCCTTCCTGTCGCGGCTGGTCCTGATTAGAGGGGAGCAGCGCCCGGGAACGCGGAACTTGTGTTCCAGAGCCGGAGGTTGCGAATTGGAAATACAGAACAGAACCGACTGTTTGTCTACCAGACGCCCACGGGGAGGCGCGGCGTCGGAAAACTAGTAGTGCCGCTGCTGTCTGTTGGAAACCTCAGGGCCCCCGTCTTTCTTGGGCAGGGTACAGAAAAGGTATCTCTCCCCAAGGGTCTACCAGATGCCTCTCCCCAGTTCAAAATGTGACTTCTCCGTGGGGTTTTTGCTTTAAATGTCTCGAAAGCTGACGTGGTAGCCGGCCGGCTCGGTTTTTCTGATTATTTCACTGGGCAGTGGGACGCGGTAAGTGCCTGGCCCATAGAAATAGCCCTAGCCTTCCACCCGCAACTGTAAACCTCTTCATGAATGCGCCGCAATCGCCAGATCTGGAACCCAAGTGGGCAGAAATCAGTTCCGTGTTTGGTAACGGACAGTGTTTTGTGGGTCCCTGTATGTGTGGAGAACCTGATTGCTCTTTTCCCTCTTTTCCTGGCTGGCTAGCAAGACCGTCGCCCTCCAACACCCGGCTTTAGCTCGAGTGGCTGGTTATCTCTCCTGAGCAAAATGGAATGCCTGCAGGACACTGAGAGGCTAATCGTTTTTAAATATTTAATGCCTTCCAGATTTGCTGGTAATGCGCGGCCTCCAATCCGTCAATTACTTGTCATTAGAAGTGTGTTGCCCCACAGCCTTCTCGCAGGCCTTTGATGGCGCTGGGTCACCTCGCTCAGCCCACTCCACGGCTGAATTAAAAGGTGTCCTGCCTTTGAGAGCCTGGTAGCAGACTTTGAAAGGAAAACCCTCACTGAAGAGATATATAATCTTCCAAATGGCCAATTTAAAGGTCTGATCTTTATCGTTTGCCTTCATCGAGTTTTATAAAGTGAAGCCATTTTTCCCCATACTTTGGAGGCCTTTTAAAATGGAGTGAGGAGGAAGAAGAGAGACAGAGGAAAAGAGAAAGAAATCTAGAAATCAAAATAGGGCTTGGGGATATGGGGGGGAGGGGGAGAGAAGTTTATTTGAGGAGGTTCCTGGCTGTACCACAGGTAACTGGTATTTCTTAAGGAAATGGCACCATTTTAGGCAGTGGGTACCAAGAGGTTTGGGGCTTTTAGGATGTTATACTGAGACAAAGTCTAAAGGACACAATAATTTTGGGGGAAAGTGGTCCAGCCCTTTCTGTCTGCCAATTTTACACCTGCAAGAGGGAGGAAAGTGAATTTTCCTGGAGTCCCCCAAACACCGCTGCCTGATGCTGCAAAATGACAGGTGCATCCTGGCAAAATACACTCAGACTTAGACTCAGTCTTGCCACAGAAATGAGACCCCTTACTTCCCCTTTCCCCCACACTAGCCTGGAGTCCAAACTTGCTGTCTCACCTGTGGCAAAAGAACAAGGTTTCAGATCCCAAGAGCCCTGGCTGTGTCAGGGGCCGCATGGACACCAGTTCTGGACTCTACACCATGAATTGACAGGGCAAAATTAAAACTGAGGAGGAAAATAACCCCCAATGTTTTTAACTACACCTCTTGTTGCTTTTATCCCCCCTGGACAAGGAAGCTATATTTAACCTTTTTTGCCTTCAAATACTTATATTTTACAGCAGACTTCAGATCTCTCTCTCTCTCTCTCTCTTTTTAATAGCCTATTGGTAGCGTAGTGATTACGAATTGGGCTGCTAACCTCAAGGTCAGCAGTTCGAAACTACCAGCTGTTCTGCGGGAGAATGATGAGGCTTTCTGCTCCAGTAAAGATTTACAGCCTCAGAAACCTTGTACAGAGTCACTATGAGTCAGAACCACCACCACCATACCCCAGAGATGAAATAAGGGAAAAAGAAGAGTTTGAGAGTGGGGTGGTTAGAGAAAAGGTAAAAAGAAGTAAAAAACTGGATGGAAAAAAGTAGAAGAAAGTGTGCCTATATGACTGGGGAGCTGTGTGTTCTTTCAGCCTCAGTGCCAGATATGACTTCTTTCCAAGGCATGCCCATGCACTCATCTGGGTTTTGAAAAACAATTCTTTTTTCTTTTTTTTTTTTCATGAGATGCACCGGATATGGGCAGGGTGTTGCAGCCACCTCCAGAGACAAGCAAACAAAAAATAGCATAGATTAGATTTGTCAGTCCTTGTTTGGTCTCTTTTTCCTTTAACAAAATTCCCCATGAGTTCCCCAGCCTCAAACACCCTAGGGGATGCCACAGAAGCCTAAATCCTGCGCATCTTCCCCATTCTGCTCTCTGCCTTCCTGCTCACTCTCTTATTCCTTTCTCTTTTCTTCTTTAAAACAATCATGTGTGTCCCCCAGCCCCCACCCCTATTGTATCTGTTGGTGACCTAACACGTTCACACCAAAAGCCACACACAGAAAACCAACAACGTGGAATGAGGGAGAGAGCAATTATGACTGAGGCTAACAAGCGGGGAACACCCAAGTTGAGGCCGGCTGTCTCCCGGGAGACTGATGGAGGCTCACTTTACAAACTGTCATTCCAAGGGGTTCCTATTGCCAGACTGGAGGTGATTCTGAGCTTCCCCTCCCCCTTAGTGCCTGCATCTTTGGGCATAGTCCACATCCTTTGTATACCCAAAGCAGACGCTTTCACCAACAGGTAGAAAGGACAGGGTGGTTTTACAGAACAGTCACCAAACCGAAGACACCATTTCTCCTCACCTTCACTACAATATGCTTACTGTAATGATTTTATTTTACCTTAATTGTTGTTCATCAGAGCTCAGAGCTTGTTGCTAATATGGACTGTTCAGATGTCACTGTCACTCCTCCTTCACTTGTTAAGTGCCGTCGAGTCGGTTTCGACCCATAGCGACCCTGTACAGGGTTTCCGAGGCTGTACATCTTTACAGGAGCAGATTGCCTCATTTTTCTCCCGCGGAGCAGCTGGTAGTTTCGAACTGCTGACCTTCCGGTTCGCAGCCCGATTCGTAACCACTACGCTACCAGAGCTCCTTCACTAGTAGACTCAAATTAAAAGACATTGATTTATTTGCCCTGTAAATTTCTCGCATTCTCATATCCTCTCACTCCCTCTTTACTCTTACATAACTGAGAGAGTTGAAAGAAGTAGCACAAACTAAGTCACATTCATGCAAAGCTAGAGGTCTCCTATTTGACCAGGGCAAGTGCCTAGGGGTTAGCATTTTCTTTAAGTTAAACTGTAGGCAGCCAGCGGTATCCCTAACAATGTCAGGGCACCACTCCAGCAACACCTTATATTTGACCTAAACCTCACTGAAGTAGCCAAGGGAGGAAATTCCTTACTACAGGTTTGTATGTGTGAGGAAAAAGACTTGGGTATGATGTACATTAGAACATTGGAATGATAATTGTCTGCACTGTTTCATTTTGCTTGCTTAAATTCATCTACTTTCACCTGCTTCAATGGCTGAGGACTAAATTTTCTTTAGAAATGAAGCAGCTTTTCCATTGTTTTATTATTCAAAAAGATGAAAACACAGATTCAAGAATAAGCTGGATGTTTTAGGGCTAGGGCTGGCTGGTGTGACAAAGCAAATCAAGGTCGGATGCATGAGTGTGAATCTCAACTTACTATTTCATTACAAATATCTCAATTCATTGTTATTTCTCTTTTAATAATGCAGGCATATAATGGGTCGTACTGGGAAATTTTTGCTCATGTAAAAACCTAACATTCCTAATTTGAAGACTTGTTCGTTGCTTGAAACAAAATAAAGCATAAACACTGTAGATGTTTGGGGAGAGAGCTTGGAGGAAGTTAAGGCATGGAGTGGGGAGTTGGAAAATTGGGCAAGGAGATGATTTTATACATTTTTCTATAAAGGAATGGGTTGAAATGTCAGCTAGAGTAGGACCTGGTCTTGGGGAGCTCTGAATGGTGGCTAGAGGCATTTTGGAAGAGAAATCAAGATGCCACCATGTGCACACTGGTATGAGACACAACTTTCTGCTCAAACATTCTGCTGTTTGTAAAACTCAATCTAAGAAACTGAAAATAAAGGAGGCCAATTCCTCTGTTTATTTTCTACTGGGTCTGCAATTCTGAGTTACATTATACACATTAAACTGAGTGTTCACACACAGAAAGGAGTTGTAACAACTGCATGCCTTCCTGGCTGAGAACATTTACACTTTATCCCCTGTACCCAGAAAAGTGAGTCTGTTACTTGCTAAGATTTCAGTTCTGCCATCTTAGTGGCCCTCATGTTGACCCCCTCCCACACATACATCCTTCCATCTTCCCCCCCACTTTTTTTTTTATCACACCTGTATTCAATCTCCATCACCTCTGATTGTGTTTATATGTGCCAAACACCAGACAATGTATTCTCATGAGCATCATCTCCTTAAGCCTCACCAGACCTATGGCTTGTTATTATTGTTATGTGAGTCCATTCCAAGTCATAGTGACCAAAAGAGCAGCTGATGGGTTTGAACTGCCAACCTTGTGGTTCGGTTCACAGTCCAGTGCTGACCCTACAGAATCACACCAGGAATCTTTGGGTAGGTGTCAGAATTTAGGGGATGGACTTGTGGACTGAGAAAAGTTAGGGAATTTGTTCCAGGTGGCAGAGATTGACTTTAGCCTCAAGTCTTTGAACCCTCTGTTCTTTCAATTTCAGTAAGTTTCATATGATTATATGCACAGACCTCAAGTGGTAGGATGCCTGCCTTCATTAGAATCTCAGCGTTTGGGAAGTGTGTTGCTGTTGGTAGATAAAGAAGCCTGAGGTATTAGGGGACACTGGAGAGAAACAAGAAGGCCCCTGGGAGAGCAAGGTCCCAGGACACTTGGAAGGATGGCAAAGACCTCACTTATTATTTTAGGAGAGGTTAGGGTGGATTATGTCAGGGGCCAAATAGAATTCTTATTTTCTTTGAGGGGTGGTAATTCCATGAGACTGTAGTTCCTCAGAATCAGATCTGTGCCACACTCTCCTCTTTGAAGCTTGAGGGAGGGAGGGTTGACCAATGCTGGAAAGGAGGATACTGCTAAAGAATCAACAGCTAAATGGATCTTGCATTGTGATTAGAGAGAAAATGCCAGGAGAAGAGTAAAATGTCAAGGACAGAGACAATGGCCTGGCATTTGTGTTTAAATCAATCCACATAGCTAAATTATAGTTTGATATAGAGCCTACTGATCTTCTTCCTTACTAGGGGTTTTAGGAGCAGGGACAAGGACTGCCCGGGGAAGCTCTTGCCTCTGACCTCCTCCTGACCCGCACCTGGTGGCTTGACAAACACAGGTGACAACTCTGCTGGAATGCACGAACCGCCCACTCACTGGTCTCCAACTCTTAGTCCCCCGTCCCAGCTTTGTGAACACAAGGGCCCCTCCCCCACTGCTGCCTCCCTACCGGGTACAGGTATACAAATGCAGATCAGGGATCAACACCTACCTCAGAGATCTCCTCCTGAACCGGACTCTGACCCAGCAGACTGGCCCAGCATTCACTGTTGGAGTGGGAGTGAGGCAGTGAATGGTGCGCAGGAGGCAGTCCCACACCCAATAGGCCTGACGACTGGGGTAAGAACACCCCCACCCATCTCCATCGAAGTGCACGACATGCGTGAACATGCATTCCAGGTGGTGGCTTGCCTGATCCTGGTCTTGGGCACCTTTCATGACCTCGTGCTGCCCTCTGCCCCACTAACAAGTTTTCAGACTCGGTTTAGAGGCTTCCTTTTCTTTTCAACACACCAGAACTGCTGAGTTTTAAAGATGCATGATTTCCTGGGGACGTAGCAGCTCCCTTGGATTTCAAGGGAGAATAACATGATGCTAAGGCTTACGAATAGGGCTGCTAATCTCATGGTCAGCAGTTCGAAACTACCAGCTGTTCCGCGGGAGAAAGACGAGGCTTTCTGCTCCCGTAAAGATATACAGCCTCGGAAACCCTGTACAGGGTTGCTATGTGTTGGAACCGACTCCACGGCACATAACAACAACAAGAAGGCTGGCTGCTCTAGGATAAGCAATGGCCCGCAAGGCCTGTTTAAACCACAAAATCGGCGGCCCAAACTCACTAGCCTCGGAAACCCTATACAGGGTCGCTAGGAGTCGGAAGTGACTCCATGGCACTTAATAACAACAAGGCTATATCTGGGGTCTCAGAATGACCAACCCTTTGTAGTCTATGAACAGAGCCCTGAACTGTAACCCCATTCCAAACTGGGTAATTGAGGTGTCAGACCCACTGGGGGCACCACGAATGACACAGTTCTCGGAATCCCATTGCACCCTGGCCCTCTGAAGCTTACCAGTGAAGAAGAGGATGCAACTGTGAGGAGAGACCTTAAACCATACCATCTATGGGGGCTCTCCAACTTTGGATAGTGGCGACTTTTCCATTTTAATTACTCCCCACCTCTCCTAACACCCCAGCAGAGATTGCTAATTAAAGGCCAATCTCTCTTAATTTCTTTGCTTTAAAAGGACATTTCAATTCAGCCAGGCAGACAATTAAATCCCCCGTGTGCCTCTCCCTTCCTGGAGCTCAGGAACAAGATGCCTCCCTATCTCTTCCAGCATCGAACAAGAGGAAGGAACTGATCCCAGGTGCTAACCTGCAGTTATCAGAATGCCAGACTCACTTAGGGAGCTCAACTCTGGAACCTGAAGCGATCCCTGCATTGATTGTGTAAAGCGCTGTTTAGATTTTGCCTGTGCTCAGTAAACAACTAAACGTAACTGCGCTTACTTCTTTGCATTCAGCAGAATCCTCTCTATTTCTCTCTCTCCACCTCCTTCCTCCCTCAGACTCTGGGCTTTAATCGTATAGGGACTATCAGACCACATCCTTTATAACACCCTTAGTCACATCCCAGCAGCTGGGTCTGTGGGGTGTGTGCTATGTCTCTCCCAACAGACATATCATCCTGAGTCCCTAAGTCTGCAGGGAGGGCTACCTAGAAAGGGAGTGTCTCTTTAGACCCCCTATCTTTCTGCTTCTCAAAGTCCCCACCCAACTGAAATGCCTGCCAGGTGCTTCCCTAGGCAGTCTCCCCTCATCGCCCTCCCCCAATCTCAGCCCAGGCCCCAGTTCCTCCTCCACAAGCCTGTTGTAGCTCAGATCCAGCTGAACAAAGTGAGCTGGCTTCCTGTGATTTCAGAAAGCTGCTTCTGGATAGAGCAGCTCTGGTCCTGAGTATAAACCTCTTTGAAGGGAAAGCACAAATTAAAATGGCAAGCATAGTCTTCTGACTATCCAACTTTTAAGGTTCTTAACAAAATCTTCACTTATTCTTTAATTCTTAATAGAAAAAAAAAGAGAAATTGTCTCTCATTGTCAATATTTTGCAGTTATCTGAACAGATTGCTTGTTAGTAATGAGGTGGTCTTCCTTTAAGTTCTGTCTCTAGAAATATGTTTGCTATGAAGTGATCGTGTTGAATATGAACACTGTGCAGTCTACCTGTGAAAGAACAATAATAGTACCAATTTGGAGGGAAAAAAAAAGATCATTTAAAAGAAATTCATTAATTACCAAGAAAGTCAAATAATGATAAGGAACAGTTTTCCTGAAAGCCATCACCTTAGACAGGCTGAAATAAGAATGTTTTTCACAAAACGAAGCAACATTCTCTTAAAGTCCAGATTATTTCAAATGAAATTCCTTTCTTGTTTACCTAACACCTTTCACATGATAAAAGATATTTTTTAAATTAGATCACCTCAATTTAAAACACAGTTCCCATTATCAGCCAGCTTCAAGCAAAAAACTTTGTAAGAAGTCACACATTTAATTACTAAATCTTTCCCACAAGATGCTCAAATCCTAATATCTTTTTATTTCCTTTATCGCTAATCTTGCCCATGAGCTCTTCAGTTTTAGAAATTTTTTAAAAATGAAATAAAGATAATAAAATTGTCAGCAGAATTTATATCTTTCACACTATGGAATATTCCGCAGTAATGGACAGCAAGTAAATACATATATTTTCTTTGAAAGGAGAGCCAACTCTAAAAAAAGAAAGCTATTTTTTGTGTCAAGGACTCTTGGACAAATACATAAAGTATTGGCCACTGCTTTGCTCCTTTCCTCTGTGGTACAATTTTTTTTTGGAGGGATATAAAATGCATTTTGGATTTTGCTATATTTATTACATGCCAATTGGTTTTCATGTTTGATGAAGCTCCACTGTTTTTTAACAATGTAGTAAGTATATCTATGGTGCTTCTGAGAAAATGAAACAGGTTCATGTAGAAAGTTACAGGATTTGGTATGACCACTCACAGGCAGATCACCACATTTCAGTTCCACTGCAAATTTTGTACAAAAATCTGTCGTGACTAAAACCAATTACCTAATTTCACTTGCAACTTTCCTCTATATTTTACATTTGATAAAAATAGCTCAATGATGCGAATTGAAACTCTCTTTACAAAGACAGGCATTTTATAATTCGCCACATGAAATTTACATTTAAACATTTCTGAGGAAAAGAAAAATTATTTCTCATTTTTGGATTGTTTAAAACTATTAATAAAAATAGAAAAACATTATGGATCAAATAGAATTGACTATATGTTGAATTGAAATTTGTTTTCTTATCTCCTTTCTTTTTCAATATTTTGTGCAGCCTCCTCATCTCTAGGCAAGCTCAATCATTTAGATATTTTTTAACAGCCGGCCACCTCTAGAATCCAGACAAAGCCGCGCTAAAGTTTGGAGAAATAATTCAACAGAAACTTGCAGTTATTATTGGAACACGGGGTGTAACCTCCCATGGCACTCTGAGAGAGCGACATTCTGTTTGGTGCAAAGGGCGAAAAACAAGACCTAACGGTGTTTGCATATGTATTCAGCCATGAAATTGAATATTATCAAAGTTGAAAAATGCAAATCAAATTAAAACCAGAGAAAATTGTCTTTGGAGTTACAGCGGCGTGGAGTTCCCAAGTATTTGCTTAAATTGACGCATTTAGAAAATGAAAAGCATCTAAATTGCCCCCCACCTTCACTACTTACCCCTCCCTTCCCACCCCTCTAAGCGGGATACGGTTGTACTGTTCTTTAATTCTAATAGGAAATAGACTAAGACTTAAAAACAAAACAAAACAAAACAAAACTCTCCCAGGAATAAATTAACGTTGGAACATACTTTTGTCCTTAAAAATGGAATGTCTCTTTATCCTCAAGTGTTTCTAAAGTCGGGCCTGCCTTGGAAGCTCCGTGCTAAATGAGCCTGAGCCGCTGGCAGCGGCGTCCCTTTGCTCCCTTTTAAGGGTTGTGGAACCCGCGATTGTCCAGAAAGTCCCCGAAGCCAAGTGCCCAGGGAGCCCCAAATCCGGCGTGGGGTCGCGAGCGGAGGGAGTTCATAGCCTCGCACCGTCCGCCGTACCGGCCGAGTGGTTCTGCGAGCAGGGACCCCCTCAGGGACCACTGGGGTATCCCACCTCGGCGAACCCAGGCTGCTCAGAACTTGGGGCGGGGGCTCACTTCGTAGGCGCAGGAATTCCCAGGGGCTTGTTGGAGAAGACTACATCGAGAAAACACCAGATAATTATTATTTAAGGGGGGGCGTGGATAATATAAAGAAGCAACAGATAATTTTCTTTCCTTCTTTCTTTGAAATCTAGAGCGCAGGGAACCGACTCTAAGATCCCCACCCTCCCACAAGGCCTGTGTCACCCCAGCCTTCTTGCCCCGACCCACCCCTCCTCCTCCATCTCCTTTTGAGCAAACAAATGCGGTGCCGCAGATGCCAAGGTGAGTCGCCTTCGGAGAGGGCCAGCCGAGCGAGCGCTGCGCAGGGACCTCAGCGCCGGAGGCCTGTGTCCAGCGTAGGCCGGGTGCCCGTGGGCCGAGAGGTCTGGGCTAGCCACGCCCACCACAGGCTTAGCTGGATCTGTGGAGGACACTGGGGACACCAGCAATGGCCAGGACTCGGTGACCTTGGAAAGATTTCCCTCTCCTTGGGCGACTTCTGTGAGTTTTCACTTCGGCCTCAACCTGCGTTTCTTTGAGTGTAGACACGGGTCTACACCAACCAACGTGACCCTCGTGTCAGATCCAGGATCCTGAAGGTTGAAAGGCTTCTCCTCCCTTAAGCAGGGAAGACAGTTGGTGATCTCTGCGTCATTCGTTCCTCCCGGTGCCTCCTCACCTTCTCTTCAGTCCTCATAGATTTGAAGGGCAACCTCAGTGGCAGAAACACAAGTAACTCCTGTCTGGTCAACTCCATCGTGGGTGGAGTAGAGAGTAGGGAAAGCGCTTTTTATTTGAAAGCTGCTCCTCATATTTCTTTTCCAAGAATCAAGACAGCAAACTCAGCCATGGCTGAGAAAGCAGACTAATATTCCCCGGAATTTTTAATTTGCTCGCCCTCAGCAGAAGCTGTAGATTATGGTCGTGTTTTGTAAATTCAAGGCCCGAGATTCCCAGGGAGAGTTGTGTGGGACAAGTTTATGTTGGTTGTTTCCAAAATCAAGCAAAGGAAACTGCAGCCAATTAAAATGAAATATTTTTATTCGCCTTGAACATTGTCAGTGATTGCTCCCTGGAGATCCACAATTTTCCCAAGCCTGTTAACGGGTGACAATGAATGAGTGCCTGGCGTAATTTAATTTTCCTGCCACACTAAATAAAGCTACATTGTAAACCTTAGAGCTACTCTTACTGATAGGATCTCCTTGTTTTTCTATTTGCACCATAAAGACCCCCAAAAGTGACACTGTATTGTTACCTCTACTCTTGAATTATTCAAGAACTTAATGACATTTTCCATTTTAAAAAGGGAACTAATTGCCATTGATGCAAAACATGTGACCTTCTCTGGGTGCCCAGCATGAGAACGTAACCATCTGTATGGGAATACAGAAGCTGTAGGAGCAGGTAAAAATATTAGAAAAATGTCAACATAAGTGAGTTCAAAATGGACACTAAAATTAAGCATATTATTTAATTCCACTAGCCAGCCTATAGTTCTACAAAGTTCTCTTTACCTAACCTAAAATTTGCATAAAAGTTCAGACCAACTCATGTCTTTTTTTTTTTTTTTTTTGACACTACCTTTTAGCTAGAGCAGGAACATTTAAAAATTTGAAATCAGGTACCCCTTCATTAATGTGAAATTGTGTACCCCTCTTCCTCTGACTTTGTTAATTCAGTTACTTTCTTACTCAATAGGAAAGAGAAAACCGGCTATAGTAAAGAAATTGCCCCCCAGTATTTGCTGTTTGGAGTCCTCATGTGGCACTGTGGGATAAAGCACTGGACTGCAAGTTAGTTTGAACCACAAGGTCGGCAGCTTCAAACTCACCAGCCACTCCTTGGAAACCCTATACACGGTCACTATGAGTCAGAACCAACTCCACGGCACTTAACAACAACAGAAATTTGCTCTTTAGGAGTCCTGGTGTGGCATTGGATAAGCTCTGGATTGCAAGGTTGAACCATATGGTCAGCAGTTCAAACCAACCATTTGCTTCTCAGAAACAGTGTATATACAGGTTCACATTGAGTCAGAATCCACTCCATGGCACTTGCTACTTGAATCCATCTTGAGTTACCAGCATTGAAATTCTTCAGCACCAGAATTCTCACTCTTCAAATTACTTGTTAATAGGTATGTATTGCCTTCTATATCTTTCTTTCTTTTTGTCCTTCTGCCCTTTTGTTTCTCTGTATCTTTCTTTCTTTTTGTCCTTCTGCCCTTTTGTTTCTCTGCCCCTACCCATCCATTGCCATTTAGTTGATGATTCCAGAGGGAAATGGACTTCTTTTAGGTTATGTAAATTAGACACACCAACAAAGATATGTTGATGCTTTTTTCTTGGTATAGAAGTGAAAACTCCGCGATCAACCAATTTTCATCAATTTTAAAAGCGCAAGAGGAGTTGGGAAATTGGAAGCAAAATGCTGGGTTGCAGATACTTCATCTGAACTTTTAAGTGATGTTTGAGATGAAGAATCCTCATCTCAAAAGACAAGGGAAGTTCCTTTTGAAAGGACACTTTCAATAAATAAACCCTAGATTAAGTGAAGAGTTCAATATCTATGCTCTTTGTATTGGGCTGTGAAACAATTATTTCTATTTGACAGCATTTCTGGAAAATAAAGTACATTTGAGTTCCTACAATGTTTTTAATGAATCCCACATTCTATCTATATTTGGTACAATTGTTGCTGTAGCATGGAGTCATATGCAAAACAAAATTTCCCATTTGTGGAGCTTTACCAAATACCCTTTTAAAGGAGATTGTCTTTAAACTGATAGCATACAAGTTATTTTAAGAAATGACTGCTCTCCTATTTCTTTAAAACTCCATTTCTTGTTATATGTACTCTTGTGTGTAGCAACATAGTGAGAGAAATGGAATAAGATGTTATTCTTTTTGTTAAACAAGGATATTTGAAAACATTTTCACATCAAGTAAAGTTGGAACCTGTATGGAAGGAGTGGTGATCTACCTTATTGCATGATTCCTATGATAGAAACAATACTTTATAGGTCAAATGTTATATTTAGTTTTAAGGATTTTTTTTTTTTTTATTTAGAAATTTTCTACACAATGAAAACATTTTTAAATGGCATGATGTGTCTCTTCCAATATTCTTTAGTATTATAGTGCAGTAATTTTTCCATAGTGACACTGTGTTTAAGGTGAACATTTTATTTAACTTTGAAACTTTCACCATGGATAAATCACATTTATTTTTTCTTTTTAGCATTAAAGATAACTATCGAACTCTAGGATGATTTGAAGGATATTTAAGTAGCAGGAAAGTTCTGTACCCTCTTTAAGGCACAGCATAACCCTAAAAGCCACATACAACTGACTCTCGAAACTCACCCTTGTGGATAAGATTTCTGTGTTGTTACTTCATAGAGCCAGAAGGAAGGGTTTTGTCCTCAGTGAGCTTGGAGTGGATGGGTCTAGGGGGTGTGCCTGAATTTCTGGTTTAGGGCCATGTTTCACCCTACTCCTAATACTGCATCTTCTCCCTACACCCAAAAAAAGAAATGATGGACAGCATTTCCATTTGGTCTTTAATAACTGCTAAACGAAATACCTCTCCTACAAGTTGAGATAGTGTTTAAGCTCTTTATCTGTACTAAACCTGGAGCAAAGGGACACACTGGGTTCTGTGGTTGCAGAAAGCACATTCCATCATGCTTGGTACCTCTTGATACTGTTTTACATCAAGAGTACTCTTCTCTGTTCTTTGGTTACTTTTTTTAAAGATACTATGCACACATTGGAGTCCTGGTGTGCCACTACGGGCTAATGTGCTGGACTTCAAGGTCGGTTAGAACAGCAAGGTCTGTGGTTCAAGCTCACCAGCCATTCCTTGGAAACCCTATACAGGGTCCCTATGAGTCAGAATCAACTCAACAACATGCACACATTGAAAAAGGTAGAATGAGGCAGTTGTTGAGGAGAAATAGTTTAACTTACGATATCTATTGTTAAATGCCATCGAGTCAATTCTGATTCATACGGTTCTGATTCACAGTGACCCTGTATAATGTTACAGAAGAGTGGCTGGTGGGTTTGAACTGTCTCCATGTGGTTAGCAGTCCATTGCTTATCATACAGCACCACACCAGGACTCCTATGGTATCTAGACAGATATATTATCAAGCTAGCCTGCATTTATTCACATATAATTTCTTCAATTTTTCAGGTTCTAAAAAGTGTTTAACAACCATAGTCTGATGATAGCATGGGAAATTTTGCCCACTATTTTGCCCCCAGGCAGGAGGACCAATAATATTTTTAAACACCTTATCTCCTTGCTTAAATATTTTAACTGCTAATTCATGGTTTTTTAAATACCAAAAAAATGATGATTTGTCATCAAACTGTCTGTCTTGTTATATTTATCTGAAAATATCTATCTATGTGCATGTAGATACATATCTACACATGTGTGCACATATAGGAGGGTGTTCCAAAGATTTATGGTGAAATTAGTTATTTTATATATGCCCATATATCCTGGTGTAGCACTCTAGGATAAACACTGGACTGTTAACTGCAAGGTCAGCCATTCAAACCTACCAGCTGCTCCTCGGAAACCCAATATAGGGTCACTATGAGTCACAATCAACTCACTGGCACTCAAAAACAACAGCATAATACACTTCTGACTGTCCATTTTCCTTCCTTGGAAAAGACAATAAGATACCTCGACTATGACTTTGTCACTAAAAATTTTTAAAAATCATCTTTTCCTGTTTAGTGACTATTTACCTTATTAACTATTTATATATCATATCAGTATTTTGGTTATGCAGGAACATTGCTCTAAGAAGACAACTGTGGTGTCCTTCATCTATGCTGTTTTCCAGTATGGACCAGACTATTCCAGTGTGTTCTCTTGCCTTCTGGTGGTCAGTGAAGGCACAAGGCTTTCCTTTATGGTGGGTGATACAGATGCTTCTTCGGGGACAGTTGGAACCATGGATTACTTAAACCATAGATAACATCTACCTTGTGTTCACTAAGGCTGAGCTCTCTAAGCAAGGAAGCATTGTTTTTATGAGGTGAACATGGAGACTTTTCAAAACATATCATCAGGATTCATTATTCTCTTCAAACAGAATTTCAATGATTGCATACCTCTTCTTGGCTGCCTTCTTATGTTTTCACTAGATTTGCTTATTCACAGCTTCTGAAATTAAAAAGAAGATGGAAAAAAGGGGTTTGTTGTCTTAAAAGCCCCAAGTGACTGGAAGAATATGCATTCTGCCATGCTGTACTATAACCTTCACAAGAGTTTCCCTAAAGGGCCATCCCTCTGCTATCAGATTGTTCCCGATGTTCCCTTTTGCTTTTTAAAGAGGTCTCCCACAAATATAAAGTAAGAAAGGGGACATAAACCCTACTTGTTCATAGAGTGGTGATGGTCTAAGGCCAGATGGATATTGCGAACGAATGTGGGGCTTTCTGGGTAAGGGAAGAGTGCAGACTTGTATGGAACCAACAGACCAATAACTATTATAATTGGTCAATACAAAGATATTAAAATTTAGATAGGATGGTTTATCCTGCCACCAGAATCACAGTTGTAACAATCAGTTGTCAAAGTAGACATTATATCTCCCCTGCAGTCACTGAAGCTTATGATAGATAAATGTTATTACTGTGTGCCAGAGAGTAACTGACTCATAGCGACCCTGTAGAGTGTTTCTGAGGCTCTAACTCTCTATGGTAGCAGAAAGCCTCATCTTTCTCCCATGGACTCAAACAGCCAATCTTGCAGAAAACAGCCCAATCTGTAACCCACTATGCCACCAGATAAATAAAAGTGACCAATTTTTAGAGATTCCTGGACTAAGACTGAGCTAATCATTAAAACAATAGTTTTCATAACCAGAAGAGGCCCATGAACTCAGAGTGATTGTTTAGGGTTAAAAATGCTCCCTTCCACTACATCCCAGGCGGGTCTTTGTAGGCTTACATAACATGGTTAGGAGTGCCACATCATAGAAAGGCGAGTGGTGAGCAGGCAAGAGAAGGCACACTTCCCCCATGAGTCCTGAATCCAGACAGAACACAAGGACAGCTCAGTCACACCCAGCATTCCCTCTGTCTTTAAGGGACACAGATGTGACTGTGACAGTGACATTCCAAAGGGAGAGGAGTCAGTAAGGGTCCATGGCATTTGTTGTTGTTGTTAGGTGCCATCGAGTCGGAACCGACTCATAGCGACCCCATGCACAGCAGAATGAAATAATGTCTGATCCTGGGCCAATCTCACTACCGCTGCCACACTTGACACCATCAATGATGCCACCTGGACGGTCCATTTTGTTGGGGGGCTTCCTCTTTTTCTCTGACCCTCCATCTTACCCAGCATGACATCCTTCTCCAGCAACTGTTCTCTCCGGACAATATGTCCAAAGTATGAGAGACAAAGTTTAGCCATCCTGGTCTCCAAGAAGCACTCTGGCTGTACTTCTTCCAAAACAGATCTATTGGTTCTTTTGGCAGTCCATGGCACTTTCAGTATTCTCCTCCAACACCACAACTCAAAGGCATCAATTCTTCTACGATCTTCCTTATTCACTGTCCAGCTTTCGCATCCATATGAGGCTATTGAAAATACCATGGCTTGGGTCGGGTGCACCTTAGTCCTCAAGCTTTCATCTCTGCTCTTCAACATTTTAAAAAGAGAGGAAGGACAGAAAAGGGATGGGAACTCAACCTACTCAAAGCAAAAAAGGCTAACTCCAAACCGCTCAGATCCAACTGTTCCTTTTAAAGACTGAAGGTCATTCTTAAGCTGGACATTGGCTGCATGGGTGTTTCAAATATAATGTGATTTTTCAGTGTGCTTTGTCTCCATGGAGAGGCTTCAGAAGGCCCTTCAAGTCCTTAGCTTTAAATCCATGTTAATAGGGGAAGTCTGTTTTTTGGAGGGGGAGGGGTTTGGTTGGGAGAAACATTGACCCAGACTGTACTCTGGGTAAACTAGGGCCAAAGACCTGATTCCTTCTGCAGGGTACTTATTAACCACTGTTCATTCACGGGATCAATATTTCCAGCAAAAGAGTCACTATTTGAGATACAGCTAGCTTTTTCCTTGACACAACCATTTATTTTATAAACGCTTTTGCTAGAGGAGAAAATGCAGTAGGAGGGACTGTGTCTTTTATCTCTGGAATATGCAAAGCGCGTTTATTTTCAGCTTTTATCTCTGGAATTGTATGTTGATCCCATACATATAGATTGATTTTGTTCAGGTAGATAATGAAAAGTCAAGTGGAAAATTACACAATGGCACTTACCATCCTAGTCTTTTGGTATATAAATTGGTTTATTATTTCATTCTATTAAAGAGGTTCCCCCCAGTCCCCAGGAAAACTTCTAAATGCATCACATTGTTAGCCTCACTGGTTTTTTGTTGTTGTTCTTGTTTTATTTTGTTTTTAGGTGGGGGAGGAGGTGGGGTGTTACTGAGGGGGGCAATTTCCTTTGCCTTTTGTGCTAATTATATCAGCTAAATTCACTTTCCAAGAGGGACTTTTGCTGCTTTTTGCTCTTCCCACCCCTCTTTAGGGTCATGGCTGGTGATTTCAGGGACTGAGACTTTTCTGTTTAGAACAAAGATGTTCTTCATATACCTCCTGTTATGTATATGTATATGTATATATATATTTTTTTTGTTGTTGTTGTTCTCTAGGTAATTTTAAGTTATGTCGTGATGACTGAAAGAGGTGTACCTCCCTCCCCCAACACCAAAGGTCAGGGGTGAGTGGGTGGCAGTAGGACTTGGAGCCACAATTCTGAAGGAAGCATTATTAATAAACATCTTCTGGACATGTGGTAGCCTGTGGAGCTTGCTCCAGCTTAAACCAATTAATTCAGGACACTGACATAAACTCTCCAGGTCTTTGACAGCTTGGAGCTGAAATAAAAATGCTAGTTCTCCGGGGAAGAGAAGAGGATGGCTAGCTCTTTTCTGGACTGTTTGCTTATAGGCCCAGAGAGCAACCTTCCTTGCAGAATGAAATGCAAGGGCACAAACAATGTACCAGGGAGAGAATAGGAGATGGGAATGAACAGTTTGAACTATTTGCTCAGCAGAAGGGCGGCCACAATGCCGGGCGCGGGTGTTCCCAGGCGCCCACCATGCTTCTCTGCCACCTTTTGTTGTCCCCTGTCTCCTTTGGCCAGATAAGAGCACAGCTGCAGTGCTGCAGCTAAGTGAGGCTTCACTTATCCCCTTCAATCTCAGGGTGCCTTTACTGTAATGGGTAAGCTTGGCCCCTTTTATTTTACAAGGGGATAGGGAACGGGCAAGAGGGAGATTGGAGGTGGGGGCTGTCACTGCCCATGGCTGATTCTAGGGTTTTTGTGTCCCCCTTTCTTTCTTAAATCAAAGCTATGATCCAACACAATCTTTGTAGAGCATTTAAATCAAGGGTTTGGTGATTTATACAAGTTGCCTTTTGGAGAGAGTAGGGAGAAGCATGTGTCGAGGGTGAGAGAGGGGATTTGAGGAAGAGTTTAATTTATGAAATAAAGGGACATTTTTGAATTGTCATCTTAAAAAACTGTGTTCAGTTATGATTTTTCACTTCTGAAATAATTTTTGGTGACTCTTCTTTTTCATATTTATAATTTAAGCATTTCAAGGAATAGAAGCTTCTGAAATCACAGAAAAAAAATAGAATGAACTGGAGATGGGTTATAAAATGCACTTTCATAATGGCCATAAATTACAGCTGTAATCAGAGTAAATGTCATGGAAAATATCATCAAAGTGTTATTCCAAACTTGTTAATTAAGAATCAGATTCTATTTTAAATATCCTAAGAGAAAGAAGACACGATAACTATCAAAATAAATGCATCGTATGGCTCATATGAAGCTGATTTTCAAGTAAAAAATCTAACAGTTTTGTGCAGTAGGGTGCATGTTCTGACTCCATGGGTCTTGCCACTGATGTTGGTTTTAGGGGCCTAGCTACAATACATAATTCTATTGTAATGAGATTTATTTAACCTAAATGGTTTTATGAGGTGAAAAGGCAAGACGTTTAACATCAAAGAAAACTAATGGCTTACTATAATTCCATTAAACATTCACAGGCTGGACACACACCTGCAGGAAATACAGTTTTCATGCTGTTTT
>NW_006408557.1:13948200-13962713 GCF_000296735.1 Chrysochloris asiatica | reverse complement strand
TCTCTCTTTCTCTCTTTCTCTCTTTCTCTCTTTCTTTCTCTCTTTCTTTCCCCCTCCTTTTCTTCTCTGACAGGACCTGCAGAAAAAAAAAGAAAAAAAAGAAATGCAACCAACACTTCACAAATTATTTTCCCTGCTGGCTGGTCAGAAGGAAAGGCCATGAAACCAGAGGTCTCCTATTGCAACGTGGCTCTCCAAAGATACCACCTCAAAAGCCGACATGACCTGGGAAGAGAACACCTGTTTATCTCTGGTACCTCATAGCATATGTGAGTTATGTTTCATGGGCTATGGATCATGCCTCCCCACAGCCAGACAAGGGATTGGCCTCAGGGAGACTCAATATCACTTCATGTGCTGATAGCAAGCTCAAGACATCCTGTAAAATGGCCATGTGGTCACTGCTCATTCGAGCTGCTTGAGGAGTATCAATGCCAGTAAGTATTAAGTTTGGTTTAAAAGGCCAGTCTGTGAGGGACTGTGTGTGTTTGGACACGTGTGAGTATAGGGAGAGGCCATGGAAAGAGGGGAAGGTTCTATTTAAACATTTGCAGTTGTTTGAGGGTATGATAAAAAGACCAAATAAATAAATAAAAGGATCCTATACAATATACTCTTTGGAAACCTATACAGGGTCACTATGGGTCAGAATTGACTTGACGGCACATAACAAGAACAACAGCAACAACATACAATGTATGGATGGAGTCTTAGTGTGATGCTGTAGGATAAGCACTGTACTGCTAATTGCAAGGTTGGAAGTTCAAACCCATAAGCCGCTCTTTTGAAACCCTATACAGGGTCCCTGTGAGTTGGAAATGACTCAACAGCATTTAACAACAACAACATACAATATATTAGAGTCCTGGTATGGCACTGTAGGATAAGTACTGGATTACTAAATGCAAGGTCAGTGATTGAAACCCACCAGTCACTCCTTGGTAACCTTATAGAGGGTCTCTATGAGTTGAAACCAACTTGGTGGCACTTAAAAACAGTGGCATACAATATACTATCTTTTGATGTGATTTTGTATAAATATATATATACATAGGAGCTCCAGTAGCGTAGTGGTTATGAATTGGGCTGTGAACCACAAGATCAGCAGTTCGAAACTACCAGCGGTTCCGCGGGAGAAAGATGAGGTGTTCTGCTCCCGTAAAGATTTACAGCCTTGGAAACCCTGTACAGGGTCGCTATGAGTCAGAACCGACTCCACGGCACTTAACAATATATATATATATATTTCATGGAAAGTGAAATGAAAAGATATTGGAAAGTCTGTGTGAACGATTTGAAGCCTCTTCATGTGTGTGTGTGTGTGTGTATGTATAGATTCGTTTACCTTGTTTTTTCCTTCCTCTAAAGTATGCAATAAAACTATCAAGCATAAATTATTCTTAATTTCTTTCACAAACACGTAAATTTAAATCTGTACAGAATTCAGATCACATAACAAACAAGCACATCTTTTTTTTTTTTTTTTTTTCTGATTAGGTACTGTTGAGTCATTACTAAGTCATAGAGACCCTACATACAGTTTCTTTGTGGAGCAAGACCTCATTTTTCTCCCATGGAGTGGCTGGTGAGGTAGAACAACCCACCTTGTGGTTTGCAGTCCAGTGCTTATTGAACAGAGCCACCATGCTCTGATTAGGCACTTAAACTAAACAATTTCATCTTATGAGAACTGAGGCCAAAGTGAAAAGTGTAGCTTGCTTGGATGAATGCATTACTTTTCCTTCTCTAACTTTTGACATTAAAAAAAAAAAGCCTGCCCAGGGAAAGTTTTTTTCCAGCCTGGCATTTTAAGAATGATGTGAAAATCATGTTGAATCATGGTGGATAAATCAGGGAAACAGGTGGGACTCTCTTTTCAAGGAAAGCTTTCCTAACTTTGAAATCATGGATTTCCACAAAGGGTAAATTATTTTTAATTCACAATTTCTACAAAGATATACAAACAACTGGTATCATGTACAAAGGCATTCATGCTAGGAAAGCCTTGGAGGGGGAATGAATGTTACAGGGTGGGTAGATGCTCAGATAATGAATCAAGTTTAAAATAGTGTGGTCAAATGCAAGGAGTAAGTGATACTGATTTTATATGTGATGCAGGTTGGATATCACACCAGCTGCCAATGGGGTTTGATTAATGAAGCATTAAGGAGATCGAGTGACACTTACAGCTAGTTACTTATGGTGCTAATTTCAAAACACTTTGCAATAGACAAAGAGACTCTGCTCATAATGCAAAGTAATTTGTGGTGTGTTTCTGGTGAATGCATTTATCGGAGCAAATATAGTTATGCAGAATTTAAATTAAGGTTGACACTAATGTAAACACAGCCGAAGAGCCACTGTCCAGTAATTTGATGAGGACACAGGCTTTAATCAAGCCTCTCTCACTAAAATAGCAATTTAAATCCTCATCGTTTAAACTGGATAATATGCTTAAGCCATGAAGTTGAAGGAAAAAATAGAAATTTACTTGAAAAGAAAAAAGAAACACAATATCTCTGGGGATACTCTGCACATTGGCCCAACAAAAGGATCTCTACAGTGACTAAATTAGGAGACAAATGTCAGCTTTCTGAAGGTATTTAGCAGTTATCTTTATTTTTGTTACTGTTGTAAAGTTATGGTTCAACAGATTCTGATCTCAGAATAAAAATTGCCTGAAATGAGAGAGTAGATATTTTAAGCTAATTAAGAGAACCTAGAAATAATTGCTTTATTTATTAAAGAGAGAAATACCCCCAAGCAAATTCTATTTGAACTGGAAAATTCTAAGTGGAGTCCTGGGGAGTGGGTAGGTCTTCTAAAGGATGAGAGCTCTTGGAGCAAGGACACATGTACTCACACATGACTTTTTCTTGGTTTGCTAGCTTATTTTCCTTACGGAAAATCATTGGTTGAGCCTAGGCATTAGCATTTATGAAAATTCCAGAAGCTTTGGCCATTTTTCTTTGAAATAGAAATAAGATGATTAAATTCTTGTCACCAATAGAATTCTTGTTCATAGGAAACATTGGCCCCTTCCATGCTAGGTTCTCCTAAATGGAGTCTGTGTTCCTCAATAGGAGACTGCCATGGAGAAGACCCAGGTTGTCTGACAAAAGGTTTTTCCAGGTTCAAGTTCTGTACAGTCATCCCTAAGTGCAGGAACAACACCATTCAATCAGTCCCACTGAGTTCTAATTCTATGTGCCCCTTTGGGCTGTCCCTTGTCAAATGCCCACTGCAGAGTTTGGTCTTTCCCATAGATAGGAACCGCAAGACCCTGATTTTTGCTTGTAGCCATGTGTGTGTAGGGTGTGTGTGTGTGGGGGGGGGGTTGGTCTGGGATCATTCACTGATTGGTGCATGATTGGGAAAGGCTGGGGGGGTGTTTCTCCACCAAAATCCTAAATTGAACTGCTAAGATATAGATCTTTTGCTCTAATATATGGTGTCTAGTGGTGTGGTGCTGTAGGATAAGCACTGGACTGCAAGATTGGTTTGAATTACAAGGTTGACTGTTCAAACTCACCAGCCACTCCCTGGAAACACTATACAAGGTCACTATTAGTTGGAACTGATTTGATGGCACATAAAAACAGCAACAATGGATTATTGATGTGACACTGTAGGATAAGCACTGGACTGCTAACTGAAAGATTGGAGATTCAAATTCCTCAGCCTCTTCTTGGAAACTCTATACAGGGTCACTATGTGTCAGAACTGACTTTAAGGCACTTAACAAAACCAACAACAACCATATCTAGTGAGCATTTAAAGGAGGGAAATGCTCATTGAGATGGATGGACACAACAGCCATACCATTGGGCTCACACATACCAACAATCATAAAGATGGTGCATGATTGGGCAACATTTCACTATGTTATACAAGGGCCCACCATGAGTCAGAGTTGACTCGACAACAAATAACAACAACAACAACAAACATGATATGGCCAGTTGCAGGTTTGGTTGCTTTTTTGTAGATCTTTATTTGTTTAGTTTCATTCTTGACTTGCTTCTCATGCCCCAGGGCAGACATGAGTTCCTGGATATGTTTCCTGCCCCTTTGGTTAGTCTTTCTGCTGCCAGCACACCAGATTCTGTAATGTGTGGAACCACTCTAAAGGTGAGCTCCTACTTTTTACCTTGTTCCGCAGAAGTTCCTATGTTTGTGGGTGGGGTGGTTGGGGGGGGGTGGGGGAGGAAGTGGATGGTGGCAGATCTCTTGCTGCCTCCCACTCCTACTCCAGAGTTTACAGGAACAAATGAATTTGGGAAATTTTTAGGATAAATTGATGACTACTCTCTCTATTCCCTTAAAAGGCAGTTTGTCCTATGACTCTGCCTTTAGAATATCTCCAAACAAGAGGTTTACTTTTTTAGTGGTTTTCTACGAAATGTTTGGAGATGACTTTGGAATGTTTGGAGGTGACTTCAAAAAACTTGAAATTTCTAATTCACATTCTTTTGCTACTTGAGTGTCAAGGTATTGGAATATTTTAACTCTCCCTTTCTTTGTTTACCGAATCCTGTTAATCCTTTTTTTGTAATCTCAAATGTATCACTACTTTTCCATTCTCTCTTTCAGCATCCTTTGGTGGCTGTAGTAGTGGTGTGCCACAGAGTCAGTTCTGACTCATAGCTACCCTAGATAGAGTTTCCAAAGCTGTAAATCTTTGTAGGAGCAGAAAGTCTCATCTCTCTCCCTCAGAGCAACTGGCAGATTCAAACTTCTGACCTTTTGGTCAGCTCATAATCCTCTGCGCTACCAGGGCTCCTTAGTACAGACCCTTTGTTGTTGTTAAGTGCCTTTTAGTCAATTCCAACCCATAGTGACCCTGTGTAGGGTTTCTGAGGAGTGGCTGGTGAACTTGAACCACCAACCTTGTGGTTCAAATTGACTTTTCAGTCCTGTGCATTAGCTCACAGTGCCACACTAGGACTCCACAGACCCTTTGTTGTTAAGTGTCGTTGAGTCAGTTACAACTCATAGAGACTCTGTCTAGGGTTTCCAAGGAGCAACTAGTGAGCTTGAACTGCTGACCTTGTGGTTCAAACCGACCTTGCAGTGGTTCAAACCGACCTTGCAGCACATTAACCCACAGGGCCACACAGACCCTTTGTTGTTGTTGTTAAGTGCCGTCGAGTAGGTTCCAACCCATAGTGACCCTGTACAGGGTTTCCAAGGCTGTAAATCTTGATGGGAGCAGAAAGCCTCATCCTAGGTAGGATCTCAGGCCCCACTCTTGCTCTTCCTCTTTAGGGTCCTGGAATCACCGGTTTCTGAAATGAAAGATTAACGACTCCCCTCTTTTAGTTATACATCTTCTATAATTATAGTTAAAAATCACAATTAACCCTGAAAAAAACTACTCACAATTTATCAGCATCATCCCCTATCCCCTTTTACCAGATCCATCCGGAAAAGAGGAAAACTATACAGTGGGGATTCTTCCTTACCACCCTCATTCTGAAATTAAGCACATCCATGAAGGCTTGTAAACCAACCACTTCATGCCTTTGTAGCCCCCATTTTTGATAATCTAGACAATTATCATTGTCTAGATTGCCCATCCGTATCAACCCAGTGCACTGAGGAAACAAGCTTGTACCTTGATATGAAGAATCCTTCCATTCCAGTTGAAATTTTGAGCAACTGCATTCATAAGCAAAGGTCCAATTCATCAAATTGTACCATTTTACACATGCTCACAGTATCAAGCATCTTTACTTTCATCTGGTGTAGTTCTGGTCAGTTAGCCACCCAAGCTATATCAAATGGTTACTAGCTGCAACTTTGGGAGTTTACACACACCTCCTTGCACTTCCAATCAGATGACTGTTTCACTGTCAGCTCTAGCCCCTATGGCTAGGTCAGTGCCCATGGGCTCAGTAGTTCACATAGCTCCCTAAACTTCAGACCAGCCAGACCTTCCTCTTCTCTATCTTATCTTGAGGTCAATGGGTATCAATGGAACATGGCCAAACGCACCTCCTGTCTGCATTGCTGCATTTCCCCCACTTCTACTCACAAGCAGATCCAGGTGGTCAACAGTGAGCATACTAGGCTACTTGTGGGTTCCCTTTGAGTTTCAGTTCTAAGAGGGATTTTCCTTGATGGCTGACTTTTCTTGCCTTGATGCCTCCAGCAGCCCAACAGTCTTTTTCCCTGCAGGTCTGGCTATGCTTTTTGAAGTCTAGTCTCTACCTTTGTGAAAGACATTCTTTAAGAAAATGTTTAAGGATCAAGGATATCTGGAATTAACTTTCAAATAAGTCCACTGAGGGACATAATAGGAGAATTAGAAGTGAATCTGGACTGCCATGAATTAAGTCTATAGCTGAGTGATATACTATTCTCTTTTATGTGTTTTAAGCTTTCTAAAATAAAGAATGAAATAAATTATACTCATATTCATTATGATATGGCCCAAATCTCTCAGAAGTTTAGTGAAACTTTTTGGATGAAGCCCCTCATTGCCCTAGGCAACTTAGGGTGGGCTCATAGGGACAACTAGGTTGGTTGGTGCTGGTAAAATATATGGCTTATGTATTAATTAACTTATTTATGAGCACTTCCACCTCTGTGCCCCAGCCTCACACTTCATCTGAACATCTCACTTAACCTACCTTTTTCATTTTTATATCTACTCTGAGATATAATTTTTGAACTGTCAATGTGTTCTAAATCTTAAAATGGAAAATAAAGTACCCCAACATTTTTTTTTAATGTATTAAATATATTTGGTCACCCGTTCTATGTTAACAAGTGTGCTGTGAACTGGGCTATCCATTCATCTGTTGAAGGACTTTTGAGTTGTTTCTACCCTCTGACTATTGTAACTAGTGCTGCAAAAACAAAAAAATGAAAAACATATATATATATAGTGCTGTGCCGTGGAGTCGGTTCCAACTCATAGCGACCTCGTATAGGGTTTCTGAGGCTATAAATCTTTATGGGAGCAGAAAGCCTCATCTTTCTCCTGCAGAACAGCTGGTAGTTTCAAACTGCTGACCTTGAGATTAGCAACCCAATTTGTAACCACTACGCTACCAGAGCGCCAAACATATATATTTATGTTTACAAGTATTTGAGTCCCTGCTTCAAAGTTTTAGGTATATAACGAAGAAATTAACCCTATATTGGGCAAATTTGCAGCAAAAGTGCTCTTTATAGTATTAAAGAGCAAATATGTCCCTTTGAGCACTAAGGTGTGCCAAGCCCAAGCCGTGGTATTTTTGATTGTCTCATATGCATATAAAATCCAGATAGTGAATAAGGAAGACTGGAAAAGAATCGATGCCTTAGAATTATGGTATTTGTGAAGAATATTGAATATACCATGAACTTCCAGAAGAATGAACACATCTGTTTTGAAATAAGTATAACTAGATGATTTCTTTGAAGTGAGAAGAACAAGTCTTTGCCTCACATACTTTGGACATTTGTCACCAGGGACTGGTCCCTGGAGTAGGACATCAAGCTTGTTAAAGTAGAGGGTCACTGAAAATTAGAAGGCTCCTCAAGCAGATGAAATGATAAGAGTGGTTGCAACAATAGGATCAAGATTCCTATTATTGTGAGGCTGTTTCAAGTTTGGGAAGTGTTTAGTTCTGTTATACCTAGAGTTGCTATGAGTTGGAGCTGATCTGGTAGCAAAGTGGTTATGAGTTGGGCTGCTAATCATATGATCAGCAGTTCGAAACTACCAGCTGTCATTCCTGTAAAGGCTTCTGCTCCCGTAAAGATTTACAGCCTCGGAAACACTATACAGGGTTTCTGTGAGTCTGAACTGACACCACCACCACCAAAGACAACAATGGGGAGCACTGTGACTCCATACAATAAGCACTGGATTGCAAACTACAATGTCTGACGTTGGAGCCCATCAGATGCTCCTCTGGAGAAAGGTGAGACTTTCTGCTCCCCTAAAGATTTAAAAAGCTTTGAAAACCCTATAAAGCTCACTATGAGTCAGAACTGACTCTATGGTACTGAATGACAACAATGACTAAAGAAGATGATCAGTTCAAACCCACCCATTGCCCCTTGGAAACCTTATACAGGGTTGCTATGAGTCAGAACTGACTGGGTGGCACCCAACAACAACAAATTGTCCATATGCATACCTAATTCAGTGAATTATCTATTCAAGTCTTTTACCCATTTTTAAAATGGGTTGTTTGTATTTTTGTTCTTGAGTGGCAGGAAGTTTCCACATATTCTGGATATGATGCTGTTGTTAAGTGTTGTTGAGTTGTTCCCGACTCATAGCAATCATGTGTAGGGTTTCTGAGGAACAACTGATGGGTTTGAACTGCTGACCTTGAGATTAGCAGTCTGGTGTTTATCCTACAACACCACACTACGATTCTATTCTGGATATTAAAATATTTCTAGCAATATGAGTATATTTAATAGCGCCTAATATCCAGAATTAAACTCTATCAAATATAGGCATATTGCTAGTAAATATTTTCTCCTTTCTGTGGGTTGTCTCCTCACTTTGTTGATGAAGTCATTTGATGCACAAACTTTTAAATTTTCATAAATTCCAATGTACCTATTTTGTCTTTTGCTGCCTATGCTTTTGGTGTCATATCTAAGAATCCATTGTTAAAAAGTAGATCCTGAAGCATTGCTCCAATGTTTTCTTTGAAGAGTTTTATGGGTCTAGGTCATGCAGTTGGTTGTTGAGCCATTTTGAGTTGATTTCCATATATGGTGTGAGGTCTAGGCCCAGGTTCTTTGTTTCATATGTTAGAATGCAGGTTTTTTTGTGTTTTTTTTTTTTTTTTGCTTTATGTTTTCCCTAGAAATCTATTGAAGAGATCATTTTTCCCCCTTTGTATAGACTTAGTACTTTAGTTGAAAGTGAATTGGCCATAAATAACAAATTCTTTGCAAGTGAATCAATTCTGATTCTTGGTGATTCCATCTGTTATAGAGTAAAACTACTCCATAGAATTCTCTTGGCTGTGATGTTTATGAAACCAGAGCACCAGGGATTTCTATTACTACATTGCTGGGTGGGTTTGAACTGTTGATGTTTATATTAGTATTGGAGTACCACCTAGGGACCTATATGCATGTGTTTATTTCTGTGACACTGTGGGCTAAAGGACTTGACAATAAGGTTGGTTTGAACCACAAAGTCAGTGGTTGGAAATCCTATACAGGGTCACTATGAGTCAGAATTGACTTGATGGCATCTAATTGTTAGGTGTATATGTCTATCATTATAGTAGTACCAGATTATCTTTCTTGATTAGTTTTATAATATGCTTCTGAAATAAAAATGTGATTCCTATGATTTTTTTTTTTTTTTTAATTCTCTTAAAAGAATGCTTTAGCTATTCTGGACCCCTTGAAAACCAAACCAGTGGCTATCAAGTCAATTTCAACTCATGGCAACTCCATGTGTGTCAGAATCGAACTGTTAAATAGGGTTTTCAGTGCTGATGTTTCAGAAGTAGATCTACAGGCCTTCCTTCCAAGGTATCTCCGGATGAACTTGAACTACCAATCTTAACTAGCAGCCAAGTTTGTTAAATATTTGCACTACGAAGGATGTCCTTACAATTCATAACAATTTGAGGATCTGCTTTATCATTTTTGCAGACAAAAGCTGTTACAGTTTTAATGGTTATTGCATTGACTATATAGATTTTGTTGGTAATACTGACATTTTAACAATATTAAGTCTTCTAATCCATGCACATAAAATGTCTTTCCATTTATTTAGGTCATCTTTGTTTTCTTTTAGCAATGCTTCATAGTTTTCAATGTACAAGTCTCCTTATTGTCTTACTAAATTTGTTCCTAGTTTTTATTCAGTAGATGCTACTGTAAACAGAACTCTTTTCTTAATTTTTCATTAAAAATTATCATTGCTGTTGTACAGAAATACTATTGATTTCTGTATGTTGACCTTATATCTTGTAACTTTGTTGAATTCATTTATTGAGTCTAGTCATTTTCTTGTGAATTCTGTGGGATATTGTATATCTAAGATCATCTTATCTGTAAAAGGGATAGTTTTGCTTCTTCTTTTCTAGTTTGAATATTATTGTCTTAGACTATGTTCTCTAATGAAGCAAAACAAGTGAAACTTATATATGTATGTATTTAAAGAGAAGTTTATATTAAGAAAATGGCTCATAATTTCAGAGGTGGGAGAGTCAAAAGTCTGGGACTGATGAACCAAGACTGGCAGGCAGGTCTGACAGGCAGGCAGGCAGATAATAAAACAAGCCATTGCCATGGACTCAAGTCCAAAGATCTGAAAGTTGGAGGATGAGCCATCTGCAATATCCAGACCCAGCAGAATGCAAACAAGCTTTATCAGAGTGTTCCTTGTACTGGAAGCAGGTCATACCTCTGAAGAAACATCTTTTCAATTGACTGACTGCTCGTAGTCAATTATCATAGTATTAACTACACTGTATTATCCCATGGGGATAACCACATCTCAACTGCTAGACCACTGGGAATCCTGACCCAGTCAAGTAGACACAAAACCCCAACCATCACAAATATATTGGATTTATTTTTCTTGCCCAATACTTCCAGTATGATGTTGACTAGCAGTTGTGAGAGCAAACATCCTTGTCTTGTTCCTGAAGATAAAGTTTTTTAGTCTTTCTTCATTGAGTATAATGAGTAGTAGACTTTTCATATTGAGGACTTTTTCTTTTGTCCCTAATTTTAAATGTTTTTAATCATGAAAGAGTGGGTATTTCATGATAAAAAATGGCTTTTGTCAAATGCAGTTTATATATCAATTCAGATGATCACGAGGTTCTTTTCCTTTGTTTTATTAACATAGTGTGTCACATTTTATAATTTTCTAATATTGAGCCATCCTTGCATTTCTGGGATAAATCCTACCTGATCTAAAAAGATATTAAAATCTTTTAAATATGTTATTGGATTAGGTTAGCTAGCATGTTGTTGAAAATTTTTATTTTTATACTTGTTTTTCTATTCTTGTAATATCTTTGGTAACAGGGATTGCTAGCTTCATAGAATGAGATATGAAGTATTCCCTGTTCTTCCGTCTTTTGTCAAGTGCTTAAGAAAAACAGGTGTCACTCAATCTGTGAATGTTTGGTAGAATTCCCAATGAAGCTAGCTAGTCCTGGACTTAACTCTGTTGGGAGATTTTTTTTTTTTAAGTTTTTATTGTGAATTATGTGCTAGGTTACATGGGAAAACATTAGTTCTACATTTATCATATCATATTTCATTTCACTGCCATGATTACAATCCCCTCCATACATCATCAAACAACCAAAGTGTATACCCTGCAAGCCTGCCCCTTGGCCATCAGCACACAGCCCCTCTCCCTCTCTGGGTCTAGAGTCCCCAGCTGCTCCATCTCTCCACGTGATCTTCTCTGCCTCCATCTCTGGTGCCATTGTTTCTCTTCTTCCTTGATAGTCTCAGGGACCTCCACTCCTGGACTGGAAAGTCAACCACCCCCTCCTTTTGTTACAAAATGTCTGCCTTTACTTTTCCAACCCTCACCGTCAGTCCTGATAGCAATTATTCACTATTGTACCATAAAAGTCATATCCCCATCTCCTTTTATCAGTCCCATCCAGACAGATTGGATGCTACTCAGTGGCGATTCTATGTTCCTCCATGCCTTCTGGATCTAGGATCCCTCTTGAAAGCTTGTAAACCAGATACTTCTTGCCTTTGTAGTTTCCCCATTTTGGGTACCCAATGTCCAAGTTGCCCATCCCTGTCAACCCTGTTTACTGAAGGGATGGGAATGATCCTCGCTGTAAAGATTAGTTCTCTTTTTTGAGCTACTACATCCATAGGTGTAGGTTAGGTTCACCAATTTGTATCAGATTACTCTTTTTTTCCCTCTTCTTTCTTCTTCTAGTCGAGTTCTGATCATCCAGCCATTGAAGCCTAGTCAAGTGGGTATTATCAGCAAGTGTGGGTATTCTTGTGCATATGCCCTCTCTTCTTATGAGCTGAATGTTTCACTGTCCATTCTAGTCCTCTGTGGCTAGGTCACTGACTCTGGGCCCAGGAGTCCCCAGGTCTTGTCATACTGCTGGCCAACCAAGTCTCCACCCAGGTTCACAGAAGTCCATTGAATGTGGTTGGACTTAGTACATAGCTTCATTGCTGTTTTCCCCTCACTTCCCCTTATTGGTGACCAAGGTGGTCACCAGTCAGACCACATGCCTGCTCGTGTATTACCCATGAGTCTTAATCTTGGAAGGGGGTTTGCCCTGAGGCCACTCGACCACTTGACTGATGTCTCCTGGGTGAGCAACTTCCTTGTTCTTGTAGTAGTCAGTTGGATTGCTGTTACTATTTTTTATTTTTGCTGCCAGTCTTTCTTTCACGAAGTATCTTCTGTTCTTCTAACTGCTCTAGGAGGGTCTGCTTGTCCTTTCAAGTGGAGATTTCCCACCTCAGAAGATTCTAGATGGGGAATCATGATTCCACCTATGGTCTTATGTAATGCAATGGCTCTTCAGGAAACCTTCTCCACTGATCAACGTTCTAGCCCCATTTTAGATATTCCAATCAGTTATAGGCAGAAGAAAGACTTACAAGCTTTCTATGGTGATATTTCTGGCTATTCCTTTCTCTCCCCCTCAAGTGTCTATTTTATAATGGTATGCCAGGGAAACCAAGATTCAAAAGACAACCAAGCATCGTAACATTATTTACCCTTTTTACCTATTCAAACCTATTCATTAGTTACCCTTTTTAACCTATCCCAGAGTCCTGTTGTTCCAAGGTTGTACATACATCATTCTTTACCTCTGTCCCACTTAGCCCATGAAAACCTGCTTAACTGTACTCCCATCCACCTTGTTCTTCCATTCCCCTCCCCCTTCTTGTGTATTGCTCCCCTCCCCAGCACCCAAACTATCCTGTGTCTATTCCCTACTCTGTGCTACACCTTGCCCATCCTCCCCTCACCCCACCCCCACCCCACCACCTGGTAACCAGCAAAGAATCCCCACCTACCCACCTTTTAGTATGGGTTGTTTTTCTTAGTCTTTTACAGTAGTGGTCCTATGCAGTATTTCTCCTTTTGTGATTAACTAATTTCACTCAACATATGTCCTCAAGGTTCATCATTGATAATGGTGGCTTGCAGCTTCCTTCTTATTCTTCAAGGTAGCATAATATTCCATTGTGTGTGTGTACCACGGTTTGTTTATCCTTTCTTCAATTGATGGGCATTTAGGCTGTCTCTATCTTTTTGCTATTGTAAATATTGCTGCTGTGAACATTGGTGTGCATATATCTATTCATGTTATGGCTCATATTTCTTGTGGATAAATACCAAGTAAAGGAATTGCTGGATCATAAGATATTTCTATTTCCAGCCTTCTGAGGAAGCACCATATTGCTGTCCTCAGAGTGGTTGGATGTTGGGAGATTTTTTTTTTTATTACTGATTCAGTATCTTCAATTGCTATGGGTCTGTTGAGGTTTTCTATTTCTTCTTAGTGAATTAGGTAGATTATGTGTTTCTATGAATTTTTCTTAAAGATTTTGTTGTAATTCAAATGTTCACATATTGACTTATAATTATTTTATTTCTGTAGGGTCAGTTGTAATGTCCCTATTTTTATCCCTGACTTTAGATATTTATATATCTTATCTCTCTTTTTCTTTGTTAGTCAAGTAAAAGAATTGTTAGTTTTAGTTATCATTTCATAATAAACCAATTTTTGGTTTCATTGATTCTTTCTACTTTCATTCTATTCATTATTTTATTTCTGCTTTGATTTTTGTCACTTCTTTCTGGTAACTTTGGGTTACTTTACTTTTGTTTTTTGTTGCTCAAGTTATAAAGTTATGTTACTGATTAGTGTCATTCTCCTTTTTAAAGTGTAGCTTTTTACTACTATAAAGTTTCCACTGAGCCCTGCCTTTGACGGAGTCCTGATGTGGTGCCATAGGATAAGCACTTCACAACAAGGTCAGTTTGGATTGCAAGGTTGGTGGTTCATACTTACCAACCACTGCTTGGAAACTCTATACAGGGTTGTCATGAGTCGCAACCAACTACCAACTTCACAGTACTTACTTAACAACAGCAACTATCTTTGATGTAGCCCAGAAGTTTTGGTATGGGGTGTGCATGTGTGATTTGACCTTAAACAACATTTTTAAAATTATTTTTTTAAAGTTTTTATTGTAAACTGAGTGATAGTTTACATGGGAGAACATCTACTTTACACCATTGTTTCATTGTAATGATTACGATCTCTTCCATGCATCATCATTCAACAGTATTGCTTCCATTCCCTCTTTTTTTTTGGGTGGTGGTGGTGGAGGGGAGTGTACACAAAAACACTCAGGAATGTATTATAATTTAAACAAGCCTGACTCTCTGTAAGCCTTCCTCCTAGCCACCAGCACCTAGTCCCTCTCTTTCCATGAGCCCAGAGTCCTCAGCTGCTCCTTTCCATGTCCTTATCTCTGCCTTCATCTCTGGTGTCACTGCTTCTCTGTAT
>NW_006408557.1:13939341-13946665 GCF_000296735.1 Chrysochloris asiatica | reverse complement strand
TTTAATTAAAGCACTGTATTGTGTTTTTTGGTGAATTTTTGCATAGCAAAATAGGTTCCCATTTAACAAGTTCTACATAATTTGTTCATTAATTGAATTCATTATATGACGTTTTTCACAGTTTGCCAATTTTTCATGATTTCTGTTTCAGTTGTTCTGTTTACAGTAATCTAAGATTGTTCTATTTCCAGTAACCTATTTTTTCTGCCCTCTTGCTTTCTTCCCTTTGTTTTTGAGTAAGTGTTGATTATTTGGTCTTATATTTTGTTGTTGTGTAGTGCCATGTGGTGCTGTAGTATAAGCACTCTACCGCTAACCAAGACATTGGCTGTTCAAACCCACCATCTGCTCTCTGGAAAGCCTATGTAAGGTTGCTATGAGTTGGAACTGACTCAACAAAAAACAACACGGTATGGATGATACAAGTGGACTTCAAAATGACATGGAATATTCATTATTTTTTAATTTCATTTTTTCATGAACTTTCTGAAGCTCTTGTATGTTTTATTTTATGAGTCAATTATTAGCTAAAAAATGACATAATGGAAATGTTTGGTTTAAGTTTTACTGAATATTCCTGTCTCAGGAAATCCTTCAGCCTCGACTCATTTAGTAAGGCTGCATTTTTTTAGACTTTTATTTCTGTTTCACATTTTATCCCTTATTTTCAGAATCTGTCTACTGTTTTCCTGACCAGAACTGTTAGTACTAGTAGCCAGGCCCTATCTAGTTCTTCTGGTTTTAGGGTAGATGAAATTGTGGCTCATGTAGACTATTAATCTTGTGGACTAGTTTCTTTTCTGAGTCATTGTTTTCCTTCTTTCTTTTTTTACTCCAGATGCATAGAAATATGACCCAAGATACTACCCATGAAGGTTGGATGTAGAAAGTAAGCTTTATTTACTGTTTTATACTAATTGAATGAGTTGTCCCACAAATCTATGGTAATAAGCTTTCAGATGCCTAAGCCTATCCCATGGGGTATTTGGTTCATTCCAAGAAGTTATTTATGTTTGTTCCTCCTATGTGCTTTATTGTATATATGAAAATATAGAATTGTATTCTCTCAATATTCTCTAACACCTGCATATAGATACATTGTATATGCCTATACAAACATATACATACCTGTACATGCTTACATACACATGTAACCACATGTCTTTTATTAAACTGTTGTTGCACAGTTGTGTATGCCATAGCATTTACTAAAAATGTCCTTCTTTCTCTCATACTTTTAGTGACATCATTTACCATGGTCAAAATATGCACACTTCACCTATATTTGTTGCTATATTTCCTATCACCTGAAATAATAAGTGCTTTCTATCTAGAGTGTCCCTCACCCCAGACCTACCCCTGGCATCAATGATCCTTGGTTCCAATATGTATATCTATTCTTGTATTTTTTTAATAGTTAGATCATACAGTATTTACACTTTTGTGATTGACTTACTTCACTCAACATGTCATCCAGATTCATCCATATTATGATATATAAGGGTGAGTCAAAAATTATCCACACTCTGGTTATATTAAAACACCCATCCATGGACATGACTGATGACAACATTGAGCCTGCACATGAAATGATTCTACCATTTCTGCACAGTGGATTATGTGGCAAATCAATTTCAAATCAGCTATGTCTCTGCTTATGAAATAATCCATGACAGACTTGGGTTTTGAAAGTGTGAGATGAGTATTGAAATAACTGACAGAAGGACATAGACAGAAGCGTTTGGACATCTGCAAACAAAAAAAGTAAGTTTCTATAAAAGTATCGTTACTGACGATGAGACATGGACTCATCACTATGAGCCTGAGAGTAAACGGCAAAGTACAGAATGGAAACATCCTCCATCATCGACCAAGAAAAAGTTCAAAAGTCAACTGGAAAATTGATGCTTACAGTTTTCTGGGATTCTCAAGGGCCAGTATTGGAACACTATCAGGAAAAAGGTTCAACAATCAACAGTGTTTGTTACAGTGAGATGATCACCTCAACTTTGAATTAAATGCAAAGGACTGCTATCCAAGGGCATTGTGATCTTGCATAACAATGTACATCTACACACTTCTGCCCACGCTGTTGACACTCTACAAAAACTTCGTTTTGAGGTGTTAAACTATCCTCCTGACAGTCCTGAACTTGTTCCACTGGACTTTCACTTGTTTGGTCCCCTAAAAGCAGCTCTTTGAGGATGAAGATTCACCTCTAATGAAGAAGTAAAGACAATCTGAGGATGAAGATTCACCTCTGATGAAGAAGTGACGACAATCGTGCATTCGTGGTTCATAGCTCAGCCCAAAACATTTTTAAATAACAGAATACAAAATTTGTTGACAGTCATCAAAGTGTATTGAAAAGCAAGGAGATTATGTTGAAAATTGATGTATTTGCCTTTCCTAAAAGTTAATTAAAGTTTACTACAGCCATAGTAGTATGAGACAAAAATCTGAGCCTCAGATTTTTGACTCACCCTCATATTTTGAGCGTACATCACTATTCTTTATGACTGCATACCATTACGTTGTATGTATGAGTATGTATGTACCACATTTTGTTTGTCCATTCTTCTGTTAACAGGCATTTAGATTGTTTTCATATTTTTGTTATTGCTAATAGTGACTGCAAAGAACATAGATAGCCTATGTCTGATAATATCTTTAGTCTTCAATTTCTAGGTCATGTACCTAATAGTGGGATTGCTGTATTACAAGGCAACTCTGTTTCTACTTTTTTTTTTTTTAATAAATGCCATGCTATTTACCATATTGGTTATGTTATTTTCAGTCCCACCAGCTATGGATAAGGGTTCCAATCTCTTCACATCCTCACCAGCACTTGTTGTTTTATATATTTTTTTGTTCACTGCCATTTTAGCAGAGGTGATATGATCTCATTGCAGTTTTCATTACATCTCTTGCTATGAGTTGGAATCAACTCGATGGCAATGGTCATGGGCATTGTTTTCATACATTTGTTGGTTACTTGAATGTTCTCTTTGGTGAAGAATCTATTCATGTTCCTTGTCCATTTTTCAGTTGGGTTGTTTTTCTTTTGATCATTAAGTCAATCTTTTAAAATGTATTGATGTTTATTTTGTGTCCTAGAATATGGTCTATTCTGGAGAATGATCCATGTGCATTGTATAAAGTTTACATATATAAAATGTTCTATATATGTTTATATAGTTGGTTATTTGGTATAATGTCTTCAAATACTCTATTTCCTTACTGATCTTTCTAGAGACTTTGTCTCTAGAAAGTATTGAAAGTGGTACATTATAAAACTGTTTATTGCTCTTTTCAATTTGTTCATTATAGACCTGTCTAGTACTCCTTCAATATGGTCAGTATTCACTTCATATATTTTGGGGCTCAAATGTTAGGTACATATATATCTCTAATTGTTACATCTTTTTCATTAATATATAATGATTTTTAAATGTCCTTTGTCTTTGATAATAGATTTGAGTTAAAATCTATTTTGTCTACTATCAATATTTGTTGTTGTTGTTAAGTGCCGTGGAGTTGGTTCCGACTCATAGCGACCCTGTACAGGGTACCCAGGTATATTTTTTTCCCCATTCTTCCACTTTCAACCTATTTGTGTCTTTCTGTTAAAAATGTTCTTCTTTTAGTTAGCCTATAGATCATCTGATCCTGTTCCCTTATTCATTCTGTCTTTCGATTTTGCATTGTTCCATTTTCATTTATGGAAATTATCAATAAACAATGCCTTACTTCTGTCATTTTTCTTCCTGATTTTTGTGTGTCTTACATCTTCTTTATATCAATTTACTCCAATACTTCCGTCACTTAGTTGTGTTGTTATATTATATCATTTTGATTCCTTTCTCCTTTCTCTTGTGTATATTGTAAAAGATATTTTCCTTGTGGCTACCATGAAGTTTATATTTAATATTTTTAAAATTATAGCAACCTTGATTAAATTAACACCACTTTAGCTTCAGTAACCTATAAAAACTGTATTCCTATTCATCGCCTCTCACATCTTATGTCATTTTATTTATAATAAAATTATTTATAATAAAATTGCATGCTTATATTTTATGTACTTAATAATACAAATTACAAGTATACAGTCAGCCTTTGAGAGTCAGAATTTGATGGGACTGCCTAGCTTTTCCTGCTCTCACAAATTTCCATCTTTTTAAAGATGCACTCTTAACACTTTTCTACCATTTATTTTACTGAAAAATATGTGTGTTTCCCTTCACTGACAAGTTTCTGCCTTATGCAGATTCCAGCTTTCACCGGTTTTACTATAGTTTATGTATTTGTCTTTTGGAATCCTATAGGACATAATTACTAAAGTTATAAAACCAAAAATACCATAAAAGTAGCCTTTATAATTGTTCATGAAATGATCTTCACTGGAGAGCTCTAGTCTCTACATATGTCTCAGTTATCACATTGCATGCTTTCAGTCTATCAGACGAACTCCCACTAATGTTTTTTGTAGGCGTGCTTTAGTTGCCACAATCTCGCTCAGGTTTTTTTTTTTTTTTTTTTTTTGAATATCTTATTTTTTTTCCTCAAGAAAAGTCTTGAAAGACTTTTAAAGTGTTTTAAATATGTCATTTGACTGCCTTCTGATTTCCAAGTTTCTGAGTTGAAATTGCAATCCTTGAGGATCCCTTGTATGTGACAGTTCCCTTTTTTGTTGCTGCTTTCAGATTTCTAAGTTTGTCTTTGATTTTTGAGAGTGTGATTATAATATGTCTCAGGGTGAATACCATTGGAATGATCTTATTTGCAGTTTATGAAGCTTCTTTGATGTGTAAATTAATGTTCTTCATCAAATTTGGTAACATTTTGTCATTGTTTCTTCTAATAGCCTGTTTCTATCGGCTCCTTCTGGGATTCCCACATTGTGTATGTTAGTTTACATGGTGGTGTTCCACAGTTACGTTAGGCTTTATTTGACACTTTTTCTCGTTTGTACTCCAAACTTGATCATTTTGATTGCTTTATTCTCTGATTCTTTGTTCTGTCATCTCAAATCTGCCATTGAATTTCCCTAGATAATTATCAATTCAGTAAGGAACAACCATATGAAGAGAAATGGGAGGCACAATTCATGACCAGTGTCCCAGGAATCTCAGGCAATTCAATAGCAGTAACCAAAGTAATAATGGTGTCATTGTTGTTGTTGTTAAGTGCTGTCATGTTGGTTTCAACTCACAGCAACCCTCTATAGGGTTTCTGAGGGGCAGCTGATGAGTTTGAATTACTGATCTGTGGTCAAGTGCTTCGCCTACAGCACCACACCAGGATATATTTTAATATATCCATAGTAATAACTATGAACATTTATTAAATATTTACTGTATTTCAAGCATTTTACTGAATGTTTTACATGTTAGTTATGCCATTTAAACTTCATACATACTCTGAAGAATCAACATTTCCATTTTACATAAGAAGAAACTGAAGCCTGGACAGTCTAAGTGGTTTGCCTAAGGTTGCATGTACCAGTTTAGCTCTTAACCATTTCCTGGGCTAAACGCACCAAGCTCCAGGTAAGATCTGAGAGATATGGTACTAAAGATGCCAAAAGAGACTTGGCATCAAGGTGAGGAGTTAGGGAAGGAATTGGGTATCAGGATGTTAGTGAAAGGTAATAAATTAAAAAATAATAAGTGCTGCTATGCATCCTAACTATGCATTCCAGTTGATTCTGTGTGCAGGATGGATTAGAAGGCAAGGACCAAGATGGGGAAAGCAGGTGGAACCATTTTCAATTATACTAAGAGCTTCTAAGGGGTTTTGGTCTTTAGTGCTCCTGCAGTGGGTTAATGCACCAGACTGCAAAGCCGTTTGAACTGCACGATGGGCGGTTCAAGCTCACCCGCTACTCCTTGGAAACCCTGTACAGGTTCGCTATGAGTGGCAACCAACTCGACGGCACTTGACAACAAGAAAGTATATATAAGGAATGTCATAAGAGATGTCTCTGATAAAAGCAACAGAACTATAGATCCAAATGTAATGGGAACTCTTCCCTTACTGAGTCATGAGCCACCCCCCTCTTTGATCCCTGATCCCTAACACTCCTGAACCCCTGCATCTCACAGCTTCCTGCCACTTTCTGTTTGATGTACAGCTTCTTTTCTTATGCTGTTAGGAAATCCCACCTGAGTCCTTTCCATTGGCTCGCCTCTTGCTGAGGATCAATGTTGCCATAGGCTGTGGACATGTCTGGACATTTTCCTTATACTCAAATAACTGGGCAAATATAATATTTACTTATTACCTTATTGTTTATTTGTGCTCCTCCCACCAACACACAATTTTCTTATGAAGATTTAAGAAAACTGAAAATTTAGGGCAGAAAAATATTTGTGATATCTGGTCCTTGATTCTCAAGGTTAGCTTCAAATCACATCTGAGTAATAAATGGGATTGTTGTTGTTGTTGTTGTTGAGTGCCATCGAGTCGGGTCGGATAGGCCTTGGATTTTTGTAGGTGCTGCTGTGTAAAAGATTGTTCTCCAGGCTCCAGAGCGTCCTGTAAACCTCTAGCCTGCTGAGTCACAACCTCACTTCTCCCTGCCTCACCCCTCTCATGCTTTCTTGTTCCCTAAAGCACTCTTGATTTTCTCTGACATTCAGTTTTTATACAAGGGGAGGGCGGGAAGGAGGGCTCAAAAAGTTTGTAGATAAACAGAACTATGAGATAGTGGAACTTTTTCAAGCCCCTTCATATTTGCTTGTTATCCAATTTCTCTTACTTGAATGGAAGCTCCCTAAGGAAAAGGGTTTTATCCGTTTCTGTCACTGTTGCAGATAGTGTCTGGCACATAGTGTTGTTAGTTTTTTAAGTGCCATTGAGTTGGTTCTGACCCATAGTGACCCTGTATAAGATTTCCGAGTAGTGAGTGGTGAGTTTGAACCACTGACCTTGCAGTTCAAACTGACTTTGCAGTCCAGCACATTAACAGGTAGTGCCACACCAGGACTCCCTGCACACAATAGACACTCCAAAAATACTTATTAATTAAATGAATGAAACTTCTGTCCACTGGTGGTAACAGGGAAGTGTAGCTGGAATCAGAATGAGAATACCATCACAGTTGGTGTTAACACTGAAAAGTTGTAAGCTCACACACTAACTACCCCTCCTCAATTTCACATACATTCAGTAGCTTATTGTTGTTCCAAGAGTATGTTCCAGCCTCAAATATGCCATTGCTAATCATGGGAATTTTATTTGACTTGAATGAAAACACACCATTTATTAAATACTTGCTAGTATTGTGGCGCTGTGGGCTAATGTGTCAAACTACAAAGTC
>NW_006408557.1:13934347-13938361 GCF_000296735.1 Chrysochloris asiatica | reverse complement strand
ATTAAGTACTTCCCCCTTTTATTTACACATCTTCTACAATTACAGTGGTGACAATCACAGTTAATCCTAATAACAATTTCTCACAATTGAATAATGCAGTCCTATCCATCATTCCCCATCCAGTTTTACCGGATCCATCTGGAAAAGATGAAAACTGTTTAGTGGGGATTTTATCTTACCTTCCTCATTCTGAAACTAAGCATACTTATGAAATCTTGTAAGCCAGCCACTTCATGCCTTTATGTTGTTGTTAAGTGCTGTCGAGTGGATCCCGACCCATAGTGACCCTGGGTAGGGTTTCTGAAGAGCAGCTGGTGAGCTTGAACCACCAACTTTGCAGTTCAAATGGCTTTGCAGTCTGACACATTAACCCACAGTGCCACACCAGGAATCCTTTATAGCCTTCCATTTTTTTATAGCTATTTTCTAAAGGGTGAATGTGTCAGACTGCAAAGTCATTTCAACTGCAAGATCAGTGGTTCAAACTCACCAGTTACTCCTTGGAAACCCTATACAGAGTTGCTATGGGTTGGAATCGACTCAATGGCAGTAAACAACAACAACAATTAACTCAGTGTACTGAGGAAATAAGTTTGATCATAGTTATATAGAGCTCTTCCATTTCAGTTGGAATTTTGACCAATTGAATCCATAAGCAAAGAAGCAGTTCATCAAATTGTAGCAATTTATACTTGGAGTCCTGGTGTAGTGCTGTAGGTTAATATACCAGACTGCAAAGCCGTTTGAACTGCAAGGTTGGTGGTTCAAGCTTACCAGCTGCTCCTCGGAAACCCTATACTGGGTATCCATGGTCAGAACCGACTCAATGGTACTTAACAACAACATACTTTCTCATAGTATCAAACTTCTTTATCTTCATCTGGTTGAGTTTTTGCCAGTTAGCCATCCAAACAAGGTTAAATGGATACTAAATGTAAGGAGCTCTGGTAGCATAGTGGTTACGAATCAGGCTGCTAACCTCAAGGTCGGCAGTTCGAAACTAGCAGCTGTTCTGTGGGAGAAAGATGAGACTCTCTGCTCCTGTAAAGATTTGCAGCCCCAGAAACGCTGTGCAGGGTCACTATGAGTTAGAACTGACTCCATGGTACTTAACAACAACAACAACAACAAATGTAAGTGCCATGGACTGCCCATAGAACCAGCAGATCTATATTGGAAGAAGTGCAGCCAGAGTGCTCTTTGGAGGCCAAGATGGCCAAACTTTGTCTCTCATACTTTGGACATATTGCCAGGAGGAACTAGTCGCTGGAGAAGGATATCATGTTTGGTAGGGTGGAGGGCCAGAGAAAAAGGAAGACCCCCAGCAAGATGGATTGGCCAAGTAGCAGCATCAATGGGCTCAAGCGTGGCAACAATTCTGAGGTTGGCCCAGGATCAGGCAGTGTTTCATTCTGCTGTGCATAAGTTTGCAATGAGTCAGTACCGACTCAACAGTACCCAGCAACAACATATGTAAATTTGGGAGTTTACCCATGCCTCCCCACACTTCAGACCAGCTGGTTGTTTCAATCTCATCTCTAGCCCCCAGTGGCTAGGTCAGTTGAGCTTGGGAGTTTACACATCTCCCTAAAATTCAAACCAGCCAGCCCTTCCTCTTCTCCCTCTTATTTCAAGTTCAACAGGTGTCAATGGAACATGGCCAAACTCAGCCCATGTGTTCATTGATACAACTCTCCCACTTCTATTCAAAAGTAGATCAGAGTGGTCACCAGCAAGCACACTAGACTGCACTTGGTTTTCCTTTGAGTTTCAGTCTTAGAAGGTTTTTTTTTTTTTTTTTTTCCTGATGGGCTAATTTTTCTTGCCTTGATAGCTCCAAGGCAAACAGCTTGCTTGATATTCTAACAGCCAAACAGTCTGCTTTTTTCTGCTGGTCTTTCTTTCAAAAAAATATATTTTATTCTTGTACCCATTCCAAGTTGGTCTGCATGTCATTTCAAATGGGAATGTCCCATCTCAGAAGGTTCTGGGTAGGGCTCTGGATTCCACCTAAAGCCCCTGTGGATTACACTTCAACATAAAGAAAGCAGAAATCCTTATAATTTTACCAATAAACATTTTACTTGAGTTTACAATAATACTCATAGAAGCAGCAGTCAAGAAAATAAAGAACTTATTGCATTGGACAAATCTGCTGGAAAAGACCTCTTAGAAGTGTTAAAGAGCAAAGGTGTCACTATTAAAATTAAGGTGCTCTAGGCCCAAGCCATGGCATTGTCAATTGCCTCATGCACTTAAGAAATTAGGACACTGAATAAGGAGGATTGAAAATTGAAAATAAGGAGGATTGAAAATTTGATCCCTTTGAGTTGTTGTGTTAGTGAAGAATGATTACACCATGGGCTACAAGAATGAACCGATCTCTTCTTGGAAGAAGTGCAGCTGAAATATTTCTTAAAAGCAAGGATGGTGAGACTTAATTCTTATGTACTATGGACATATTATCAGATGGACCATTTTGTGGAGAAGGACACCATGCTTGATAAGGTTGAAGGTCAGTGAAGAATAGGAATTCCTTCAACCAGATTGACTGACAAAGTAGTTGCAACAAGGGTCACATGCATAGCAACAATAGTGAGGGTGGCACAGGACTAAGTAGAGTTTTGTTCTGTTGTACACAGAATCACTGTGTGTTGGAAGTGACTCAATGACACCTAAGAACAACAATAACTCTTAAATTTCTAGCCCAAAGTCTGAGATGACTAGCTATTCTAGGATAATTGTCAGATTGAACTCAGAAACAGTTATGTGCAAAGCATGCAGTTATGTGCACGTTATGTGCAAAGCATGCAGAATTATTTTATAAATGCAGAAGCTGAATGTACATTCGAATCAGTCTAGTGATGATGATGATGATGATAATGGTGATCAATCTGCAGGGTATTCACAATTACTCCTCCACATTTACTCTCCACCTTTATCATTTTGCTTTGCCTCCTGGGGACTGGTGCTCATGGATTCTATTAACCAGGTTCCCTTATCCTCTGATTTTCCATTGGGTATATCACCAGCAGGAAATGTCTTTTACTGGATTCTTTAGAGAAGCAAAACCAGTGAAGTTTATGTTGTTGTTGTATGTCATCAAGTTGAATATCTTGACCCAGCTAAGTTGACACACAGCCTTAACCATCCCAGGAATCATCAGTGGGGAATCAGAGAGTGACAGGAGAGAGTTTGAGTGTTGGTTCTTACATATCTTTTTTTGCTGAGGCTTAATTTGACAGTGGATGCATTCTAAAATCACAGTTCCTGTGGACTATTCCCTCTCCTATAGTTGTTGTTGTTAAGTGCCATGGAGTTAGTTATGACTCATAGTGACCCTGTATAGGGTTTGAACTGCTGACCTTGTGGTTGGCAGTCCAGTCCTTATCCTACAGAGAAGCTGATGGGTTTGAACTGCTGACCTTGTGGTTAGCAGTCCAGTGCTTATCCTACAGTGCCACACTAGGACTCCCCTTCCTATAGATGAGCTTCTACCAAATTCTGGTAACTACTCTTCACCTTGCCTTTTCTTGTCTAGATGGTAATGACCCCTGTCTTTTCTAGGATGTATCACTAGTAAGTTCCCTTAACCATATGTTAAAACTGCCTTTTAAAAACTCTCATTACCTTTTCACTTCATTTATTGAGACCCTGGCAGATATATTGGCTTATGAGGATGGTGGTGGTGATAGTGGTTGTGATGATTTTTCTCCCCGCTGGAAGTCTGAGAATCTTAATTAACAACTTCATGCTAGATAATTTTTATAAAGACTAGTAAGAAAATCAGGAGTCCTGGTATGGCACTGTGGGTTAAGGTGCTAGACTGCAAAGCTGTTTGAACTGCAAGGTCGGCAGTTCACTAGCTGCTCCTTGGAAACCCTATACAAGGTCAATATAGGTTGGAATTGACTCGACGACACTTAACAACAACAACAATAGTAAGATAATCACAGTGTTAGTTACATGTTTCCATATAACAAATTAGGCCCCAAATTTAGCTCTTTAAAATAA
>NW_006408557.1:13901405-13934247 GCF_000296735.1 Chrysochloris asiatica | reverse complement strand
TTTTCACAATATTTGTAAGTCAGGCTAACAGCAGGATGATTTGTTTCTACTCCATTGTGTCTGTGGCCTCATCTGGAAGACTTGAAGGCTAAAAGTTCATTCATTTACATTTCTAGCAGTTGATCCTGGCAATTGGCTTGAGACTAGGTAAGGCTTGCAATGGAAACATGTACATGTGGACTTTTCATGGGGTCTAGGCTTCCTTAAAACACGGTGGTTGTGCTCCTCAAGTTAACACTTCGAGAAAGCAAGAGAGAGCACAAGCCAAGCCCAAATCTCATTGCCTTTGGTAACCTAGTCTTGGAAATCATGCAATGTCACTTCCACCATATTTTACTAGTCAAGGTCTAAGGAGAGGAACTCTAGACCCCACCTTTCGATGAAGTAGTGTCAACAACACATTGTATGCTGTGGACTAATGTGACGTAAGCTACATCTGGACATACACATAAAGTTCTACAAACTCTTTCTTCCTAGGCAGTGGCAACTGTGTAGAACACATGTTTACTTTCTTCAGGACACAAGGACCGTGTCAAGTGGCCTGAATCTCTCGGTCATCTTTTGGAGAAGACCCACTCAACCCATATTGGCCTTTGTGAGTAAGACAATTAGACTTTGACTTTTCCTTTTATTGTGTAAATCATATCTCCAAGCGTCATGAATTCCTCTTTGTGTATTAATAGCATATCTGTTAGGACTACAAATCTATGATGAAAGCAAGAGATTTCTACTTTAATTTCTTTTTCCTCCTTATAAACTGTGCACCCAGCCCCCACCTGAAGTGTTAGTGAACAATAAAATGGCTATGAGAACGAGAAGAAGGAAGTGAAGGGATTGCCTAAATCATCTACCCACAAGATCATGGATTATTTCCAAGAATGGCCTGGCCAACACAATGGAAAGGGGACTATGTTAACATGAGTCCTGCAAATAATCAATTCTTGTTTGAAGGATCTTGGGGAGAATGGAGATTATTGCGCTCGAAACGATTGGCAGAAGTGTGTCTGCAGGGGCCTCACTACACCATAGAAAACACTGAAGGAAAAAGTCTGCTTGACATCATCCCAATAAAAAGTCTGGGAAAAACATCTGTCAAGTGATATTTAAAACTGACATTTTCATAAGGATCCAGTCTATAGAGGATTTTTGCAGGGCTAGGAAAACCACATTTTTTATTCTTCCTCTTTCCATATTCTGTAATTAAACAATGCTCACACTGTTAAATGAAAATGATCAAATTGCTGCAATAAAATGACATGTTTTGAAGGCCACATTTAAAACATTTATTAATTGGAAATCATTTAAATAGCAATAATAAATAAAATAATATAGTTAAAATAGAAAGAAATGATTTCTTTCTTGAACTATTTAAGGGTAAATAGTTCTTTACCCATAGATGCTCCAGTGCATATTTCCTAAGAATAAGACATTATTATAGAGCCATAGGACTCCTGATTTGGTGCTGTGGGTTGGTGTGCTGGACTGCAAAGTTGGTTTGAACTCTAAGGTCAGGGTTCAAGCTAACTAGCCGCTCCTCGGAAACCCTATACAGGGACACTATGGGTCAGAACGGACTCAAAGACACTTAACAATATCAACAACAATAGATCCATAGCACACTAGCTAACCTCATTTATCTAATATTAATAACAGTGATTTTTTAATCTACCATCATATTCAGATTTTGACCCAATAATGTAACAATTTGACATTTACCCCCAGTACATGTTGTTATCTCTCTTTGGTCCCCTTTCATTGGAAATATTCCTAAAGATTTTTTTTTTTGTAATTTATGACACTGATAGTTTTGAAGAAGACAGTCATTTCGAAATTATAATTTTTCTCATTTTTAGTTTTCTAATGTTTCCTTATGATTAGATTTGGGCTATGCATTCCTGTCTAGAATACTCCATGAGCAATGATGCATCTACACAGCATCACAGCATCTGTTTCCTTTCATTGGTGATACTGGTTTTAATCACAATGGACTATCACTTTGAGAAAACCCTTAAAAGGAAAGAAAGCCTTGAAGGCATTTTCTGAAAAAATATTTCCTAAATTCAAGTCTATAAAGTGTCAGTGAAATATTGGATGTGATTGTTTTCCTTGATGGAAAGAAGAAAGGCAAACATGTGTTGCGCTCAGTCATCATGCTTTTGACTTTGAGTTGTTAGGGCATGGAGGAGAAAATGAGGTAGCTTCCCTCACAGAGAACATGAAGCCAAGGCACATGCACAAAGATCTACTGCCAAGTTAGTTTTAAACAAGAAACTCAGTGTTTTTAGACATCCAAGGCCCTACATCTCATATTATGCTTTGGGAAATGGTAGTCCAAGCTCTGTATTTATTCTCAGTCAAGTGGGAAATTCATGAAGCAGAAAGGTATCTTTTCTTTTTTCTGTAGGGTTGTTTTATTTTATTATTGTTATAAATTTCAGCACTGTCCCTACTAATTCATATGTGACAGCCAACTGCAGAGGTCATATTTTCCTCGTGTGGAAGATAAATTCTTAGTGGGAGTAATAACTGCCCTCACCCCCGAGTCCTCCCTAGTGTGTGTTTTAGCTGACTTTTGCCTGAGTCCTTGTGCCTGTAACCAGACAGGGAATGGAGGCAAGGACATCAACTCCTCATATGTCATCACGGTAAGGTCTGCCATGCCAATCTCTGCTTCCTCACCTGGTCGTCTGGTTCAGTTACATCTGAAGTTTCTACTGAAGTGCTACCCCAACATGCTATCACAGAAATGTAAAAGGTGACAGAGGAGGAGGAGGAAGGAAAACTTAGAAGGAGCAACAAAGGACAAAAACAAGAGCACATCTTTAGCAGAGGGGAGGAGGCTTTTTAACCCTTTCTCTTCTGGATGCCTTGAAGTTGCCAGTGTCCAGATCTTATATTTAATGGGAAATCAATAATCCCCAATGGTCCTCATTCAAATCTGCTAGGAAAAACAGTGGGGAAGGACAGTCGTGGTCAGAATACAAAGACCCCAAGACCTAAGAAAGCTTTCTTGATAGAAGTCAGCATGTATGAAAGTCTTTGTTCTCCTGCCACTGGCACTGTCCTGGCTCATATTTTCACATGCAGTTTAGGTGAAGAAAAGAAAGAAAGTTACCAAACTTTCAGAGGAAACTGATTAGAAAGGGATTGCTCACACATAGTCTGAGGATCAAAAAAGTTCTTGGTAAACTGGACCATGACATGGTTCAATATAAAGTATACATGGAATACCACAAAATTAAATCATGTGTTTTCTTTGTTCCAGAAGCCTTTCTTCACCTTTTATTGTTTCTGAACTTTAAATGTCTCTTAAAATCTATGTTAAAATTAACTAGCTAGTTCATGGATAGAGTATTTGTAAATAGCAAATCTACTTGTATATAGATAAAGGTTTAACTAGTAGTTACCCTGTTTTTCCCTTACAATTAAAACTTGAGGCATAATTTACAAACACTAAGATTCACCCTTTTTATTGTGTAGTCCACAGGTTTTGACAAATGTATAGTTAATGAACAATAGCAAAATCAATGGAGTCCTATTGTGGCACTGTAGGATAAGCCCTCTACCACAATGTTGGTTTGAAGTGCAAGGTCCGTGGTTCAAATCCAACAGCTGCGTTTTGGAAATACTACACGGGTGGCAATGAGTTGGAACTGATCTAATGGCACTTAAAGAATATAACAACAACAACCAAAATCAGTATATAGAATAGTTTCATGCTCCTCAAAAGTTCCCTTGTGCCCCTTTGTAGTCAAGCCCTTTCCCATCTGTCAGCTCCTGGCAACCACTGATTTGTTTTCTATCCTTATAGATTTATAGAATATCATATAAATGGAATTGTACAGGATATAGTCCTTTTTGTGTCTAGTTTTGTTTGCTTAGTGAAATGCATTTGAAATTAATACAGGCTGCCACTTGTGGCACTATGGGTTAATGCACTGGACTGCAAGGTCCATTTGAACTGCAAAGTCAGCAGTTCAAGCTCATCAGTTGCTCCTCAGAACCCTTATATATGGTTGCTATGAGTTGGAACTGACTTGATGGCACTTAACAACAATAATAACAACATGTATCAGTAGTCTGTTCATTTTTATTGTAATATTCTATTGTGTGTATATATCACAGAATGTCTATCCATTCATCATTTGAAGGACATTTGTGCTATTTTTAGTTTAGGCTGCTATAAATAAAACCATTATGAACATTCATGTACAGACTTTCACCTGAACATATGTTTTCATTTCTTCTGGGCAAATTCTTCAGTGTAAGATTGCTGAATTTTATTTTAAGTGTAGGTTCAACTTTTAGGAAACTGCTAAACTGTTTTGCAAAGTTACTGAACCAGTTTACATTCTCATCATCAATGCAAAAGAGTTTCCTATCATGGTATTGTCAACATTTTTCAGTAGTTCTAATAAGGATAGCGGGAGAAAGATGAGGCTTTCTGCTCCCATAAAGATTTACAGCCTCGGAAACCCTATACAGGGTCGCTATGGGTCGGAACCGACTCGATGGCACTTAACAACAACAACAATAAGGATATTTTCATATCTCATGGTATATCATTTAATATGCATTTCCCTAATGGAGTCCTATTATGACACTGTAGGATAAGCGCTGGACTTCTAGCTATAGGTCAGCAGTTCAAACCCACCAGCTGCTCTTCAGAAATCCAATATAGCGTCACTATGAATATGAACAGACTCAATGGCACTTAACAACAATAATGACAAACAACGTGGAACATATTTTCATATGCTTACTTATCTTCTTTGGTGAAACATTTATCCAAATATTTTTATTGGTTTGACTACTTTCTTATTTCAATTGAACATTGAGAGCTTTTTTAAAATCTGATATATTTTGAAAATATTGTGACTTACTAGTTTCTAGATATTTTAAATTTTGGTGTAGTCCAATTAATGATTTTATGTGCTGTGATTTTTGTGTCATGTTTAAGAAATCTTTGTTTAATCCAAAGACATAAGTATTCTTTTATGTTTTCTTTTTCATAGTTTTATACTTTTACATCTAGATCTAGGATCTCTTTTGTGTACATTGACCATGGTGGGGTTTTGTGTGATATTCTGCAAAGGTAATATTAAGTCAAGGATGGACTTTGCAAATGATTGAGTCCTCAACTGAAGCAATGATGATAAAAATACAAGACTAATGAGGTATTTGAGCTGGCCTTGGAACCAGTGGCTAAGTATGGCTTTCCTGAAGGAATCACCAAGGTTGGCAGAGGATATGGATGGGGTCCAAACTGAAGAACGAGCCGATTTCCTGGAGAATGATGGTGAAGAATATGGATTTTGCAGCCAGATAGGCATATTTTGCATAATTCTGGGCTGATGACTTAACTTCTCTGATCATGTAATTCAAGGATAAATAGTTTTGCTCTCATAGGTATTTGTAAGGATTAAAGAAATGTTCACCTAGCCCAGCATTAGAACCAAATGCTGGCTCTGTTTATACTTGTTGATAGAACTCTAGCAATCTACCTGGTATGGAGCATGGTGAGGATACAGAGAAGAGGCAGGGATAGAGATCAATGGGCTCGGATTGCATACTAAGGAATGTGAATGTTATCTCTTAGATAATGATTAGCTATGGAAGGATTTAAAATAAAATAGTGGTTGAATCAGACCTGGGTTTTAGAAAGAAAACACTTGCATACCACAACAGACTATAGGGTATCTGATTGGAGGCAGTAAGAAAACTTAGGGAAACTGCAGAAATCTAGGCAAGAAATGAAGTCTGCAGGAACTGGGGCTATGGCAGAGGAGTAGAGTAGGGTGGAGCTGTGAGGAACATTGGAGAAACAGCACTAGAGACTCACTTGCCTGTGAGAAGGTGGAGTTACAGATGACTTCCAGGGATCTGACTTGTGGGCAAGACTGAAGAAGATTGATGGACTGAGTTTGAAGGGGAAGAAAATGATTTCACATTAACCTTTAGGTACCTGTGTGCCATACAACTGCAGATTCCCTGTAGATAGCTGAAGTTTTAGTTCTAGAGCCTAAAGGATGATTCTGAGTTGCAGATGCCACCCTGGTAGCTATCAATAGACTAGAAGATAAAATTTTCCTTGAAAATGAAATCACCCACTGATTGACGTTGGGCATGTTACTGAACCACTCTGAACCTCACTTTTTCTCATCTGTAAAATAAGTACCAAAGTAGTACCTATTGTGAACTTATTTAGGAATGAAATATGCTTGTATATGAAAAGTGGTTAGAGCAGTGGCTGGCACAGAATCAGTGTCCCATAACATTTGATGACCATTGTTGTTACAAGAAGAGATCAAGGAGAAGTAGCAAGTGATGGAATATGGGCTAAGGAAGAGGGGCCATGGCAGAGATTGAGAAGGTGCTTCCAGAATAGAGAGAAGGAAAATCATTTTGAGAATGTGGTGATGTTGAAGTTAACAGAGGAGATGATTTAGAGAAAGAATGTGATAGAAAGTTTTACAAATTATAGAGAAAAACTGAGAATGGCCCACTGGATTGGATAACCAGTAGGTCATTGGCATCTTTGATGAGGATAGAGGCTGGTGGCAAAGCCTGGAGGAGGGATGAGAGCTGAGGGAGTAGAGTCAAATGAATATTTAACTTAGAAAAGAAAAAGAAACATAACTATGCTAAATAATACTTAAATTCATAACCTCATGTAATATAGCATGTTCAGCTGGCTATTATCATCCCCATTTTACAGCTGAGCAAACTGAGACTCAGAGAGATTGGCATACTTGCTTAAGATCACAGAACTGGTAAGTACAGTCTGACTTTCAACCAGGATTGAAACTCAAGTCCAATGAATGGAGACAGAAAGAAGCAGAAATGGGTTCAGAATTAGGAAGATGGTTTTTATCAACTACAAACACCTAAAGCTCTGGTAGCGTAGTGGTTACAAATCAGGCTGCTAACCACAAGGTCGGCAGTTTGAAACTGCCAGCTGTTCCGCGGGAGAAAGATGAGGCTTTCTGCTCCCGTAAAGATTTGCAGCCTCAGAAACCCTGTACAGGGTCGCTATGAATCGGAACTGACTCCACAGTATACAACAACAACAACAACAATGATGGACTGGAGGCCTGGTGTGGTGCTAGAAGATAAACACTTTGAACTGGAATGTGGTAGTTCAAGTCCACCAATCACTCCTCAGAAACCCTATACAGGGTCACTATGAATCAGAACTGACTCAACAGTTCTTAACAACAAAAATGCTACTCAACAAATTTCCGGAAGCTCTGGACTAAGACAGACTAGGAAGAAAGTCCTGGCAATTGAAAATCAGCCAATGAAAACTATATGACTCAGAATCTCAAGGCAAGAGTGCCTTTGGGAATTGTTGCAGAAATGATTTGGAAAGAAAGGGAAGAACGCTAAGCACTCTGTATACTTTATATAATGTATTGTTCAAAACAAACCAGTAAAATCTGTGTGATGATCCCTATTTTATTTGGAATGATATTGAGGCTCAGAGAGGTTGAGTCTCTAGTTCAAGATCACACAACTTGGACATGGGAAGCTTAGAGTAAAGATTGGACTCTAGGGTTAGGACAAGATAAGAGAGATATGAGGTCATGGCACTTCTTAAAATTCTTTCTTCTCAGAGATATCAATCCTAGAGGGACCTAGAACCAACGTTAGCAAAATCCATTTTTTAAAGACTAGTAAACTCATATTCTGTTGGATTTTGTCCCTTGATTACAGACACTCTTCTGATAATTCCACTGTACCTGTTGATATGGTTGCAATGATTCTCTCAAAAGTCAGAAAATTTTGGTCACTCTTTAGGGGACTCACTTCACAATGACAGGATGGTGAAGGCCATATTTATGATACATGTGAATTGCTGTATCATAGTTACTATGTTGTGTTAAGCCTCTTTTTGCAGGTGCTGTGGAAAATTTACCTCAACATGCACATTTGGGCCTATCTATAGAAAGACTGCTCCTGGGAAACAAATTCTGATTCTGCAAGGAGCAGGCTACACTCTTGTCAGCCTTGTAAGCATCAGACCTGGAGAACCACCTCAGGTCCCTGAATAATGCTTTATTCTTCCCTCCCTGCCCCCACCAGTATTTGTTCTTGACAGACCTAATTTGACTCAGGGTTAATTATCAGGACCTGAAGTTAAGGAAAACAATGGCTGAAGTCAGTTGCTTCCTTCACCTGACTTTCCTTTCTAGGATGTGGGCAACTGGGACTGGAGGTCTGAATTCTCAGTCCTGTCATGCAAGCTATCTTCCTTCCCAAACTCATTTTTATCCAGTAAAAGCAACATCAGTTTATTCAAGACTGGGTTAAAGAGCCCTGTGACATCCTTAGTAAGTATGTGGGTTGTCTCTGCGACCACCAGGGTCAATTGGTGAGAAAACTGAAGTTCTCCCCTTTTTTTCCATGGAGGATAAACAGCCTTTCTCTATGGTGGTGGTGGCAGGTGTGTGCCATCTAGTTTGTTCTGACTCATAGTGAGCCTGTATATAGGGCTTCCAAGGTTCTGAATCTTTATAGATACAGAAAAACCTCATCATTCTCCCTCAGATTGACTAGTAGATTCAAACTACTGACCTTTTGGTTAGCAACTCAGTTGGTAGTATACTACGCCTTTCTCTATAAGGAGAAAGGGAGCTACTAGGGCCTACTAGAAGTTGTATAATAATGCATTGGATTGGTGTTCTGACTTACCCAAGTTCAGAAGCCTGCTTCTGAGCTTTGTGGTTACACTTACTTCAAACCATGAACCTGTAAAGCTTCCACTACGATCTCTACCATTGGGCTTCTTCCAAACCCTGGCTCTGAAAGTCACCCACACTCATGTATTTTGGACTCTCTTGTTTACCGTGGGGTTCACAGAGGTCAAGAAAATTAGCTGCACTCAGAGGAGGGTAACCAGAGACCTAATCCCCTACAGTTTTCAGCAGAGACCCAGCTAGTTTTGGCCAACTGACATTCACAGACATGCAGAATGGATGCAAAGACTTCTATGCACAACTATATGCGAGACACACTGTCTGTTGTATTCCAGTCTCCCATTCTCTCCTACCTCAAGTTTCTAGTGTTTATCTAGAGCATGGTTTCTCCTTAATTAATCCACAATGGACCACTAGGGGCAATGCACCTCCACTCTTAAAAGGATATGAATTATGGAGGTTAAAATGGAGCTGTGAGGTCACACAACCTGGGCTTGAATCCTTATTCCATCATTCACTAGCTATGGAACTTTTTGTGTAGTCATGTAATCTTGTGCTTTAGTTTGCTCATTTGAAAATGGGGATCATAGAATCTAATGGATGAAGTTATTCTTAGGATTAAAGGGTAGTTGTTGTCATTAGGTGCAATCGAGTCAGTACCAACTCAATGATCCTATGCACAAGAGAACAAAACACTGCCAGGTCACGCACCAATCTCTCAATTATTGCTACGTTTGAATCTATTACTGCTGCCACTGTGCCAATCCATTTCATATGGGTCTTCCTCCTTTTCACCGACCCTCCACTTTACCAAAGATGATATCCTTCTACAGGAACTAGTCCTTCATGATAATATGTTCCAAGTATGAGAGATGAAATCTGGCCATCCTGGCTTCCAAAAAGTATTTTGGCTGTACTTCTTCCAACAGAGATTGGTTTGTTCTTTATACAGTCTATGGTACTTTTAATATTCTCCTCCAACACTGTAACTTAAATGCATCAATTATTCTATGGTCTTACTTATTGCGTGTCTAAATTTCACATGCATGTGAGGTCATTGAAAATACCATGGCTTGGGTGTATACCTTAGTCCTCAAACTGACATTTTTGCTCTTGAATACTTTAAAAAGGTATTGTGCAGCAGATTTTCCTAATGCAACACATCATTTGATTTCTTGACTGCTGCTTCCATTAGTGTTGATGGTTGATCTGAGCAAAACGAAGTCTTCAACAATTTCAATCTTTTCTCCACTTGTTGATGCTATTCATTGGTCCCATGATGAGGATTTGTGTTTTCTTTACATTGTGGTGTAACCCATACTGAAGACTGTGGTCTTTGATCTTCATCAGTAAATATTTTAAACTGGTTAGTATGTGTAAAATACTTAAAACTATAAGCTAATGTTATCTTTGTCTTTCAAAATAAAGGTGACTGGTGGTGCACATTTAAGAATTCTGATCCCTGAGGGCAAAAGTATGGAACAGTGTCCTTCAGGGCCCCTCTAGTCATGATCTAAGATCACTTGTAGGTGTTATAGAATACAGTAAAACCTCCATAAATTTGTTTTAAGTTTTCCTTCTTTCTCTTCCTCCATTGTTTCCCCCCCCCCCCCCTAGATGTTTTGGATCTCTAAAGCAATAATTAATGAATATTAACAGATCAATTTAAATCTTTTTACTATTTTCCATAACTTTTATTAACACACACAAGTGGCTGTGATCAGATACAGCTCAAGATAAATAGGGTGGGTTAAGAACTCCACAAGAGGTGAGAGACTGAGAGTCCAAGGTACATGGGCCTGGTAGAGAAAGCCATCAAAATCAACATCTGAGTGAGGTTAAATCATTTCCCATAAATGTAATACCCATTGCTTGCCTTAAAAAGGAAGTTGACTTGGGAGTGGGAACAGATACACAGGAAAGAGCTCATACAGAGTTTGAAGAACCCTGAGGACATGTCCTCTCATTTTATCTCAACCATTCACTGATACATAGATCCTGAATGCATACCAAATGGGGTTGATTCAGGGAAAGAAGATGCTGCTGTGACTCAACCCTAAGTGTAGAGGAAGAGAACAAACAAGAGGTACTGATAATGTGGGCAAGACAGTTACAATAACCTTAACTGATAGTTTTCAAAAACATTGTCCACTTGTGTCAGTCCTGGGGTTGGTGGCCAATTTCTGCCTTTAAAAATTTTTTTGGCCTCTAAGATCTATCCCAAAAGTAATCTCCTTTTACATACCTTCTACAATTCACTCAATGAGAATTAGTGGCTCCTTTCTCATTTCTGCAATATTTGATGGGTTTAACCTCTCCCCTGTTATTACCTGCTAGGACATTGTCCACAATGTCACCTTCTCTTCCAATTTTTCAGGTCACTCCTTGTCTTCATCCTACTTTGCTGAAGCCTTGAGATCTATCTTATCTTCTTCCACTTCAGCACCTTCTCCCTGGGTGCTCACACCACTCAAGAGCTGTCACTTACATCTGAGTATTGATAATTTTCAAGCCTAGTCCTCTTTCCTAGACATCCTCTTGGGCTCTAGGACCTTATGTACAATATCCTACCAGAAAACCCTGCTTACACATTCCATTAACACTCAACTTCAAGCTGAGCGAATCATCTTTGTCTATACTGTCTTTAAGACTTCCCTATGTTTTGTGTGTACTTTCTAGGCTGGGTGACATTTAGTCCCAGAGCCAGAGAGACATCCTGAACCCTTTGACTCTCCAAGCTTTAACAGCTTCACACTCAGACTGTCCCTGGACCTGGTATTCTCCTTTTATATAGTCTATGTTTTTTATGAGATTGTTGATCTGTGACTTTTTTCTGCCTCAAGTAAGCACTGCTTTCTCATCACCAGTCACTTAGTTAAGCTTCCAATTGTTTCCTTTCCTGGGGTTCATTTAAATCTGCAAATATGACCTGCTATGTTCTGTTTAACAATCGTAAAGGAGTTCCCCATTATCTCCAGAATTAAGTCTTTGATCTTCAACGTAGTATATAGAGAGTCCTTTCATCTCATGTCAGCTTCCTCCAGCTTCATCTCTCAGATCATCCTGTCCATTTCTCAGTAGTTCAATGAACTTTCCACTCTGTTTAAAAAATCTCCCTTCCTTCACCTTGAACCCTTCCTAAAAGCATGTCAAGTCAAAGTCATATATTTAATTCTTACTTCAAAATACTTGAAAATTTGACAAGTAAAACGTTCATATTTATAGTACAATTTAGGGTATAGCTTGCAATATATATATATACATATTTTATTTATTTATTTTTTTTAATGTTCCTACCTTTTGACTCTGAGAATTTAAGTTTGGGTAAATACTATACTGAACATGCTTTATAATGAAATGTGCAAATATCTAGAGTTAGAAAACCAAAAGAGGAGAAAACCCTCAGCATTTCTCAAGGTGAGAGAACAGAAGAAAAAATTCAGGCTTCAAGTTGCGTTATTAAAGGACTGTATGTGCAAAATCCTTCAATAATACACGCTTGAACAACATCCATATAAATGGAGAAAAGACTGAAGTTGTCAAAAACTTCATTTCGCTTGGATCAACTATCAACATTCATGGAAGCAGCACTCAAGAAATCAAGTGATGTATTGCATTAGGTAAATCTGTTGCACAAGACCTTTTTAAAGTGTTAAAGAGCAAATATGTCAGCTTGAGGACTAAGGTACAGCTGACCCAAGCTATGGTATTTTCAATAACCTCACATGCATGCAAACATTGGACAGTAAATAAGGAAGACTGTAGAACAATTGGTGCATTTGAGTTATGTTGTTTGAGGAGAATATTAGAAGTACCACAGACTGCCAAAAGAACAAACTATCTGTGTTGGATGCAGTACAGCTTTGGAAGTGAAGGTGACCAAACTTCATCTCTCATACTTTGGACATGTTATCGTGAGGGATTAATCCTTGGAGTAGGACATCATACTTAGTAAAGTAGAGGATCAGAGAAAAAGAGGAAGACCCCCCCAATGAGATGGATTGGAACAGTGGCAGGAGCAATAGTTGTGAGGTTGGCCCAGGTCAGGGCAGTGTTTCATTTTGTTGTGCACAGGGTTCCAATGAGTGGGTACCAACTTGATGACATCTAACAAAAACAATGTGCAAAATATTGAATGATGCAGAAATCATCAAAAGAAGTTGGAAAGAATACACAGAATCACTATGCCAGAAATAAATGATCGATGTTCAACCATTTCAAGAGGTAGCATATGATCAATAGCCAATGATAGTGAAGGAGGAAGTCTAAGTTGCACTGAAAGGCATTAAAAAGAGCAAGGCTTCAGGAATTGGTGGAATAATACAAACTGCAATCTTTCAACAAACTGATGCAACACTGAAGGCACTCACTCACTTCGATCAAGAAATTTGGAAGACAGCTACCTAGTCAACTGTTTGGAAGACATCCATATTTATGCTCATTCCAAGGAGAGGTGACCAAGGGAATGTGGAAATAATTGGACAACATCATTAATATCACATGCAAGTAAAATTTTGCTAAATATAATTTTTAAATGCCTGGAATAGTACATTGACAGGGAGCTACCAGAAGTTCATGCTAGATTCAGAAGAGGACATAGAAAGGGGGGATATCATTGCTGACGTCAGATGGATCTTGGCTGAAAGCAGAGATAGCAGAAAGATGTATACCTGTGCTTTATTGACTATGCAAAAGCTTTCAATTGTGTGGATCATGACAAACTATGGACAACATTGCAGAACACTTAGTTGTGCTCAGGAGGAACCTGTACATAGGCCAAGAGCCAGTTGTTCAAACAGAACAAGGGAGCATTTGGTGATTTTAAATTAGGAAAGGTGTGTGCCAGGGTTGTATTCTTTCACCATACTTATTCAATCTGTATGCTGAGCAAATAATTAGATAAACTGGATTATATTAAGAAGAACATGGCATCAGAACTGGAGGAAGACTTATTGCTAACCTATGATATGCAGACGATACAACCATGCTTGATGAAGATCAAAGACCACAGCTTTCAGTATGGGTTGTACTTCAATGCAAAGAAAACAAAAATCCTCACCACTGGACCAACAATAGCATCAAGACAAATGGAGGAAAGATTGAAGTTGACAAAGACTTCATTTTGCTCAGATCAACCATCAACACTCATGGAAGAAGCAGTTAAAACATCAAACGACATATTGCATTAGGCAAATCTGCTGCATAAGACCTCTCTAAAGTGTTCAAGAGCAAAGATGTCCGTTTGAGGTAAGGTGCACCTGACTAAAGTCATGGTATTTTCAATAACCTCATATGCATGGAAAGTTGAGCAGTGGTTAAGAAAGACCGTAGAAGAATTGATGCATTGAGTTATGGTGTTGGAGGAAATATTAAAAGTACCATGGACCACTAAAAGAATGAACTAATATTGGAAGAAGTACAGCCAGAATGCTCCTGAGAAGCCAGGATGGCCAGACTTCACTTCTCATTCTTCTAACATATTATCGTGAGGGATTAGTCCTTGGATAAGGACTCATACTTGGTAAAGTGGACAGTCAGTGAAAAAGAGGAAGTCTCCAATGAGATGGATTGGCACAGTCGCACCAACTATGGACTCAAGTGTGGCAACAATTGTGAGGTTGGGGTGGGACCAGGCAGTGTTTCATTCTGTTGTGCATAAATTTCTGTAGGTGACAATGGACTCAGTGGCACCTAAGAATAACATCAAATCTAAATACATCCATCACAGTGTTATATATAATATGGACTATTCTCCAAAATTGGATAGTGGTCAGTTTTGTAATATTCTCTTGAAGAAACACAATTAAGGATGAACAAAAAAAACGATGCAATGACTTTTTAAAAAAAAGCTAAGTGATGCAAACAAAAGGGACACAGATTATTTTACATTGTATTATTATGATGTTAAATATATGATAAGATAAAGAAAAAGCACACAAAACATCACTGTGATTGGGTTAGGGAACTGAGATTAAGTCTTCTATTAAAAACAGATTTGTAGTGTATCTATATTGCTTTGTACAGAAAAAAATATTTTCATTTAATATTACTCTGAGATTCTGAAATAAATAAATGAAAACTTTTATTCACTAAACTTTAATTTGGCAATGTTAAAAACACACACTGGAGTAGGAAACTCCTAAACCACCCAGATAGCTTTCTTTACTTCCCTGATGTTAAGACCTAATGCTGGTCATACTATGGTGTGCTTTAGGTACCAGATTCTAGATACTGTCTGCTTGACTTGTGTCCTGATGCTTCAGTGCTTGGTAGGCAGTAAGTAACCATCAGCTATTAACTATTATGTGGGATAAAGTATTGTACCGCAAGATCAGTGTGAACTACCAGGTCAGCAGTTCAAACTTATCAGGTACTCCTTGGAAACCCTATATATGTATGAGTCAGAAATGATTGACCACACTTAACAACAACAACATTACACATGTAATGGCTTATTTGTCTATCAATTTCTTGAGGGTCAGAATATATCTTATTTGTACTTACTACCTTAACTGCGCATGGCAGAAAGTCTTTAAGCAGTACTGTTGTTGAATTTTTGAAATAGAGGCTCTGGAAAAAAATCTAAAATTCCCCCAAACCGTGTGCATCTCTAAGACCTCTGTCCAGAAAGGTTGAAGCCAGATAGGACTCTGGGAATTGAAGGCCATTGACAATCCAAAAGCAACGCAGACGCAGAATTCTAGTACTGCAACCTGAACAAAGTGCATAACACATGGTAACCCTTGAATTAGGAACTCTCAGTCTTGCCCAGTCCTGGCTGAAAAGCCAGGAGTTTTACATGTGATCATCTGAGAAGTGAGTGACTCTGACTTCTACCTCCCTAGGAACAAAGGAAAATTTCGGCTCTTTTATGAGAAGCAGTTTAATAGAAGAAAGAGAATGATTTTCAAAGGGCGGGAGAGCTGATTGCTGATTTGATTTATACCACGAAGCCCTGTTTATACCTCACTTTCCTTTTTCATATTATCCCATCCTTCAGTTGGGGGTCTCCTTTCTCTCCAGACAAACTCCTAAGGGATCATTTTAATATCTGGGGTCATTTTGGACTATCCTACTCCCTCCCCCCTTGTCTCCAACACAAACTCCAGGCTCTGAGAAAAAAGACTTTGTGAACCCAACTTCAAAGCCTTGCTATGCAGGCTCCTTGCAGAAATGCTGGACACAACAATGGGCTGGAACCTGGACTAAGTAGGTGCTGCCCAGAGGGACTCCTTAACCCAACAACTATTGTGTTCAGAGTCATTGCTGTAGCCACAGCTAAACAATGCTGTTGGCAATCCAGTGAGCTCTTCTTTCAAAGCAAAGTTGTTTTTTTACCAGTGAGTGGTGTCAGGTTGAAGGCCTGGGTATAAAAGCTTCCATTTATTTTGTTTTGTGTTTTATAAAAAATTATTGAATGGCACTAGATAAAAATAATTTAAAAATCATTCTTTTTCCTTTAAAAAAAAAAAAAATATATATATATAAAACCACATTAAAGGAAAAGATTACACAAAAGAGAGAAAAAGTCTTCCTGTAATCCTAGCTCCCTAATCCAACCACCAGGATATTTGGGAGCTTCTAATTCTAGTGTCTCTGTTTTCTTTTTCATTAAAATACTTGTAAGCAATCTATAAAATATTTGCCTCTCTGCTGCTTGTTTTATTTGGCATTATAATAAGCACAAGTATCTTCTCACCTATTGTTTTATTGGTGTAGAGCTTTCCCCTCCAGGTAAGGTGCCATATCAAATTTGGAAAATGATCTGTTATTATAAATAACACTCTAATGATTATCTTCCAAGTGTAATATGAACGAGTAGATTGAGAAATATATACCCATTTCAACCTTATTACATTTTCAATGTAATAATCATGGCCAGATATATAATAAAAATTATTATAATATTTTACAGATTTTGACATTTTTCAAATGCCTTCAGCCTATTTTTTTGCTTGATCCTCAACGTCTTCAAGATATATAACCAAGACAGGAATTATTAGGGTTTACAGATGAGGAAACACATGGTCAGAGAGGTTAGAGGTCCAACTAAGGTCACAAAGGAAGAGAGAGGACACTACTATATCAATGCTGAGCTCTTAGGCTGAAGCATATTCTTTCTACAGAAATCTCTGTCTTTCCTTTCCTCCTTAACACATTTTCTATGTTCTGGTGTGGTGCTCTGGGATATAATGACACTTCACAACATAAGCTGACCTGACCATGCATCCTCACATCCAATTAATTACAGGTTTTCCATGACCTTTTTCATTCCTTGATTCTATGTAACTTTGGATCTTTTCAGGATATGAAGGCAAGGATATGTGTCATAGGGAATCCAAAACAAACAAACAAACTCACTGCCGTCAAATCAAGTCCAACTCTTAGTAAACCTGTTAAAGGTTTCCAAAGCAGTAAATCTTTATGGGAGCAGAAAGTCTCATCAGTCTCCTTCAAAGCAGCTGATGGGTTTGAACTGCTGACCTTGCAGTTAGCAGTCCAGTGCTTATCCGACAGTGCACCAGAGTGTCTACATAAGGAACCAACCACTACAAATGCCAACATGAATATAAAAGACCAGCTACACAGGCATTCAAAGGCTTTATCTGACCCTAACTCTTTTCTAGATACAATTTATTTTTGGAAAAATAGGACTAATTTAGATAACAATTAACCCCCAGAAAGAAATATAAATGTGTTGGGGTGTCTCCCAAGAGAGAATAATCAAGGAGGAAACAAAAGAGATAGCTCTATGTGAGTCTGCACCACAATCTGGACGTTTTGGAGGACAAGGGTTTACTTGGAAAAGTATGTGCCAACTTGATTCCCTCAAACCTCATTGTTGGGACAAACAAAGGTAAAAAACATTGGTGTTTCTCCATTACTGATGTTTACTTTTGTTTTGTTTTTGCCCAGAACAACTTAATTCTCCAAGTCTAAATGTCTCATTTGAGGGTCCAGGCTTTTGTGTTCAAGAATGCAATCAAAATTTGCATTCAGTATGGCATATCTGGTATTTGATATTACCCCTAGGATGGGAAGTGAAAACATCACCAAATCTCACAGACTTTATTTTTCAACTTATTTTTCCTTATTTCTCTGTAAATGAACCTCCTTTCATGCTTCTCCAGTCACAGGATCACACATACATTGAGAATCCACTACAGATAAAGGCATCAGAATTCCATATTGTTGTTGTTGTTAAGTGCTGTTGAGTCGATTCCGACCCATAGCGACCCTGTATAGGGTTTCAGAGGAGCAGCTGGTGAGCTTGAACCATCAACCTTGCAATTCAAACGGCTTTGCAGTTTGACACATTAACCCACAGCACCACATCAGGACAAACTCCATATTGTTGTTGTTGTTATGTGCCGTGGAGTCGGTTCCGACTCATAGAGACCCTGTATAGGGTTTCAGAGGCTGTAAATCTTTACGGAGCAGAAAGCCTTATCTTTCTCCCGCTGGTAATTTCAAACTGCTGACCTTGCGATTCACAGCCCGATTCGTAACCACTACGCTACCAGAGCACCTTAAATTCCATGTTAGCAGTGAAGAAACTCAGGCTCAAACTGATGAAGTAAAATAATTAAGGGAACTCCCCTGGGAGACTGAGTCAGCTGGAACCTCGCCTTCAATCTGTGAGTCCTCTCTCTTAACCTGGCTATGGTGCAAGGACAGACTGTTCTAGGTAACTCAGTGCTTCTCCAGCCTTATTTCATTTCAGACTGTGGGGTTACTCCCATGTTATATGGACAGAGCTTTCTTGGTCATACCAGAACAGGGCTGTTATGACTAAGCGATCTCTCTAAGTTGGAGCCGTGGGAGTGTGGGGCTATCAGGAAGGAAACTTCACAGAATGGGCTGCCCTCAAAGGCTCAAGGCTGCGAGATAACTTTCTGTCATAGCTAGCTTTACCTATAGACAACTGTCCTTTGTCCTTTGCTTATTCCATAGCAGATATCCTTAGATCTTTGATGTTTTGTGTTTGTTCATCTTCCAGAAGAGATGCTGTTCAAAAAAAAGGATACAAAACCAACAGGGAGATCTTTTTAATGGGGCCATCTGCTTGCACTTGCCCTTTGGAAAAAGAATTAATTGTCCTTAACCGTGACAATATTCACTGGGACACCATGGATGAACAAAGTCCACCCTTCCAGTTCTCACTGATTTCCTTGAAGTTGGCCATCTTTTATCACATCTTTCCCATAGCCAACCCAGGTGCTACTCTGCAGTGAGAATATCATCCAAGAGCTTGTCTAAACTAGCAGTGCTACTTATTAATGGGGACAATGCCTCTGTCCAGAAGATTTTCCAAAACGACATGACTTTTCCCAGAAACATATACAAATCCTATGTATAATTAAACCCATTGGATGAGTAAAAATTCAGTGCAGATTCCTTGATAACTGGAAATTCATAATTCCTTACTTATAATTTCATATCTTGCTCCAAAATAAATGATGGAGATGATTCATATATGGGGCCTATCATGTTATCCACTGCTCAGTCTGCTTTTTCCTAGCTTCTTGTTGTTGTGAAGTGGCATCAAATCAGTTCCAACTAATATAGACCCTGTATAGGGTTTTTAAGAAGTGACTGTTGAGTTTGAACTGCTGACCTCACAGTTAGCAGTCCAGTGCTTACGTTACAGTGCCACACCAGGACTGTTCTTCCTAACTACAAGGATGTAAAGTATATTTAAGTGGGACGGATGAGAAGGACTTTCCAAAGACTGCAATTTGGGAAAGTGGGGATTTCAAAACAGGCTTAGAGAAGGTCTTTGAATTGGGTGCAATTTTACTCTTTGTCCAGAAGACTACAGACTTCCTGAATGTCTATATAGACCTGGTATGACACTGTAGAACAAGCATGGACTGCTAACGCAAGGCTGGTGGTTTAAACCAGTTAATCCTTGGAAATCCTATACAGTGTCGCTAAGAGTTGGAACCGATTCCATGACATTTTACAACAAGCAATAACCTCAACTTCAGTTCACCACCTTATTTCTATTGAGCAGACATTTCAAAGGGTCATCAAAATTATTTTGATAAGAACTTTATTTCATCACTGGGGTTGCAAGCAAATTACATAACAACTTTTCTTTTACCAGGGAATCTGGCCGGAGGGAATTAAACAGATAAGCCCAAGGGAGGGAAAGGGAGAGAACTTTTATTGCACACCTCCCAAGACCAGGTGCTTTACAGAAATGATCTAAGATAAATTAATACTCTCTTTGACCCTGTGAGTACTGTCATTTCATGGATAAAGAAACTGAGACTTAGTGAGGTTGAAATGTTTAACTAAGACCTCAGACCAGAACTGACAATCAGACAGATGTGGGACCAAAGTCCGGAATCTTTCCATTTATCAAACATCAGCTCTAAAATTCAGGTCTTAGCCAGTCTTTATTCCCCAGATGGTACTTCTTCTCCTGTTCAGTGAGGTGCCTTTATTTGACATGGGGTGAAGGTTTTTTTTTTGCAGTTCAGGGCTGCTCGAGACCATCACTTTTAATGGGTGCAGCTTCACCTAGCTATTGAGGTATGTAGGGCTGACTTTCCCCTCCAACCTGTATCAGGATGGCCAGATGGCATTCAGATGGATTCTGTACTGCTGGCTGACTAATCTCTCCAGGTACAAGTGTAAACACAAAGCTTGGGGACACCATATGGCCCTGACTCACAATGCTTGCCAGTATTGCCATCATTTGACCTGGCATATGCTTTCCTGGCCAAATTAGGAGGTGGACCAGCATGTTAGAGAAGACTTGTCTAAAATCTGATGACAGAGAGGTTAAAATCACAAAGTGGTTAAAGATGTATATGAGCTGATGCTCGTCATATCCTAGATGACATTTATTATCAAAACATGCTTAGTTTTACCAGGCAGGATTCAACTTTAATCACTCTTTTCCATACCAAGCACAGGAATTGCCACTGTAGGACCCCAGGGACTTCACAATAAGTTGATAGTTGCATTCCTAACCCATCTCCTTTGTTTATATCTCTGGAATTTCATCCTAAATTGAAAAGGAAGCAGACACTAATTTACTTGAGCTTGGGGAGAGAAATTCTGATAGAATGCCTGCTTCTTCTAACACCTTCTAGCAGTTTAAAGTACTCACCCAAGGCCACACAGTTAGTGTGAGGGTGAAATGGTCTAGCTTGGGCCTTTCAGAGATTCAGTTACTTTCTTTCAACAAAACAAAGCAAAACGGGATTTAACACTTCTGATCAGCTGGGGATCTCAGGAGAGGATTTAAGACCAGAACCATGGAAAGTTAGGAATGATCCAGAGATGCTACAATGATGAAAGGCATTCTGGATTAGATATAAACTGCTCATAGCCACTTCTCACACCCTATCCTATCCAGCTCAGAGAAATGTGTGATAAGGTGAGAACTTTAGACAGATTCAAGAGAATACTATTAACTGGATAGAGAGAGAATCTGAACTTAGTTAAGAGTCTAAGAGCCCAGGGTACTATTCATAGTCTTTAGAAGATTGTTCTTAGACACATGCAATCTATGGATACAGAAAATAGGCTGGGAACTTAATTCATATCCTCATACTCTGAATATTACCTGTTCCAGAAAAGCTGCTGAAAGGTGGGGTTGGACAGGGATAATCAGAGGGAAAACACAAGAGTACTTACCTCCCTTCAGTGCTCCATTTCCAAACTCTCTGCCTTACCTATCCCTGCCATGAGGGACATAGGGCTTTTCTGAATTCGCTTTTACTTGTTTCACTTGCTTATAAGCAAGTGTCTGAAGCTGTTCTTCTAAAGCTAAAATTCTATCTCAAATTTAGTCCATGATAGAATTTATTCTTCACTCTCCAGAAAGCTGACTCACTCATTGGAATACTCATTTGCTTAAACAAGTGAGGTTTCATTTAAGCAGTGAAATCTTAGAAAGAAAGTTCCATGGGCATTCTATTAGAGTCGGATATGATCCATGGAGAAAAGTCACCCCTCAGTTCAACCCGACCTCACCCAGATGATTGCTGTTGGTAGAGATAAAGTCTGCCAGAGAATATTACAACAAGGATATAGCCTCACTGCAAGAAGCGAGGAAAAGAAGCCATTTTTTAAAGACTTATACTAATCTGGAGCTCTGGTGTGGCGTTGTAGGATAAGCGTTGGACAGCTAACTTCAACATCGGCAGTTCAAACCTCCAGAAGCTCCATGGAAACCCTATAAAGGACTGCTAAGAGTTGGAACTGACTCTATAGTACTTAAAAACAACAATCTAGGAGCCCTGGTGGCACAATGGTTAAACACTCAGGTGTTAACTGAAAGACCAGCAGTTCAAATCTACTAGCCGCTCTGAAGAAGAAAAATGTGGCAATCTGCATCTGTAAAGACGACAGCCTTAGAAATCCTATGAGATAATTTTACTCTGTTCTGTGTGGTCACTATGAATCAGAATTAACTCAATGGCATAGAGTAACAACAGAAACCTGCTAACCTGTGTTAGAAGTCCAAATCATTGTTTTTGGTTTGACTTTCTGATGGATCCCATACTCGCATTTTCTACAGTTTGTGTCAACATCTCCACATGAAGCTCCATCATTAAGAGTCACCTGCTAGCTGATGTTGTCACTGCTCTTCACAAATGCACCTGTCTTTATGTTTACATGTCTATTACACCTTCCTGCTAAGAAGACCTTCATTTTTACCTGTAAGTGTTCTTGGGCCTCCTACATGTGTGGGTCCAGGAAACCAATGTCTCTAAGAATCAGCTCCCTCTACACTTGGGAGAGCAGTTATGATACATACTCCTTGCATTTCTCAAGGTGGACTGAGCTCCACTTCTACAGCAGTAAACTGTATTACTCTGTATTAGGATTCTGCCCTCCCTGCCCTGTCTTCCTCACATATGTATAATTCTCCTTGAGATCACCTTCCAAACAAGCTACTTACAAGTGAACAATTCCAGAGTCTGTTTCTGGGGGAACCCCAACTAAGATGCCCCCCAAACTAAGCATGCTTGAAATCTGTTTCTCTACTCTTCCCAGCTTTTCCCATATCAGTTATTAACAGCCTCCCTACCACGTAGTTCTCAAATTAAAAGACAGAAGTGTAATTTTTATTCCTCTCTCCTCAATATTGGAACATCTACCTTTAAGTTGAACAGAAAGATTCAAAGGACAGTTCAAGAATATAAATTAAAATATTATAATCAAGTGTGCAAATATCTGGCATTAGGAAATCAAGACGGAGGAACATTCTTGGCATTTTTAAAGCTAAAAGAACTGAGGGGGAAAAATTAGCCTCAACTTGCAATACTAAAGGATTCTTTGGGGTAAACTATTGATGATGCAGAAAGCATCAAAAGAAAATGAAAGGAATACACAGAGTCACTACACCAAAAAAAAAGGTCAATGTTCAAACATTTCAAAAGGCAGTACATGAGCAAGAGCCAACGCTACTGAAGGAAGAAGTGCAAGGTGGACTGAAGGCATTGGCACAAAACAAGACTCCAGGAACTGACAGAATACAAGTTGGAATCTTATGAAAAAGATTCACTCACGTATGCCAAGAATTTGGAAGACAACTACCTGGCCAATTGACTGGAAGAGAACAATATTGATGCCCATTCCAAAGAGAGGTGACCCAGTGGAATGCGGAAACCATTGGGCAGCATCATTAATATCACATGCAAATAAAATTTTGCTAATGATAATTGAAACATGGCTGGAGCAGTACCTTGACAGGGAGCTATCAGAGGTTCAGGCCAGATTCAGAAGAAGACGTGGAATGAGGGATATCACTGCTGAATCTTGGCTGAAAAGCAGAGAATACTAGAAAGATATATTTACCTACGCTTTAACAATTATGCAAAGCTTTAAATTGTGTGGATCATGACAAGCTATGTACAATATTGTGAAGAATGAGTATTCTGGAACATTTAATTGAGCTCATGGGAAACCAAAAGGCAGTTATATGAACAGAACAAGGGAACACGGAATGGTTTAAAATTAGGAAAAGTGTGCTCCAGGGATGTATTCTTTCACCATACTTATTAGGTCTGTATGCTAAGCAAATAATTCAGGTAGCTGGAGTATATGAAGAAGAACATGAAGTCAGCATTGCAGGAAGACTCATCAGCAAACTGTGATATGTGGATGAAACAATCATGCTTGCTGAAAGCAAAGAGGGCTTTAAATATTTACTGATGAAGACAAAGATCACAGACTTCATTATGGATTGCACCTCTATATAAAGAAAACAAAAATCCTCACCACTGGACCAATAAACAACATCCATACAAATGGAGAAAAGATTGAAGTTGTCAAACACTTCGTTTTGCTCATATCAAGCATCAACACTCATGGAAGCAGCAGCCCAATCAAGAACTTGAACAAGGGATTGCATCAGGCAAACCTGCTGCATAAGACCTCTTAAAGTGTTCAAGAGCAAATATGTCAGTCTGAGGACTAAGGTGAGCCTGACCAAGCCGTGGTATTGTCAATAACCTCATTTGCATGTGAAATTTGGACAATGGATAAAGAATTGATGCATTTGAGTTATGTTGTTGGAGGATAATATTAAAAGAACCATGGACTGCAAAAATAACAAAGCAATCTGTGTTGGAAGAAATACAGTTAGAATTCTCCTTAGAAGCCAAGATGGTCAGACTTTGTCTCTCATACTTTAGACATTTTATCAAGAAGGACCAGCCCCTGGTGAAGGACATGATACTTGGTAAAGTGGAGGGTCAGTGAAACGGAGGAAAATCCCAAACAAGATGGATTGGTACAATGACAGCAACAATGGGCTCAAATGTATCAATCATTATGAGGTTGGTGCAGGACTGACCAGTGTTTTTTTCTGTTTTGCGTACGGTCAGTATTTGTGGGTACCAACTTAACTGCACCTAATAACAACAACCTTTTAATTAGTCACTAATTCTTATAAATTAAACTTGCAGAAATCTTTCTAATCAGAACTTCTTTTATTCCTAATTCTATTTAGTTAAAATTCTTAATAAACTCTTGGATAATTTAAATAACTTTCTAACTCATCTATATAAATGATATATACAAGGTGAGTAAAATATTATATGCATTCTGGATATAGAATTTATTTTAATCAACTTTTAAAAAAGACAAGTACATCATTTTCCAACATGATCTCCTTCCTTTTCAATACACTTTGTCCATCTGTCAACAAACTTTCATATTCTCCTATTTTAAAATGTTTTAGGCTGAGCTGTGAGTCACAAATGAATCACTGTCTTCACTTCTTCATCAAAGGGCTGCTTTCAGGGGACCAAACAGGTGAAAGTCTAGTGGGGCAAGATCAGGACTATTGGGAGGATGCTTTAACAGTTCAAAATGGTTTTTGCAGTGTCAAAATTGTGGCTAGAGGTGTGTGGACATGCATTATCATGCAAGAGTACCGTTGGAGAGCAGTCCTCTGTGTTTAATCTGAAGTTTAGGCTTTAGATCTTCAGTGAGCATTTCAATGTAATGAGCACTGTTGATTGTTGAACCTTTTTCCTGATAGTGTTCCAATACTGACCCTTGAGAATCCCAGAAAACTGTAATCATCAACTTTCCAGCTGATGGCTGATTTTTAACTGTTTTTTGGTTGGTGATTGAGGATGTTTCCATTCCATACTCTGCGGTTTGCTCTCAGTCTCATAGCTATGAATCCATGTCTCATCACCAGTAATTTTTTTTTGAAGGAAATTTTACTTTTCTCTGAGTTTTGGTCTAAATTTTGTTTGCAGATGTCCAAATGCTTCTGTGTATGCTCTTCCGTGAGTTGTTTCGGTACCCGTCTTGCACAAACTTTTCGAAATACCAACTCTTTCCTGGAATACTTGATTGGCAGAGTTATGGCAGAGTTGAAAATTATTTGCCACATAACCCACTGTCACTTGTCTATTCAACAGAATCATTTCAAGTGCATACTCAATGTTGTCATCAGCTGTGGATGTGGACAGGTGTTTTAATATAATCAGAGTGTAGATAATTTTTTACTCCTTCTTGTGCATGTGTATAAATATGATAAATGTAGAAAAGATTCAAGTTGTCAAAGACTTCATTTTGCTTGGATCTACCATCAACATCCATGGAAGCAGCAGTCAAGAAATCAAACAATGTATTTTGCATTAAGCAACTCTGCTGCACAAGACCTCTTTAAAGTGTTCTAGAACAAAGATGTCAGTTTGAGGACTAAGGTGTGCCTGACCTAAGCCATGGTATTTTTAATAGCCTTATATGCTTGTGAAAGTTGGACAATGAATAAGGAAGACTGTAGTATAATTGATGCATTTGAATTAATGGTATTTTAGAATATTAAAAGTATCATGTACTGTCAGAAGAACAAGCAAATCTCTGTTGGAAGAAGTATGTCAGAATGTTTGTTGTTGTTTTTGTTTTTAAGTGCTGTCGAGTTGGTTCTAACTCATAGCGACCCTGTATAGGATTTCCAAGGAGCAGCTGGTGAGCTTGAACTGCCAAGCTTGCAGTTCAAGCTGATCTTGCAGTTCAGTGCATTAACACACAGTGCCATATCAGGACTCCTTCTTAGAAGCCAGGGTAGCGAGACTTTGTCTCTCATGCTTTGCATATAGTATCAGGAGAAGGACATTATGCTTGATAAAGTGGAGGGTCAATGAAAAAGAGGGTGGCATCCAATGAGCTGCCTTGGCACAATGACAGCAGCAATGAGCCCAAGCATAGGTTGGCACAGAACTGGGCAGTTTTGTTCTGTTGTGTATAAGGTCGCTATGCATTGGAAACAACTCAACAGCACCTAACAACAATAAACAACAACTCCTCTATATCTCTTATTTATCCTCTCCCCAATATGTACTCTATTGAGCAATATGACTTATCCTTCCAAAACCCACCTTTGATAATGTATTGTCTTGCCAAATGTTTCTGAGAGCTTGTCACTGCCTTCAGAAGAAGGCTCAGACTTTTCTTCTCGAATACCCATTCCATAAGCATGCCCTATTCAGCAGTCTTTTCAAGGTGGGTCTCCCTCCCATTGAACACCCACCCTCATAGAAACTTCCTGAACAACTCATCTTCTTTGCCAGCACTGCACATGCTACTTCTTGACTTTAGGATGCCTTTTCTAATGTATTCTGGTCTGATGAATTTATGTACAGTTGAGGTAGAGTTGAAGTCGGTGCTGTACCTCCCCACTTGGGCTCTCATATAGGTGCTTTTCCAAGGACCTTACTTTGCCACTTTGCTATCTGACTTCTTTAATAGCATAGATTATTTCTTACTTTATAGGTTTGTTTTGCCTTCATCTATGCTGCCTACCACACAAATAATACAGTCATACACAGCATAGCATCTGTTTAGGCAATGTCTGATGGCATGTATGTCTGTGGTCATAATCCCTGGAAAGCCTGTTTTATTAAAACTTTGAGGTTCATAGTAACAAGCAAGCACTACTTTGTGACATGCATTAAAACATTACTATTATTTTACTATATTATATTAAAGTTGTTCTTGTGTATCTGGAAGTAATTCTTTAATGTGTTTTATGCACAGAAAGGTAAATTATATACTAGATAAACATTAGATATGAATTGTACATAAATGCCCAGTTTACATACAAATTCAACTTAAAGACAGATTTAGAAATGTAACTCTTTCACAATCTGGGGATATGTTGTTGTTGTTAAGTACCATGGAGTCGGTTCTGACTCATAGGGACCCTGAAATCTGGGGATATATTGTATATAAAAACGGTGGCCGCAAAATATCCAAACCATGTAACGCCCTATTTCATAGACTGTATTGTGAGTCTTGGTGTGGTGCTGTAGGCTAATGTGTCAGACTGCAAAGTCCTTTGAATTGCAAGGTCAGCAGTTCAAGCTCACCAGCTGCTCCTTGGAAACCCTATGCAGGGTCGCTATGGGTCAGCATTGACTTGATGGCACTTAACAACAACATTGTGAATATTAAATGATGCATGAAGGAAGATGCATCTTTCCAGGCACTAAGGCTGAAATCTGCACATCTTTGATTCCTCTTATTCCCCACATAGACAGTCTGTTAAGACACCCAGTTAGCTACACCTCAAAAGTACATCTAGAATAGGGAGGAGTATAAGAGTTAAAGGCAACAGAAGTAAATATTATTATATACACAGTCTTGCAATAATGGTGGTCTACAGGGGTTAGATAAATGGACAGATACATAGAGAGAATAAGAGTATACCCATAAATATATAAAAGTTTGACAGAGGATATTTGTACTTGGGTATTTACCTTTGCTGCAAACATACCCACGGATATGGTGGGGTGTAAAGGGGCCAAAGTTATGAAGACTTCTTAGATATTACCAAACAACTTGAGGAAATGAGTTACTGGGCATAGGAGCTCAAGACCATAGTCTCAGAAGACATCATGGTCAATTGGCATAACATAACCCACGAAGAACATGTTCTGCATTCTACTTTGCTGAGTAGCGACTAGGATCTTAAAAATGAGTGAGCAGCCAACTAAGGTGTAAATATTGATCTCTCCCTGTGCTGAGGAAAAAGAGTGATGAAAATTGAAGACACATGGAAACAATTCATCCAGGGAACGATGTAAACATTAATTATCAAACCCCTGAGACCAGCAGAATTCAATGTTACCTGGCTATCACTATTACCTGTTTTTAAAAGGAATCACATGAGAAGGTCCTGGATGGTGTGAGAGAAAATGTGGAATAAAACTCAAAATTATTTTTTTAAAAAAGGCTTATTGTTCAGATAGACATTTGTGGAATCCTAGACTATCATATTTGGTCATCCTTCAATTATGGAACTGAGCTCACCGCCGGGTTCCATTTTCAATCAAGTAAAAGATGTAGGGGAGACAACAATACTAGTGAGGCATGCACATCATAGAATGGTCAACAGTTTAGGATCTAAGGAGCAAATCCTGAATCCCAGAAGCAAAATTCAGAAAGAAGGAGGGAAAACAATAAGAAACACAGGGAGGCAGTGGGTTAGATGAAGTTACACTGAGGGGATTGCAATCACTGAGAGGAAATGCAGTGCAAGGTTTGTTGAATGAATGTAAACCTTCACTCAATTCACAAGAAAAGGTTAAAAAATAGAAAGAATGTCTAGAATTCTGCTGCTTTCCACCTCCCCACATGATTGATATCTCACTTCTGGATTATGCAATAACCTCCTTTTTGGTTTCTTATTTTCATCATTGGCCACCTGGGGCTTAGTTTCAACAAAAATAGGTAAAGCTATCCTCTAATATGTTCAGGATATTTCAAGCTACACTCCAGCTCAACCCTCCCATGACTCTCCATTTCACTGAGTAAAGCAAAATTCCCAATATGCTAAGGCTGCTACCCTGTGGCCTCATCTATGATTCTCACGTGCTCAATCCACTGCAGTCTCACTAGTCACTTCTCCATCTGGAACACTCCCCCACAGCATGGTTAACATCCTCACCTTCACGTCTTTGTTTCAATATCACTTTTTAAAGATAATTTAACTTGTTAATCCATCTGCCCTTGGTCTCTTCCTTCTTCCTGCTTTATTCTTTTTTCATAGCACTCATTGACTTTGAACATACTCTATGTTACTAATTTTTATTACTTATTGTCTGTTTCTACCCACAAGATTATAAACTTCCCCAGTGCCAGGAAACTGCCAGTTTGTCTAGAATAGTGTCTGGGTCTCAGAAGATACCAAATAAATAAGTGAATAAATAGGTATAAACCATTTGGGATAATATGAATGCCATTTTAGGTGTCTATGAACTGGGTGCCAATATATATATATATTCCTTAGAAACGTGGCATCTTATTAAACTCCTGGTTAATGTTGCCTTTTCATTGACATCTCAAGTCAAACTCTAGCAATAGAATTAACATTTAAAAAGTAAAAAAGAAACGTGAAATTAATCTTAATATATTTGTTGTTGTTGTTAAGTCTGACTCATAGTGACCCTGTATAGGGTTTCCAAGGAGTGGCTGGTGAGTTTGAACCATTGACCTTTTGGTTCAAACTAACCTGGCAGTTGGGTGCTTATCCTACAGTGCCACACCAGGATATATACTTTATAAAATGCCATTTCAAAATATTCATAACAACTTTGACAAAAAATACTTAGCTGCATATGACTGTGTCATTTCACTATATGAGAGGGCTACAAAAAGTTCATAGAACAAAATTGAATTAACAGACAATGGATTTTTTCCCATGAATTTTTTTGAAACTCCTTTGTATTTGTATTATATATAACATATATAATTATTGTTAAGTGCTATTGAGTCAGTTCCAACCCATAGTGACCCTGTATAGAGTTTCCAAGTACAGCAGTAAGCTTGAACCACTGACCTTGTAGTTCAAACTGACTTTGCAGTCTACCACATTAGCCCACAGTACCTCGGTAGGACTCTCTGTCTCATATTTTGGGAAAACACAAAATATGAGGACATGGCCACAGACATACATACATGCATACACACACACACACAAATACATACACACATACCCTACAATATATCCAAATATGATGCCAGCATGCAATCAATATAAAGTATTTATTGAAATATTTTCCTTTTTTATATAAAATTATCAAAATCCAGTGTGTATCTTATTCCATCTCAATTCAGAGTAACCGCCTTTTAAATACTCAGTAGTCACATATGCCAAATGGTTACCCTATTGGAAGGGCGGATCTAAACAATTCTTAGTTTAGGAAAAGGTCTTTTTTAAAAGATTGGTCCGTTTGTTTATCTTTATAAAGATGAGCTATTAGAACTATATCCTAAATTCTAATGTTTTAATTAAGACTTACTTTCTTCTGTCAGTCCACAACAATCCTATTAATTATTCATAATTCTGACTTTATACTTCTCACTATGCTTTCTAAAATTGTTGGATAGATCATTAGAGTTCAGGCTTATAGTGGGCATTAGTCAGAGGAGATGGGATTCCTTTATTATTTTTGCAAGAAGGTATCTGTCTAGGCCAGAAACTCTGATCTGGCATGATGATCCTCCTACCTATCTATAGCATCTGTGGAGTCAAACAATTATATCTCTTTTTATAGTTGTATCATATTGTCAAATTGTTAGCAACAGTTCAACTGTGAAAGCTAGTGTGTTATCAGTGGATTTAAGACATTGATAAATCAATTGCCTAAGATTTTCTTCAAGGAAGTATTTATTGAGCTGAGTATGGTGTTAAGCATTCTAATACATACATTCCATCTTTTCAAAAAGCCAATGTGAGAATGAAAGTCTGAGGTCTAGTGAGCTTATGATTTTCCCATTTAGTGAGGACTTGGTGGACCCATAGTTCATTGTTTTATTGACATCCCCCAAATTCAAAGAGAGATATCATTGTACTCCCCATTTCACTGATAAGACTGGAAATTTTTAAAAACTCAGCAAAATCTCTCTGACTCTGACTTCAAGTTGCAATAATTCATTGAAAATGATTGTGAAAAGGAATGCAAAGGGACTTCAAAAAGTTCATGGAAAAATTCCATTATTTGTTAATTTTTCAATGAATTTTTTTGAAGCCCTCTCCTATAGTGAAATGACACAGTCATATATATTGAGGGTTTTTTTTTGTTGTTGTTGTTTGTTTTTGTTTTTGTCAAAGGTGTTATGAGTATTTTGAAATGGCATTTTCTGAGATTCACTTTCCCTCGCAAGATCATCCTTTTATTAAGCCTAAATTTGGTGAAGCAACAGAGGGGAGGTATGAGGTGGCTGCTCCTCTTAATGAGTCCAGAAACAGAAATCTAAGTGAAGAGGGCCAGGTAGCAAGTGGGAGATTGACCAAAACTTCCCAGCCATCTGCTTTCTTTTCCTCACATTTTCTCAGAAGGAATTGCCCCTTCTCCTTGGTAGGGAACCAACCTGCTTGCCTGCCATCCACACAGAAGCAATTGAGGTACATAGGCAGGAAGCAGCAAGTTGGCCAACTCTGACCACACCCTTTCCCCCAGCTACCGCCTGGGAAGGTGATGAGTTCCACAGTGGCTCAGTCATGGTGCAGGGGGTTGCTCTGGAAGTAGTCCAGTCAGCACTAATCACAGAGACCCTCCACCCCTATGCCATTCCTTACCCTCCTGCCAAAGCCACTGCTCAGGGACACTTGACTGGCAGTGACAGCTGGTGACTCTAAGTATACATGAGTTGTCAAGGTATTGTGGAGCAAACCTGAAAACTGAATGATCTGTGCTAGATGAAACAGCTTAAGTAGGTCAGGCAGGGTAAGAATTTTAAGAGATGATGGGAACAATAAAGATCAGGAAAACACAAAATATGAGGACATGGCCACAGACATACATACAGCACACATTGTTGTGGTTGTTATGTGCCATCGAGACAGTTCAGACTCATGGCAATCCTGTATAAAGTTTCTGAAGAGTGCCTGGTGAATTTGAACTGTCAAACTTGGGGTTCAAACCTTCATAAACATAAAAGTAACTGGTGGGATAAGGCATTTAATAGATGGATTGAATAGCAAGATTGATACTGCTAAAGGACAAATTAATGAATAGAAGTTCAGGTCAAAAACTCAGAAGACCTCAAGGAGAGTGAAAGAATGAAAAGCAAAAAGCTAAGACTATGGAGAGCTGTTGTTGTTGTTGTTATGTGATGTTGAGTCAGTACCCACTCATAATGACAAAATATAAAAATATAAAATATAAAAAATACCGCTGCTCAGTCCTGCACCAATCCCACAATCTTTGCTACACTTGAACCCATTGCTACTGCCACTGTGGCAGTCCATCGCATTTGGGGTCTTCCTCTTTGTCGCTGACCCTCCACTTTAATAAGCCATGATGTTGCTCTTCAGGGACTGATCCATTCCGATAATATGTCTAAGGTATGAGAGATGAAGTTGGGTCATCCTGGCTTCTAAGAAGCATCCTGGCAGTTCTTCTTCCAACACGTATTTGTTTGTTTTTTTGGCAGCAAATGGTACTTTTAATATTCTTCTCCAACAACATACCTCAAATCAATTCTTCTATGGTCACTGCTAACCTTCTGCATGCATATGAGGTTATTGAAAATACTACAGCATTGGTCAAGCACACATTAGTCCTCAAACTGACATCTTTGCTCTACAACACTTTAGAGAGGCCTTGTGCAGCAGATTTGCCTAATGCAATATTTCATTTGATTTCTTT
>NW_006408557.1:13883744-13900405 GCF_000296735.1 Chrysochloris asiatica | reverse complement strand
AGAGATGGGCTTCCCATTGATGATAAGTTTCCCGTTCTCAGCCTTGACAGTGCCATTGAACTTGCCATGGGTGGAATCATACTGGAACATATATACCATGTAGTTGAGGTCAATGAAATGTTGTTGATGGCAACAACATCTACTTTGCCAGAGTTAAAAGCAGCCCTGGTGACCAGGCGCCCAATACGGCCAAATCCGTTGACTCCGACCTTCACCATCTTGTCTCAGGGATGCGGCTGGTACTGCAAGAGAAGCTGCGGCTGCCTGTCGAATGGGGAGGAGCAGAGAGCCTCATTTGATTTCTTGACTGCTGCTTCCATAAATGTTGATGGTTGATCTGAGCCAAACAAAGTCTTTGATAGCTTCAATCTTTTCTCCATTTACATGGATGTTGTTTATTGGTCCAGTGGTGAGAATTTTTGTTTTCTTTACATTGAGGTGCAACCCATACTGAAGGTTGGGTTTGATCTTCATCAGTAAGTATTTTAAGTTCTCTTCAATTTCAGCAAGCAAGGTTATTGTCTGCATCTCACAGGTTGTTAATGAGTCTTCCTCCAATCCTGATGCCACGTTTTTCTTCATATACTCCAATTTCTTGAATTATTTGCTCAGCATGCAAACTGGATAATTATGGTGAAAGAACACATCCCTAACACACACCTCTCCTAATTTTAAACTATTCAGTGTTCCTTTGTTCTGTTTGAACAACTGCCTCTTGTTCTATGTAGAGGTTCCTCATGAGCACAATTAGTGTTTGGAATATTTATTCTCCACAATGTTGTCCATAGCTTGTCATTTTGCACACAGTTAAGAGCCTTTGCATAGTCAATAAAGTACGGGTAAACAACTTTCTGGTATTCCCTGCTTTCAGCCAAGATCCATATGATGTCAGCAATTATATCTCTCATTCCATGGCCTCTTTTGAACCTGGTTTTAGCCTTGTCAATGTACTGTTGCAGCCACTTTTGAAATATTTTTAGCAAAGGTTTTCTTGCATGCTTATTTCCATATTTCCTTGGGTCACCTGTCTTTGGAATGAATACAAATAAGGATCTTTTCCAATAAGTTGGACAGCTAGCTGGCTTGCAAATTTCATGGTATAGATAAGTGAGTGTCGCCAGTGCTGCATCTGTTGAAAGATTTCAATTTGTATCCTATCAATTTCTGGCGCCTTGTTCTTTGCCAATGTCTTCAATGCACCTTGGGATTCTTCCTTCAGTATCATTAGCTCTTGATCATATGCTACCTCTTGAAATGGTTGAATATCAACCAAAAGAGAGTCCAGCTCTCTTTTTCCCTAGTCTGTCTTAGTGTGGAAGCTCATCTGAAACCTATCCATCATGGGTGATTCTGCTGCTGGTATTTAAAATACTGGTGGCATAGCTTCCAGAATCAAAGCCAACATGCAAGCTACCACAGTACAGCAGACTGACAGGTTAAGTGGTGAATATGGAGAATAGAAGTGTCAAAACTCATACAATAGGAGTCTGATTTATATATGTAGAAAAGACAAAGTTTATAATTCAAAGTCTCATGGATAAGACAATTGTAGTAGGATATGTTAATGAATTTTCAAAATGGAAACTAATCAAGGAGGCAAAGATTTAGAATATTTAAATAGCAATTATAGGCATGATTTATTATGTTTTTTGACAGGCAAACAAAAGCTTGTTTTATTGAATTACTGATCTGTGTAATTGCCCAGGCCATTAAAAAGCGAGGCAGCTTTATTTCTTGGTCTCTTCCTCTTTGGACAGTCTTGATGATCTCTTCTTTCTTCGCCTGGAACCGTTCCTCGTGGCTTGGTCTTAGACCTGCGGGCCTCAGCCTGGTCAGCTAGAAGCTTCTTGTGGGCCTTGTATACCTTCAGCTTGTGGATATGTTCCATGAGAATCTGCTTGTTCTTAAACACATTTCCCTTTACTTTCAGGTACAGGCTGTGATGGTTAATCTTCTTAGATTCGCGGTATCTTCTGTGCAGCCGGTGCAGAATTCTCATCCTTCTCATCCAGGTCACCTTCTTGGGCATTCTAGCATTGGCAGTACCTTTCCGCTTACCTATGTTCATATGCCTGGCCCTTCCGGTGGGCTAAGGTATTTTTCCGGCATCAAGCCCGAGAATGGACAGTAACAGTCTTGCTGATGATAAAGCCATCTTTGATCAGTTTCCGGATTTGACAACGAGAGTTGACATTGGTGATTTCATTGGTCTCACTGGGGTCCAACCAGACCTTCTGCTTGCCACAGTGCAGAACACTGGAGGCAAGCCTCTTTTGAAGCCTGAGCATACTCATGGCTGCAGTCGCAGTGCCTAAAGGTTATAAGCATGATTTAATATCATGTTGCCCACTAGGGAAGGAGTCCTGGTGGTTGTGCTGGATAAGCACTGGACTGCTAACCACAGGGTCTGTGATTCAAATTCACCGGACGCTCAGTGGGAGACAGATGCAGCTGTTTTGCTTCTGTAAAGTTGTACAATTCAGAAACCCTACGAGTCAGAATCAACATCATGGCAGTGGGTCTGGTTTTGGTTTCTTTGCCCAATAATGGTAGCTACCAACGACATGTGACTCTTGAGTACCTGGGACATGATTAGTGTGACTGGGACACTAAGGTTTAATTTTATTTTTACTAATTTAAATTTAGCGCTTGGTGTGGTACTGTGGGATAATGTGCTGGACTTTAAATTCGGCTTAAACTGCAAGGTGTGCAGTTGAAGCTCACCAGCGCTCCCTGGAAACCCTATACAGGGTGGCTATGAGTAAGAACTGACTCAACAGCTCTTAACAACAACAACAATTTAAGTTTAAAAACTATTCTTTCAGCTATCAAACTAATGAAATGTAAACACAAGTCAAATGTATCTGATACATCAGAAGTTTGGTAGTTTCCTATAGAATGAGTGGTTTGGGAGCCAGAATATGGATAAAAAGTCATGGGGAAAGTAATAATATAGGACAAAACAAAGGAAACATCTTGTGTAGATCAGCAAATCTGATGTGTGTCATGACCTGAATATTGCATTATTTCAACCCTACGCACTTAAGGAGATATATAAAATTTCTTTAAATTTTCTAAAGGATTTTGGAGTGAACTTCACAGCTCATGCTTTTCTCTTACTCTCAAGAATTGAAAAAAAATATGGTAACACAAAATTAGCACTTTGCTTCCTACTGGTTTCTACCATTCTCCAGTTTCTAAAAAGAAAGCTCTTAGGAACAAAATGACTTTCATTTCCTTGGGTGACATCTCAGGGTTTGTTGTTGTTGCTGTTAGCTACCATAGAGTGGGCCCTGATTCATGTCAGCCCCATGCACAACAAAATGAAATGGTGCCATCTCCAGAATTGTTTGTGGGTCAAACTGTTGTGTTCATAGTGTTTTCATTGGCTGATTTTCAGAAGCAAATAACCAGACCTTTCTTCTTGGCTGGTTATCTACTCACTAAAAATTCCAAAGGCCCATTCCCGATGAATGAATTCCAACTCATGACGATCCTATACATTTCAGAGTAGAACTGTTCTATAGTGCAATAGGTTGCCAGACTTTTGCTCCTAGGCACCTCTGAGTAGATTTAAACTGCCATCCTTTTAGCTAGCTATAATCTGCCCAACCCAGGGGCCACTAAAGAGTACTGATTTGACTTTCCATGAGAAACACCTGATCCTAAATAGAGACTCTGAAACCCCAAACCAGCAAGAAGACTAATTTCTTGTCTCAAAAGTTACTCTGGTTGGATCTGAGGCCTCGTATATGTGAGTGTGTTTTTCCTGGTGTGTGTTCATGCATGGGCTTATCTTGAACCTGAGACTTTGTATATGTGAATGTGTTTGTGCCCTGATGTGTGCATATGTATGTATGTATCTGTGTCTGTGAAGCTACATTAGAAACATTTTGCAATCAACTGCTTCATTTCCTTCTTTGCTCGTGTCAATGGAGTAAAACAAAACAAAACAACATGCTAATTGTATTCATAAGTGCACAGTTTAATTTATATCTGGAAATGTTCTTATTTAGGTAGAGGAGGATACTTAAGTTAATAAAGGACTTGTTCACTAAAGTGTATAAAAGAAGATGACATCTAAACTGCAAGAAATTCTAATTGATCAAGGCATCACATTTTGCTAACATAACAAGATAATGGTTCTACTTCTCATGTTGCCTTGGATCTGTAGGCACAGCTTAATTATGGACATCCTCATTCACATCCTAACCCTTTGTCTGCAGACCACAAAGAGGACAACAGGTGGAGACTCCCGATGGGCAGAGGCCCCACCTCAACAAATGACTGCGGCAGGTGTGACTCCATTGGCTGCACGGCTAGGTTGGGCTCTATCTTCTTCTGTACATAAAGATAAGAAGCCAAGGGCCCCCTTCTGAAAGCAAACATGTTTAATTTGAACCATGATTCACCAGATAAAACCTAACTATGGATGGTGTTTATCCTTTTTTACAAAAGTAGAGAATGAACCCGATCTCTAGTAGGAAATACGTATGCATCACAGATGCATTTGGAATCCACATGAAACTTCTCACTGAGGATTCCACTGCAGTTCTAGAGTGGTTTTACCAGGTGTAAAAGTAGAATGGCCCAGGTCATAGGAGGAGAAATAACTCCAGGTAAGAGAGAGCAAGTCTTTGCATGTGCCTGTTCAGCTCTACCTGGTGAAGCTGTGGGAATTCTGACAAAACTTCAGGAGTGCTTTGCCTGGCAGGTGTGGTGCATTCAAAGCAGAAACTCTGCGTTAATCTTTGCAAAACCAACAAAGATAAGCAATAGCTTTAGCCAGGCTGAAATTAGCCAATGTGCGGTTGCACAGTTCCTGTGTGGCCATTAAGTAGAGCTGACCGCTGAGTGGCACTGCTCAAGTATGCTGGCAATGTTTAACAAACCATTTGTCTTGTACCTGTTTCACTGAACAGGGGCCTTTGTTTGAACCCAAGCCCCCTCCAGCAGGTCTGATCTCTGCTCACCCGCCAGGGACAACTCCTCCCATTGTATTCATTTCACAAGTGTCTCTACAGTTTCTTCTCTGTAGGAGGAAATGTCTTTGGCAAGAGGGAATTTTTAAAAGAAGAATATGGAGTTTGTGTCTGTCCATTCATTAGTTTATATACCATTATCTATATAAACACTTACTTGCTTGCTTATTAGATTTTTCCTGATTTTTCTTCTTTTAAGAGGAATTTCAGTATTCATTCAAATGTTGTAACTATTGGTGATTTTATATTCTTTTTTTGGTTGTTATTGTTCTTAGAGGACTCCTGGTGTGGCAATGTAGGATCAGCACTGGACTGCAAACCACAAGGTCAAGTGGTTCAAACCCACCAGTTTCTTCTGGTCACTATGTGTCAGAACCAACTTGGCAGCATTTAAACAACATCAACAGCATTGTTATTAGGTGGTGTTGAGTCAGTTCCTACACAATAGGACAAAACACTGCCTAGTCCTGCACCGACATCACAAGCATTGCTGTATTTCTTTAGTTAAAAACAACCAACTAAACAAACCCACTGCTATTAATTCAATCCTGACTCAGCACTCAGTAAGCCTCATCTTTCTCTCACAGAGGGGCTGATGGGTTTGAATGGACAATTTTGTGGCTAGTGATCCAGTGCTTATCCTATAGCACCAACTACTCTCTCTGTTGACCTCATCTTTAAATCCCAAGTAGATATATTCATAAATGAAGCATAGGATTTTCTACTTAAATACCTACATTATCAAGACGTTTCTGATCATGTTACATAACAGGCTGAACTTTAAGTTGTTTTTCTAGGTCTAAAACAGTTCAATAATGACATTCTCACATAGATCAACATTTTCTAATAAAATTGCCTATTTTATTGACGAGTAGGGATTTGAGAAGATTTTTTAAAGTGCTGTTTTTGTTTTTTTTTTAAAGTTATAAAGTAAAACTCTCATTTCAGAATTTATTTTTCCTATTCTGCCTTGCTCTGCTCTCAACTACTCCTCTAATGCTCAGGAGTTAATGTCCCATTTTCATTTTTGAGATGTCACAATGTAGGCATAATCATGACTATTTTAAGGTAATCATTCAGACTGGTAACCACAGGATGGAGCTTAGTCATTGAAGTCATCTTTGAAGTTCACCCTTGAGTTCTTAGCAAGCAAACAGGAGGCCCGAGACTTGACATACAGTTCCTCTGACAAGCTGCATAACCACTGATCTGGACTCAGGGCATGTGGTTCTTCTCTACTACAAGGACTGATTCTATCATGTGATCTCAAGCATCATTTCTATTACCAAGACCATATTTTCCAACTACTGATCCTTCTTCTTTTTTTCCAATCATTGCATTCCAATTGCCAGTAATTCTCAATACATCTTGATCTCATGTTTGATCAATTTCAGATTGAAGAAGTTGGTAGAATTCTTCAATTTCATCCTCACTGGATTTAGTGGTTGGTGCGTAAATTTGAAAAATAGTGTTATTAACTGGTCTTCCCTGTAGACGCATGGATATTATCCTATCACAGACAGCATTGTACCTCATGACAGATCTTGATATGTTCTTTCTCATGATGAATGTGATACAATTTCTGTTCAATTTGGCATTCCCGGCATAATAAACCATGTGATTGTCAGATTCAAAATGGCCTATACCAGTCCACTTCAGTGCACTAAAGCCTAGGATAACGATGTTGATGCATTCTGCTTCATTTTTGGCAATTTCCAATTTTCCTAGATTCATACTTCATACATTCCATGTTCTGATTATTATTGGATGTTTATAGCTGTTTCTCTACATTTTGAGTTGTGCCCCATCAGGAAATGAAAGTTCTGAGGGCTTTACTCCATTTGCCCTCATGGTCAACTGTACTTTGAGGAGGCAGCTCTTCTTCCCCAGTCACATTTTCAGTGACTTCCAACCTGAGGGGCTCATATTCTGGCATTATATATGACAGTGTTTCACTGCTATTCATAAAGTTTTCAGTGACTAAATATTCGGAAGTAGTTTGTCTCTCTCTCCTTCTTCCTACCTGAATTGAGACCATATCAACAACAGATTTGATGCATTAAAAATTAATTCTCAAAGACCAGAAAAGCTGTGGGATGACATCAAGAACATCATATAGGAAGAAAGCGAAAGGTCATAAAAGACAGGAAAGAAAGAAAAGACCAAAATGGATGTTCGAAGAGATGCTGAATTGTGTGTACCAGTGTAAAGATCCTAGAGAATTTGGAAGAAATGAGGGGGTCAAGGAGCTGAAAAGAAAATCTCAAAGGGCAGCTTGAGAAGACAAAGTAAAGTATTACAATGAAATGTGCAAGGTCCTAGAGTTAAAAAAAAACTAAAAGGGAAGCTCATGCTCAGCATTTCTCAAGATAAAAGAACTGAAGATAAAAATTCAAGCCTTGACTTGAAAAATTGAAGGATTCCATGAGCAAAATATTGAGTGGTGCATAAAGCATCAAAAGAAGATGGATGGTATGCACAGAGTCACTATACTAAAAATAAATGGTCAATATTGAACCATGTCAGTAAGAGCCAATCTTGCTGAAGGAAGAAGTCCAAGCTCCACTCAAGGTATTGACAAAAAACGAGGCTCCAGGAAACGACAGGATACAAATTAAAATCTTTCTATAAACTGATGCAGAACTGGAGGTGCTCACTCATCTAGCCCAAGAAATGTGAGATGAACTGATTGGAAGAGGTTTATATTTGTGTCCATTCCAAACAGAGGCAACACAATGGATCATGAAAATCATTGAACAATATCATTAATATCACCTGCAAATAAAATTTTGTTGAAGATAATTAAAAAATTGCTGCCACACTACATTGATAGAAAACTGTCAGATACTCAAGTTGGATTCAGAAAACGATATCGAATGAGGGATATCATGTGGTTCAGCTGGATGTTGGCTGAAAGGAGAGAATGCCAGAAAAATGTTTACCTATGCTTTATTGACTATACAAAGGCTTTCAACTGTGTGGGTCATGACACATTATGGATAGCTTTGCAAAGAATGGGTATCGTAGAACAGTTGATTGTATTAATCAAAAACGTGTACATAGACCAAGAGGTAGTCATTCAAAGAGAAGAAGGGGATACTGAATGGTTAAAAATCAGGAGAGGTGTACATCAGGGATGTATTCTTTCACTATACTTATTCAGTCTACATGCTGAGCAAATAATCCAGTAAGCTGGAGTATATGAAGAAGGACATCAAGTTTGGAGAAAGACTCAACAACCTGCCATATGCAGATGATACAACCTTGTTTGCTGAAAGCAAAGTGGACTTAAAATACTAGTGAATATCAAAGACCACAGCCTTCGATATGGATTGCACCTCAGTGTAAAGAAAACAAAAATCCTCACTACTGGACCAATAAAATCATGATAAAGAATAAAAGACTAAACTTGTCAAGGACTTCATTTTGTTTGGATCTATAATCAACACTCATGGAAACAGCAGCAGTCAAAAAATCAATTGGCTTATTGCATTAGGCAAATCGACTGCACAAGACATTTTTAAAGTGTTCAAGAGCAAGCCATGGTATTTTTCAGTAGCCTCATATGCATGTGAAAGTTGGATAGTGAATAATGAAGACCATAGAAGAAATGATGCATGTGAGTTGTGGTGTTTGAGAAGGATATCAAAAGTACCATGGGTTGCTAGAAGAACAAACAAATCTGTGTTGGAAGAAGTACAGCTAGAATGTTCCTTAGAAGCCAGGATGATGCAATTTTGTCTCTCATCCTTCAGACATATTATCAGGAAGAAGAACTAGTTGTTGGAGAAGTACATCATGCTGGGTAAAGTAGAGGGTCAATGAAAAATAGGAAGACCCCTAACAGGATGGATTGGCACAGTAAGGGTGGCCTAGGACCAGGCAGTGTTTCATTCTGTTGTGCAATGGGTCAGGATGAGTCAGAGAATCTAACAAAAACACAATTGAAGGAATTTAAATACCAATATACTCTTTCCAGAGAAATTTGGAGAATAAAATCATGACCCTGAAAACAGCAGCACAACAAATTTTGTCCTTAAATTAATGTTTTCCACTGAATCCAAGAAAAAAATGCCAAGATGGAGGTTAGGTTGTTTAACTCTTGAGACTGCTAGTTAAAGGAAACAATTGTGAATGTGTTTTAGCAGATTAGAGGACATCATGGGGACTTGAAGAAACAGGGACTTTTTAATATTTTTATTATCATTCTTTTTTTATATATTGCTACAAATATTGTATGTATTATAAGGTAATCTGATATTAAATGCATATTCTGTTAACATGTTCTATTAACAGCCACTATCCCTTTGTCAATGGAGAAAATGGAGAAAAGATTGAAGAATGAAGGACTTCATTCTTCTTGGATCAACTATCAATACTCATAGAAGCAGCAGTCAAGAAATCAAATGATGTATTGCAATAGGCAAATCTGCTGCACAAGACCTTTTTAAAGTATTGAAGAACAAAGATGTCAGCTTGAAGACTAAAGTGCGCCTGACTCAAGCCTTGGTATTTTCAATAACCTCATACGCATGCGAAAGCTGGACAATGAATAAGGAAGACCATAGGAGAATTGATGCTTTTGAGTTATGGTGTTGGAGGAGAATATTGAAAGTGCCATGGGCTGTCAAAGAACCAAGAGATCTGTGTTGGAAGAAGTGCAGCCAGAGTGCTCCGTGGAGGCCAGAATGGCCAAACTTCGTCTCTCTTACTTCGGACAAATTGTCAGGAGGGACCAGTCTCTGGAGGAGGATATCATGTTTGGTAAGGTGGAGGGTCAGAGAAAAAAAGGAAGACCCCCAGCAAGATGGATTGGCAATGTGGCAGCATCAATGGTCTCAAGTGTGGCAATAGTGAGGTTGGCCCAGGATCGGGCAGTGTTTCATTCTGCTGTACATAAGGTCGCTATGAGTCGGTAGTGACTCGATAGCACCTAACAACAACAACATTCATTTGTCACTCTGTTGTGCTGTGGTGGCTTGTGTGCTGTTATAATACTGGCAGCTATAGCACTGATATTTTAGCAAGGTCAGCAGAAGTTCCTAACTAAAATAGATTGGGAAGAAAGGAAAGGTTTGGTGACATACTTCTGAAAATTAGCTGGTAGAAACTCTATGAATCATAACAGAATAGTACCTGATATGGTGCTGGAATGTTGGCCCCATAGGCTGGAAGACGTTCAAAATGCATAGTGGCATAAGGTCACTGGGAGTCAGAGCAACAATCTAGATGTTTATGTGGAGCAGAGGTGATGAAAGACTATGTTACTGCAGCCTTATGCCCTTCCAGTTGTCTCAGAAGATACAGCCTGTGTCCTCCTTGGAGCTCCATTCCCAGAAGGCAGATGAGGTCTATAAGTCAGGGTGGGTAGCTGCTGAAAACACCCCAGATGTGTGTAGCACAGTGGTGGGCACAGTGAGGGTGGCACTTAATAAGAGTTTTCAGGGTAAGTGAATGGAATCAGGAAGGCATGAATTCATGAAAAACTACCTTGGAAAGAGGCCGTTGAATACGCATTACAATGACAATGGTGGGATGCTAATAATAGTCCCTGCATCAATGGTTCTGTGCACACAGCCCTGCAGCCAGGGAAACTGGGTGGTGGGGGTGTGGGGAGTGGGAGGTGGTTTGAAAACTCTGTTTGGTAGCTAGGGTCTCTTATCTTTATTAATACTTGGCAGAAAAACCTGAAACACTGTCCCCTTCTTGATAAAGCAGGAAATCAACAGTAGTATAAGAGCCAAGAGGCAGGTTACTGTGGTGCCAGATCCCCCCTGGCTGAAAATGAGAGAGCAGAAAATCCAGACTCACAATTGCCAAGTCATTCTGCAGAATGTTTGCTTCTTAGTTTGTTTGACAAAACTTTTCCAAGCTACAGAGAAATTAAGTAAATTGGTTAATAGAGAGCTCCTTTTCAACTACAACTTCCTCCTTCAAAATGGTAGGGTTTGCGGAAAAAACCTAGAAGGGTATCAAGTGTGGTGATACAATGGTGGATGTGTTCAGCTGCTAACTGAAAGACTGGAGGTTCAAATCCATCTATGGGCAAGTAGAAAAAAAGCCCTGGCAATCAGCTTCTGAAAAATCAGCTGTCAAAAGCCTTATGGAGTAATTTATATTCTGATACATGTGGGGTTATCATGATTTGAAATCATCTCCATGGCAACTGGTTTTGTCCTACTTCTGTCTCCAATATTTTAAATGACCTGAGGAAACTTAAGTAATTTCTCAGAACTTCAAAATGGGACATGAGTTTCTAATCTCTTCCCTGATGGTTGTTCAATTTCACAAGATAGAGTTGTAGATCTGAACTTTTTAATCCTTACATAATTTTAGTGTAGTGTTTATTTAACAGCTGTGGAAAGTGAGCCTCAGGGGTCACTTCCAGGCCAAGTGTCCTTGTGTTATCCCAACACAGAAATTGGTTAAAGAACAACTTCTGGTTCTGACTTGATGTGTACTATGCCATCTCAGATACTGGGAGAAGCTATAAGCTGCCAGTAGTGATCAGGTACTGGTTTTCTACCAGAACATCAAAGAACTATCCATATATTCAGTTTTAGTATGCTCTGCTGTGATTTGAACTTCTCTCGTTTCACTCTTCAGCACCCAAGATATCCTGTCTCCTATTTAGAAAGACTCATCAGCTGCTCCTTGGAAACCCTATACAGGGTCGGAACTGACTCAACAGCATTTAACAACAACAACAACAACAAATTTAGAAAGAGCTCTGGTAGCTCTTCCATAGTGGCTATGAGCCAGTCAACAGTTCAAAACTATCAGAAAGACAAGGTTTTCTGTTCCCATTAAGACTTATAGCTTCAGAAACCCTATCTATGCAGGGTTGCTACAAGTTGAAACCAACTCCACAGCATACCACCACCACCATTTAGAAAGAAAAAAAAAAAATGTTGTTCTGTATGACCTATTTTGCTATGTCTTGGTAAATCTAGATCAAAATGTGTTTAGGTGGACTGAGGTCACTGAGAAATCCATGACAAAACAGGTGAGGATGTTATCCCTGACCCATTGGTCAAGACCCCTTCCATTAATTTGTCTTGCTCAAAGTTATGAAAATGTCTTAGACATAACCAAGCAAATTGAGGGAATGAGTCACATAATATATAGTCCACGAAGACAATGTCTTTTGTCCTACTTTGGTGTGTAGCAAGTGGAGTCTTAAAAGCTTATGAGCAGCCATCCCAAGTGTAACTATTGGTCTTTCCATGTCTAGAGGAAAAAAGAATGATGAACATCAAAGACACATGGAAACAATTAGTCCAATGGACTAATGGATATCATGAACATCAGTCTCCATGACACTGAGACCAGAGAAACTAGAGGAACTTTCAACTGCTTTGAAAAGACCACATGATTAACTACCAGGTAGAGTGAGAGAACAATATGGAATAAAACTCAAAATCATTAAACAAAGACAAAGTTTGGGAGGTGGGGCAAAATGGCAGACTATGGAGAAAGGCTGTACAGAGTCTCTACAATAAAGACATGGAAAACCAAATGAAACAGATACAGATGATAGTACTAGAACTCGGAGCTTCAGTGAAGAGAGAGTAGTGAATCAAATGCTTACTAGGAGAGAGAGCTGAGAAGATGCAGAAAAAAAAAAAAAAGAAGAGACTACTTAGCTGTGGCGGCTGACTGAACTTGCTACAAATATCTTGAGCATTTGTGAGCAGCTTCAGAGACAAGAAAACATATTTGATTTGCAGAAGCCTACCTGTGGATCGCAGAGAAAAAGGTATGATTTTTTAAATTTTTTTTCTTGTTCTTTATGGTCTCTGGTAACCAGAGGTGAGGCTTATCTCTACCAACATGTATGCCCAGAGAAGCTCCCAGTCTCCAGGTGGTCAGAGCTGCTCAAAGGTTAGTGTTGAGATTGTAAGCCCCATTTAAGGAGAGAGGAGCTATCTACAATAACCCCATTAAGGTGGATACTGCTCCAAATCTGCAAAGTCAGACCTGGCCAGCCCTAGACTAGCTCTCACTAGGAGAAGCAACTGAATGGACACGTGGGGTAAAGGAAAAAAAAAAAAAAAGAGAGAGAGAGAGACTGGTGTCCTCTGTGTGCCAGCCAGACACAACACTGTTGTTGTTAAGTGCCACTGAATTGGTTCTGATTCACAGCAACCCTGTATACAGATTTCTGAGAAATGGCTGGTGAGCCTGAAACACCAACCTTGTGGTTCAAACTGACCTTGCAGTCCAGAATATTAACCCACATGGTGATCCTAAATTTCCTCAGGCAGCTGTGAAGGCAAGAGATAAGTAGGTGATGCAGAGATATACTGCTTATTGGTGGAGAGAAAGAAGTTGGCAGTATATATTTTTCCTTCGTTACTATTTTTTTTCTTGGTTATTTTCTGGTTTGTTTGTTTTTCTTCTCTCATGTGTGTGTGCTTTCTCTTTCTGTTTCACCTGACAGGAGACAGCAATTGTGGCCATACAGCCAAGCCACAGTCATACCCTCTATAACCCCACCAGTTGGGTAAGAGCCAATACTAGCTGCTAAACACTGATCCATGGCAATAGGCAATGCTAGCAAAAATCCACCTTGAACTTAACTGCAGAAACAGTGAACCCAGAATGGTGCACAAGTTCATCTTCTGATCACAAACACCTGGAAGCAGTTGACGATTGCTTAAGAATATACCAAAAGATAGTCATCAATTTAATAAAAATACACAATGTCTTGAAAGCAGCAGACAATTTTTGTTCTCATGAAGAAACAAGACAGAGTAACTTAAACAAATAAAAGAGGCAGAGCTAGATTTTTTTGAGGAAAAATGACATTGGAACTACCTGAAAAAGAATTCAGGAGAATGATATTTAGGCACCTCAAATGGATTGCAACAGTACATTGACAGGGAACTGACAGAAGTTTATGCCAGATTTAGATGAGGTCATGATACGAAGGATATAATTGTTGATGTCAGATGGATTTTAGCTGAAAGCAGAGAACACCAGAAAGATGTTTACCTGTGCTTTATTAATTATGCAAAGACTTACAATTGTGTGGATCGTGATAAGCTATGGACAACATTGTGGAGAATGAGTATTTCAGAACACTTAATTGTGCTCATCAGGAACCTCACATAGATCAAGAAGCAGTTGTTTAAAAAAAATAAGGAAACATTGAATGTTTTAAAATCAGGAAAGATGTGCTCCGGGGTTGCAGTCTTTCACCATATTTATTTAATCTGTATACTGAGTAAATAATTTGAGAAAGTAGATTAAATGAAGAAAAATGTGGCATCAGGGTTAGAGGAAGAATCATTAACAACCTGTGATAGGCAGATGATACAAACTTGCTTGCTGAAAGCAAAGAGGACTTAAAACACTGATGAATATCAAAGACCACAGCCTTACCTTAATGTAAAGGAAAAGAAGTCCTCACCACTGGACCAATAAGTAACAACAAGATAAAAGAAGAAAAGTTTAAAGTTGTCAAATATTTCATTTGCTTGGCTCAACAATCAACACTCATGGAGGCAGCAGTCAAGAAATCAAAAGATGTATTGCACTAAGCAGACCTGCTACACAAGACCTCTTTAAAGTATTCAAGAGCAAAATGTCAGTTTGAGGAGTGCCTGACCCAAGCCATGGTGTTTTCAATGACCTCATGTGCATACGTTAGTTGGACAATGAATAAAGAAGACCTTAGAAGAATTGATGCATTTGCGTTATGTTGTTGGAGAAGAATATGTACAGTACCATGAACTGCTAAAAGAACAAATAAATCTGTGTTGGAAGAAGAACAACCAGAATGCTCCTTAGAAGTCAAGATGGCCAGACTTCATCTCTCATACTTCCAACATATTATCAGGAGGGACCAGTCCTTAGAGAAGGTCATCGTGCTTGGTAAAGGGAAGGTCAGTGAAAAAGAAGAAGATCCCAGTGATATCAATTGGTACACGGCAGCAGCAATGTGTTTAAGTGTATCAATGATTGTGAGGTTGGTGTAGGACTGGTCAGTGTTTAGTTCTGTTGTGCATAATGTCACTATGAATCATTGGCATCTAACAACAACAACATAGAATTGATAGAAAGTTTGAGGAAAATAAGAAAGAATTCAGAAAAACTAAAGGAGCAATTAAACAAAATAGATAAATCATTGGAGACAATACAAAATCTGCTAACAGAAGCCCAGATTATTACTGAGATATCAGAAATGGAAAATACATTGAAAGGGCAAAAGAATATATTTGAATCTTTGGAATTCAAAACTAGTGAGCTTGAAGATAAATCTCTCAATACTATTAAGCTAGAGAACAACTAGAAAAAAGATTGAAAAAATATGAAGAAAGCCTGAGATTCATGTGGAACAACAGGAAGTGAAATAACTTAAGGGTGATCAAAAGGAAGAGAAAAAGAAAAGAACAGAAAAGATACATGAATTGTTGCTGGTAGAAACTTTTCCTAACATCATGAAACATAAGAAGTTAAGCATTCTTGAAGCTGAACATCCTGAAACATAATAGACCCAAAAGAAAATTCCAAAATGATAGACATTGAAAGAATTCTGAAAGCAGCTCAGGAATAATGTGCTTTTACATACAAAGGAAAAGCCATACAATTTAACTCTAATTTCTTAGCAGAAAACATGCAGGCAATAAGGCAAAGGAAAGACAAAACAAAACTCTGAAAGAAAACAACTGTGAAGCAAGAATCATATATTGACAACACTATACATCAAATGTTGTTGTTGTTAGATGCCATCAAGTTGGTACCCACTCCTAGCAAATTTATGCACAACAGAACGAAACACTGCCCAATCCTACGCCAACCTCACTATTGTTGCCACAATTGAGCCCATTGATGCTGCCACTTTGCCAATCCATCTCACTGGGGGTCTTCCTCTTTTTCTCTGACCCTCCATGCTACCAAACACAGTATCCTTATTCAGGCTACTGGTTCCTTCTGACAATTTGCCCATAGTATGAGAGACCAAGTTTGGCCATCTTGGCTTCCAAGGAGCACTCTGGCTGTACTTCTTCCAACACAGATCTCTTGGTTCTTTTGGCTGCCTGTGGCACTTTCAATATTCTCCTACAACACCATTAGCATCAATTCTTCTAAGGTCTTCCTTATTCACTGTCAAGCTTTCGCATGTATATGAGGTTATTGAAAATATGATGGCTTGGGTCAGGCGCACCTTAGTCCTCAAGCTGACATCTTTGCTTTTCAATACTTTAAAAAGGTCTTATGTGTCAGATTTCCCTAATGTAGTACGTCCTTTGATTTCTTGACTACTGCTTCCGTGAGTGTTGATAGTTGATTCAAGAAGAATGAAATCCTTGACAACCTCAATGTTTTCTCCATTGATAAGAATGTTGTTTATTGGTCCATTGGTGAGGATTTTTGTTTTCTTTACATTGAGATGTAATCCATACTAAAGGCTGTGCTCTTTGATCTTCATCAGTAAAAATTTTAAGTCTTCTTCACTTTCAGCAAGCAAGGTTGTATCATCTGCATATCGCAGGTTGTTAATGAGTCTTCCTCCAATCCGGATGCCATATTTTTCATCATATAACCCAGTATCTCGGATTATTTGCTCAGCATACAGGTTGAATAAGTACGGTGAAAGAATACAACCTTGTCGCACACCTTTCTTAATTTTAAACCATTCAGTGTTTCCATGTTCTGTTTGAACAATCTGTC
>NW_006408557.1:13863458-13882747 GCF_000296735.1 Chrysochloris asiatica | reverse complement strand
CTAAATTCAGGTGGGATATATTCAAGGTCATATTTTAGCTCTCGTGGACTTGTTTTCATTTTCTTCAGCTTCAATTTGAATTTGCATATGAGCAATTGATGGTCTGTTCCACAGTCTGCCCCTGGCCTTGTTTTGACTGATGATATGGATCTTTTCTATCGTCTCTTTCTGCAGATGTAGTCAATTTGATTTCTTTGTATTCTATCTGGCAAGGTTCATGTGTATAGTCATCTCTTATGCTGCCTAAAGAAGGTAATTGAAATGAACGCATCATTGGTTTTGCAGAATTCTATCATGTGATCTCCAGTATCATTTCTATCACCAAGGCCATATTTCCAACTACTGATCCTTCCTTTTTGCTTCCAACCTTTGCATTCCAATCACTGGTAATGATCAATATAATTTGATTGCATATTTGATCAATTTCAGATTGAAGAAGTTGGTAGCATTCTTCTATTTCATCCTCATTGGCTTTAGTGGTTGGTGCATAAATTTGAAAAATAGTAGTTTTCTCTGGGCTTCCCTGTATGCACATGGATATTATCCTATCATAGATAGCATTGTACTTCATGACTGATCTGGATATGTTCTTTTTGACAGTGTATGCAACACCATTCCTCTTCAGTTTGTCATTCCCATCATAGTAAACCATGTGGTTGTCAGATTCAAAATGGCCAATACCAGTCTATTTCAGCTCACTACTGCCTAAAATAGGAGCTCTGGTAGCAGTGGTTACGAATCGGGCTGCGAACTGCAAGGTCAGCAGTTCGAAACTACCAGCTGTTCCACGGGAGAAAGAGGAGGCTTTCTGATCCCATAAAGATTTACAGCCTAGGAAACCCTGTACAGGATTGCTATGAGTCGGAACCGACTCCATGGCACATAACAACAACAACAACAACTGCCTAAGATATCAATGTTTATGCGTTCCATTTCATTTTTGACAATTTCTAAAATTCCTAGATTCATACTTCGTACATTCCATGTTCTGATTATTAATTGAAGTTTAGAGCTGTTACAGCAAATATTGAAGTTGTCAAGGATTTCATTCTTCTTGAATCAACTATCAACACTCATGCAAGCAGCAGTCAAGAGATCAAACTACGCATTGCACTAGACAAATCTGTTGCACAAGACCTTTTTAAAGTGTTGAAGAGCAATGATGTCAGCTTGAGGACTAAGGTGCCCCTGACCTAAGCCGTAGTATTTTCAGTAACATCATATGCATGCAAAAGCTGGACAGTAAATAAGGAAGTCCGTAGAAAAATTGATGCTCTTGAGTTAATGGTGTTGGAGGAGAATATTGAAAGTGCCATGGGCTGTCGACAGAACCAATAGATCCATTTTGGAAGAAGTGCAGCCAGAGTGCTTCTTAGAGGCCAAGATGTCCAAATTTCATCTCTCATACTTTGGACATATTGTTAGGAGGAACCAGCCATTGGAGAAGGAAATTGTGTTTGGTAAGGTGGAGGGTCAGAGAAAGAGAGGAAGACCTCCAAGGAGATAGATTGGCAAATTGGCAGCATCAATGAACTCAAGAATGGCAACAGTAGTGTGGTTGGCCAAGGATCATGCAGTGTTTCGTTATGCTGTGCATAAGGTCACTATGGGTTGATACCGACTCAATGGCACCTAACAACAACAACAACAACAATAGCTGTTTCTCTTCATTTTGAGTTGTGCTCCATCAGCAAATGAAGGTTCCGAGGGCTTTACTCCCACAGGCTTTACTCCTTTCATGTCATCACAGTCAACTCAACTTTATGGAGGCAGCTCTTCCCCAGTCGCATTTTGAGTGCTTTCCAACCTGAGGGGCTCATTTTCTGGCACTAGATCTGACAGTGTTTCTCTGCTATTCATAAGGTTTTCAGTGAGTAAATATTCAGAAGTAGTTCATCACTCCTTCTTCCTAGTCTGTCTTCATCTGAAACCTGTCCCCCATGGGTAACCCTGCTTGTATTTAAAATACCGGTGGCATAGCTTCTAGAATCACATCATCTCACAAGTCACCACAATACAAAAAAACTGACAGGCGTGTGGTGGATACCTCAAATATGATAATGAAATTAGGACATTTTCAGATAAAAAGAAATTAAAAAGATTTCTAAACACCAGGCAAACTTTATAAAAAATAATAAATGGAGTATTTTAGATTTAGAACCAACAACAGCAGACAACAAGTGGAGACTGATAAACATGGCAACACTATCCAGAATTCAATCCAGATATAAGAGTATCCACGTAAAACAAAACTATAAGACTGAAAACAGTGAATCAGAAGTATCAATTTATAATGAAGACAACTACAGAGCAAAAAGAGGAAAAGTATAACTACAGAATTCTAAATGGGAAGGAAGTTGAGTAGATTTTAAGATAAAACAAAGTAGAATGGGAAAGAAGTCAATAAATTACAGGGTAACCTTGAATAAACTTAATACACCTTAACATCAAATCAAAAGGGAAATCCATGAAGATTTTGTAAAAATTAAAACATGGAAGAAATTGAGAAGAAAATGCACAGAAAAAATATGAACTCAGCACAGGAAAACATGTGTAACAAAGAAACCAGCAGTACCGCAGACACACACAAAAAACACACAGCAATTAACTGCAATCAGTTCATACACATCAATATTTATGCTGAATGTCAATGGATTAAATGAACCAGTCAAGAAGACAGACTGTAGCAGAATGGATAAAAAAAATCATTGCTGTTGTTAGTGACATTGATTTGTAATGATACTGTACAGGGTTTCTGAGGAGCAACTGCTGCATTTGAACCACCAACTTTGTGATTAAAACACACTTTACAGTCAAGTGCTTATCCTATAGCACCACACCAGTATTCTGGATTAGAAAAATATTCTGTCTTCAAGAGACACACTTTTACACACAAAGATTAAAAATTAAAAAATTAAAATTAAAAAAATATATATATATATCAAGCTAATGGCAATAAAAAATGATCAGGAGTGGTAATATTAATTTCTGATAAAATATACTTTAAGACAAAAACCAGTTTAAAAGACAAAGAAGCATATTATCTCATAATTAAAGGGTAAATTGAACAAGAGTATATACCATAATAAATATCTATGCTCCCAATAAATCAGCCTCAAAATACATAAGTCAAACTCTAACAGAATTGAAGAAACAAACAGAAACTCTACAATGATAGTTGTTGTTGTTAGGTGTTGTTGAGTCCATACCAACTCATAGTGACCTTAAGCACAACAGAATGAAACACTGCCCAGTTCTGCAACCATCTCAAAATTGTTGCCATGCTTAAGCCCATTGCTGCTGCCACTGTGCCAATCCATATCATTAAGAGTCTGATCATTTTTCACTGACCCTCCATTTTAAGAATCATGATGTTCTACTCCATGGACTGGTCTCTCCTGATAATATGTTCAAAGTATAAGAGAAAGTCTGGCCTCTAAGAAGCATTCTGGTTGTATTTCTTCCAACACACGTTTGTTTGTTCTTCTGGCAGTCCATGGTATTTTTAATATTATTCTCCAACACCATAAATCAAATGAATCAATTCTTCTAGGGTCTTTCTTACTTATTTCCCAACTTTCATATGCATATGAGGTTATTTAAAATACCATGGCTTGGGTCAGGGACACCTTTAGTTCACAAATGGACAATTTATCTTTGACAAAGGGCACATATTAAATGGGAATGAGTCTCCTCAATAAAGAATGCTGGCAAACTGTAAATTCATTTGCAGAAGAATGAAACAAAACCCTTATTTCACACTATATACAAAAAAGGAACTCAACATGGATTGAAGACCTAACACCCAGAACTATAAAGATCATCAATGAAAAAATACGAACTAACTTAGGGCCTCTAATACGTGGCATAAATACACTATCAAACATTACAAAAAACACACAACCAGTAGAAGACAAAATGAATGACTGAAACCTTCTAAAAATCATACATTTATGTGCATCAAAAGATTTCACCAAAAAGGTAAATATGGAGCCACACACTGGGAAACAATTTTTTTGCAATGACATATCAGAGAAGGGGACTATTGTCTAAAATTTATTTTTAAAACTACAACATATCTACAAAAAAAAAGACAAACAACCCATTTAAAAACTATAGGTACAGGACATGAATTGATACTTCATAAGGAAGACATTCAGGCAGTCAACAAACAGTTGAAGAAATGTTCAAGATCATTAGCTATTTTAGTTCTTAAGTGCAGTTGAGTTGGTTCAGACTCATAACAACCCTGAATAGGGTTTCTGAAGAGCGGCCGGTAGATTTAAACCAATGACCTTGCAGTTCAAACTGACCTTGTGGTCCAGTGCATATTCTACAGTGCCACACAGAGGTGCAAACCAAAGCAACAATGAGCTGTTATCTCATAGCAGCATTAATAGCAATGTTAAAAAAAAAAAAAAAAAAACAACAGAAAATAACTGGCAAGCCTGTGCATAGACTGGGACCCTCTACATTGCTGGTAAGACTGTAAAATGGCACTTAACAACAACATACATACATACCCATACTATATACACCACATATCAGACACAGTACTCACCACATACCCACATTACATACAACACATACACTATATCACACACACACTACACATACACACACAAAGCCCATAGAACACGTACTTCCACATACATGCACACACCATACCACAAGCACCCACATATGTGATTTCACACCCTGTGTGTCAATATTACTTGTATTACTGTGAAAGTTTCATGTCCAGGGCAGTGCTGTACCATAGAAGATATAGTGATGACGGGAATATTCTACATCTACCCTGCTCAGTACAATGGCCAGTAGCCATGCATGTGGTCTTTTGCTATGTGGCCTGTTTGACAGTGTCAGTCTGAAGACCTGAGCAGTGACCCTGGAAATTTCTGCCCTGGAGCTTTATAAGTTTTATACCATTGCCTGGAATTTCCTATCTTTCACCCAAGTTGAACTCTTAGCCAGTCTCCAGCCACACGGGAATTCTGTACTTTCTGCCTGCTCTTAGCTACTTTGAAAGGGAACTTCCACCCCCTGGAATGCCCATGCTCCTCAAATGAAGGAGATGGTCAGTGGCTACTTGTGGTCTATAAATTCTGCTTCTCAAGCAGATTCCAAAGACCATGACACTTTGAGCTCTGAGGTTTTCAGGTAGAGTTCACTCTGGGATGAAGTAATTGTGATCAAGATGCAGAGAGCGTCTGGCCTTGTGAAACAGAAGACCGTGGAACTGCTTCTTGTGCCTTCTACTTCTCCCAAGACTCCTCAGGGTGGATCTGCACTCCTCAGCAAGACCTATCAGTTCTGCTCACTTGGACGCTGCCCACGTTCCTTCTCTAGCTTCCTCCTTTCCTTTGTGCTCCAGGCCTTAGCCCACTGCTATGATTCTGCCTCATAGCGGTTCTATAGGACAGCGTGAAACCACATCATAGGATTTCTCAGGTTGTAATCAGGCTGCGAAACTCAGGGTCAGCAGTTCGAAACTACCAGCTGTTCTGCAGGAGAAAGATGAGGCTTTCTGCTCCCATAAAGATTTACAGCCTCAGACACCCTGTATAGGGTCGCTATGAGTCGGAACCGACTCCACAGCACACAACAACAACAAATTTTTACAGAGGAGCGGGTAGTGTGTTTAAATGACTGATTTTGTGGTTAGCAGCCCAATGCTTAGCTCAGCTTGTGCTGCTGAATTGGTTCTAACTCAGAGTGACCCTGTATAGGGTTTCCCAGGAGCAGCTCGGTGGGTTTTAACCATTGACTTTGTGGTTAGCTGTCCATTTGGTTATCCTATAGCTCTATGCCTTGTTGTTGTTGTTAAGTGCTGTTGAGTTAGTTATGACTCATAATGACCCACCCTGTACAGGGTTTCCGAGGAGCAGCACAGGGTTTCTGAGGAGCAGCTGGTAGGTTTGAACTGTTGACCTTGTGGTTCAAAATCCAGTGTGGATCCTACAGCCCCACACCAGGAGTCCAGCTCCATGTCTTAAACTCCTCAAATACCTAACTCAGTCCTCCACCCCTATCCCTGCACAACAAAAGAAAAGAATGCCTTCTTTGCTCTTTAGTGGCCAACTTCTTTTTCCAATCTTGCTCTACTTGCCTATCGTAAAAGACTTATCTTTACTGCTGATGGAAACATTGTAATTCCTTCCGGTTTTCTAGTCACTTCTTCTCAAGGCCCTTCCTACCTGTCCATCCTCTATCCTTCCCTATACAACAGGTAACACCTATCATAGACCCTCTTGAAATCCACCTGTCACCTCATGCATTACCTTTAGTATCTGGGGAGTGAGTGATGACCACAGCACCGAGTAGACCCACTGCTTGCTAACCCACATCTTACTTGCAAGGGGCATGTGTGTCTCCATCCTTTTGTATTTGTGAGCCCTCTTTCTTAATTTCATATTCATTATCTCTCTTTCCACTTCCTTCTGTTTAGAGTGAGTATGTGGCAATTATCATTCTAGAATTGTACAGCATTGTTGACATTTATGGAGATGTCCAGGGATGTCAGGACTCATTAACATTTAAGAGTCACTTTAGATAGGCTTCCTGTTTGATCACTAACTGATCACTTTAGAAGATTCTAGAAAATAAAATAATGTGCTAAGAAATGACTTTGCCAGTCTCCTGAAAGAATACCTGCATTAAAAAAAAAAAAAATTAAGTGACAGATAATACTAGATGAAGCTCTCTATTATAAAGATGATGTGTTGTTGTTGTTAAGTGCTATCGAGTAGGTTCTAACTCATAGCAACCTTGTATAGGATTTCCAAGGAGTCACTGGTGAATTTGAATCACCAACCTTCAGTTAGCAACCTAAAAGTGCTTATTGTACAGCATCACACTAGGCAGAGTAAAATTATCATTTGTACTTAAGTCTCCCATGATGTTCCTGTGGCAAGTGAGCCTTAGAGATATTGAATCAGGCAGGAGTCAGGGCCTTAATGAACAATATGGGTAAGGGATTTATGATAAGAATTAGACCTTTGACAATTGTTTGAGTAACTGTGGAGGATACAAGGTCATAGGGGTCACCAAGAAATTGGATACAGCTTGTCACTGAAGAGAGGCCATGGTGGAGGGACTTGTGGAAATATCTACACAGTATCCACTATGGGTGTCTACAAAGAAGCATCAATTCTTGGACAGCAGGGATAGAAGGTGAGCTGGATCCAGGCAGAAGAGAATAAGGACACATTGACTCTACCTGTACGTCTGCATCTGCTCATCATGGTGTCCAACTACCTTGACCAGTTTTTGAATTTTGTGGTCACTGGCAACAGTAGTGACGTTAGCCCAGGATCAGACAGTGTTTATTTCTGCTGTGCATATGGTTGCTATTGGGTGAGTATTGACTCGATGGCACCTAACAACAACAACAACAACCACATTTCAGCAGCACAAATCTTGTCTTGATTTCTCTTTTGTGAACTCTAACCCAGACTCCTACAGGAAAGGGGTTTCTGGAAACTATACTTCCCAGGTAAGGAGTCGCAACAATATAAATTGACACAGGTGTGTTGCAGAAGCACTGGAGTGGAAAACTGAATGGCTGCTGAAAGAGCCAGGAAAGGTGAGATAAGGATACAGGGAATGCTTAGAGCAGGGTGGGAACAGGAGAAAAGCCTGGGTTCCAGAGGGCATTGCAAAACCAAGGCCATGATCATGTATTTGAGCACAGCAAGGTCTCCTAATGAGGGTGGCAACGTAAAAGGAAGTACCTGGAGCTGACCACAGGTTTTTCTGCTATAAGACAAACCAGTGTTCTTCTCTATGTGTGTGGCCACAGAAGGCCTCTCCTCTGAAATCTCTCTTCTCCAAGGAATGACAAGTCACTAAAACATCCCAAACCTCTACTCTCTGACTTTGATTTCCACATCTAAAATTTGGACAGTTATGTTACAAGCTATTGGAAAGACTAAATAAAATATGTAAGTGGCATTAGTGAGCTGAAATGGACATGTATCGGTCATTTTGAATTGGACAATCATATGGTTTACTCTGCTGGAAACAACAAAAAGAACATTTCAATATTTATCTTGAAGTACAATGCTGTCTGTGATAGTATAGTAACCATAGTAACCATACGCCTTTAAGGAAGACCCGTTAACGTCACTATTATAGAAATTTGTGCACCAACTATTGAAATCAGTGATTATGAAATTGAAGAATTCTACCAACTTCATTAGTATGAAATTGATCTGTCTTGCAATCAAGATGCATTGATAATTGCTGCTGATTGGAATCCAAAAGGAGGAAACAAGAAGGATCTGTGCCTGGAAACTATTGCCTTGGTGGTAGAAATGATGCTAGAGATCACATGATAGAAATTTGCAAGACCAATGGTTTATTCATTGCAAATATCTTTTTCCAACAACAGAAACTATACAAGTGGACCTCACCAGATGGAAGACACAGGAATCAAATTGACTACACATGTGGGAAGAGACAATGGAGAACTCAATGTCATCAGCCAAAACTAGGCCAGGAACTGATTGTGGAACAGATTAACAATTGCTCATATGTTTAAGTTCAGGTTGAAGTTGAAGAAAATTAAAACATATCCACAAGAGTCGATTATGATCTTAAGTATGTTGTTGTTGTTGTTGTTGTTGTTGTTGTTAAGTGCCGTTGAGTTGGTTCCGACCCATAGCGACCCTGTATAGGGTTTCCGAGGAGCAGCTGGTGAGCTTGAACTGCCGCCCTTGCAGTTCAAATGGCTTTGCAGTCTGGCGCATTAACTCACAGTGCCACACCAGGACTCCAACCTTAAGTATATCCAACCTGAATTTAGAGATCATCTCAAGAACAGATTTGATGCATTAGGCACTAATAGTAATTAACCAGAAGATTTATGGGATGACATCAAGAACATCATTAAGAAAGCAAAAGATCATTAAAAAGACAGGAAAGAAAGAAGAGACAAAAGTAGATGTCACAAGAGACTCTGAAACTTGCTTTTGAGCACAAAGAAACTGGAGGAAATAAAAGAGCTGAACAGAGAATTTAAAGGGTAGCTTGAGAAGACAAAGTCATATATTTTTGTGATATGTGCAAAGACCTGGAATTAGAACACAAAAAGGGAAGAACGTACCCAGCATTTCTCAAGCTGAAAGAAATGAAGAAGAAATTCAGGCCTCGGGTTGAATACTGAAGGATTCTTTGGGAAAATATTGAATGATACTGGAAATATCAAAAGAAGATGGAAGGACTACATCATCACTGTAGCAAAAATAATTGGTCGATGTTCAGTTATTTCAAGAAGTACCATATAATCAAGGACTGATGGTACTGAAAAAAGAAGTCCAAACAGCATTGAAGGCACTGACAAAAAAACAAGACTCCAGGGGCTTACAGAATATAAATTGAAATGTTTCAACAAACCGATATAGCACTAGAAGCACTCACTCATCTATGCCAAGAAATATGGAGGACAACTACCTGGCCAACCAATTGGAAGAGTTCTATATTTGTGCTCATTCTAAAGAAAGATAACCCAATGAATTGTGGAAATCATCTAACAAGATCGCTGATATCACATGCAAGTAAAATTTTGCTGAAGATCATTCAAGAATGATTGCAGCAGTAAATCAACAGGAAACTGACAGAAATTAAAGCTACATTCAGAAGAGGATGTGGAATAAGGGGTATCATTGCTGATGCTAGATGGATCTTGACTGAAATCAGAGAATACTATAAATATGGTTACTTGTCCTTTATTGACTATGCAAAGATATTCAAATGTAGGACTCATAGAAAACAATGAATAAAATGGAAAAGAATGGGTACTCCAGATCACTTAATTGTGCTCATTAGCAATGATGCCATTTGAACATAACAAAAGATACTGAATTGTTTAAAATCAGGAAATGTATGTACCAGAGTTGTATCCTTTTACTATACTTATTTAATCTGTATGCTGAGCAAATAATCTGAAAAATTAGGTGATATGAAGAAGAATGTGGTATCAGGATTGGAGGATGACTCATTAACAACCTGTGATATGAAGATGACACAACCCTGCTGGCTGAAAGTGAAGAAGACTTGAAATCTTTACTGATGATAATCAAAAATTATAGTCTTCAGCATGGATTGCACTTCAATGTAAAAAAAAAATGAAAATACTCATAACTGGACCAAAGAATAACATGTTAAAGAGAGAAAAGACTGAAGTTGCCAAATAATTCATTTTGCTTTGATCCACAATCCATGCTCATGGAACCAGCAGTCAGTAAATCAAATGATGTATTGCATTAGACAAATCTTCTGCAAAAGACCTCTTTAAAGTGCTCAAGAGCAAAGATGTCAGTTTGAGGACGAAGGTGCACTTAGTCCAAGTCATTATATTTTCAATTGCTTCATATGCAATGGGTGTTGGACAGTGAATGGAGGAATGGAGAAGAATCAATGGATTTGAAATATGTTGTTGGAGAAGAATATTGAAAGTACTATGGACTGCCAGAAGAACAAACAACTTTATCTTGGAAGAAGTACAGCCACAATGCTTTAGAAGCACGGATGGTGAGACTTTGTCTCTCATGCTTTGAACATATTAGTAGGGATCAGTCCCTAGAGAAGGACATCATGCTTGGAAAAGTGGAGGGTCAGCAAAAAAGAGGAAGACCCCAACAAGATGGATTGATCTTGCTGGACACAAAAATAGGTTAAAACACAACAACAATCGTGAGGATGATGCAAGCCCAGACAGTGTTGCATTCTGTTTTGCATAGGGTCACTATGAGTGGGAACTGATTTGACGGCACCTATCAACAACAACAACAACAACAACAACATAATATAATTAACACACTTGCTTGCTGACTGAAAGGCTGGATGTTTGAGTCCAACCAGAGGCAGTTTGGAAGAAAGGCCTGATGCTTTACATCTGAATATCAGTCATTGAAAATCCTGTGGAGCACAGTTCTGGTCTTGGAATTGACTCCGAGAAAACTGTATTTATTTTATTAATTTCTTCAAAGGCATATTAAAGTGCTAATGAATTTTCCATTACACACAGTTGGTCACTGACAAAGCTGTAACTCACACCTTGTAGTTTCTAATTCAGTCTACTGCTCTTGCCACTCCACCTGACAGAAGAGTTGACAGCAGTTGTTGTGTTCTGTCTGTTGCATTCCTAAATAACAACATAATCTCCTCATTTATAGATCATGTTTTTGGAACTGGTCAGTACTGAGAATGGGTTATTGAGGGTTCATTTATATTTTTTTCATAGCATCCAATGCAAAACAGCCAATGGTAACACCTGCACAAGTGAAAGACATCTTGGGTTGAGTCAATTATTTTGTTTAGCTGTAAAGCTCAAGCCCATAGCCCAGTCTGGCTGGGCCTGCATCCTAGCCCCCTGGGTGAACTGATGCTAAGAGGAGAGCATGGAGGCAGTCAATGCATGGATGTTCAATCAGAGTTGGTCAAATTGTGAAGAGAATGGCTTACGGCTTGTCATCATCACACACATTCTTAGTATTTTTGTACTTTCTTTTCTGAAATAGTCCCTATCTAAGTTCCTGTGTCTTTTAGGTCAACTGACTCCTCTAATCACAGAGCAAACATCTTCACACCAAGTCTTTAGAGATAGATGGAGGTTGGAGGCAGAAAAACAACCATTAAACAAAACTATAGACTATAAGTATAGTACAAAGATGGTTGCAGGACAACTGCATATTTATTATGTCCCTTCTAGCCAAATGTCTCCATCTTGTGTTATAGTGTAAATCTGAGCCTCTATGCCACGTGTGGTTGGTAAGGATTTATAAGCATAGAGGCTAGGATTTATAATCTATGAACCTCTATGCTTGTGGTTTGGAGTCCTGGTGTGACACTGTAGAATCATGCGCTTGACAGCAAGGTCAGTTTGAGCCACAAGGTAAGTGGTTCAAACCCACCAGCCACTCCTTGGAAACTCTTCACAGGGTCACTGTGAGTCAGAACCTACCGGATGGCACTTAACAACAACAACAATGCTTGTGGTTATGAACCAATTTTGAAAAGAGTTGCTCAGGAGTAAAGATTAAGGTGTGATGGAGTATTGATGTAGTGCTGTGGGTTAATACACTGCACTGCAAGGCCAGTTTGGATAGCAATGTCGGCAGTTCAAACTCACCAGCTGCTCCTCGGAAACCCTGTAAGGTTGCTATGGGTTGAAACTGACTTGACAGCACTGAACAACAACAACAAAGAGTAAAGATTACAATGGATGGAAGTATTAAGAATGCCCCCACCTCAGCAGAGGAGGTGACTCAAGTCACCACTCTTAATTTCCCTTGAGGACATGGTCTGTCTCCTATTTATAAGGCTGCTTTGGGAAACCTTGCTCTCATGTCCTGGATCTTGCATCAGCCCATCACCTGACCTGATTCACAGGCCCCCGCAGTCTCATGCATCAACAGCTTGTCATCAGACCTGACAATTTTGGTTTCTCAGCCCCTGAGACTATGTAGACAAGAAGATTCATCTAGACTGATCTCTGAACTATAGGTTTGGGGCTAGCCTCCACAATTTCATGAGCCATTTCTTTTGACAATTGTGAATTTTGTGAGACTTGTAACATGTGCAGAATGTTGGGACTTGAGGGAAGGAGGAGTGGTGATTGATATCAAAGTCTATGGAGGGACATAACATGTCGGAGAGGATGAACAGATTTAACCTACAATTCATAGGGACCAGCTCTGTGTTGATTTTTTGTTTGTTTATTTTTATTGTGAATTATGTGTTAGTTTACATGGGTGAACATTATCTTTACATTCATCCTATCGTATTTCATTTCATTGCAATGATCACAATCCCCTACATGCATCATCAAACAGCCAAAGGGTACACCCCACATGCCTGCCCCTCAGCCGCCAGCCCACATCCCCTCTCCCTCCCTGAGTCCAAAGTCCTCAGCTGCCCCTTCTGTCCACATCATTGCCTCTGCCTCCATCCCTAGTGTCACTACCTCCCTGGCAGGGTCTCGGATTTGGCTTTTCTCCCTTGATGGTTCCAGGGATCTCTGCTCCTGGACTGCAAAATCAGCCACTTCTCTCCTTTATGTTACCAAATATTTACGTTTACCTTTCCAATGCTGTGTTGACTTTTATAAAAGAAATTATTCATGCAATGATAAACTGAGTCTACCTAATCTACACAGGGTGACTTGAGTTTCCTAAAGTTTCTCTTGGTTCCTTCAGTAACCAGGATTACCCTCATTGGGAAAAGCAGCATGAAGGTCAGCATAGAGCTGCCAGACACTGTAGAACATAGTCCTCAAAAGAAATGCATCTTCAGCTTTACTGCCTTTGATGTTCTTCCACAGAAACATTTGGCAAGAGAAGAAACTGTAGATGGGGAGTAGAGAGAGGGCCTCTACTTTTTTTTATCTGAGGGTAGCCCCATAGGCAAGCTGTTGTTTGCAGAGGAAATGCATTCATAGACGTAAGGAGTTAATCAGACAGCTGTTTGGGGGCCCTTGATATTGAAACAAAAAAGAAAGAAAGAAAGAAAAATCTTTGGCTGTGAAATCACCATAGGCAGAACATATGCAGTGCATGCCAGAGACGCCATGTCTTTGTAAAAGAAAAGGTGAGGGACTAGGAAGTCTGTACATAAGATCTGAACATGTATGCCCCCAAGCTGCCCTTGGTGTCATTTGTCTGCACTCGTACCAACCATGTTTTAAACCAGGATAAAGGAGGCCGCATAGGAAAGGCAGTTGCTGCAACTAAGTGGGAAAAGTGCCCATCAGATTACTCAAGCACAGCACCTGCAATTTTGTTATAAAGGTGATGGACCATCATTGTTAGGAACGTTCTATAGCTGAGGGGACAAATATATAGCAAAGAGGCCTGCCGAGGTGCTGATGTTTGAAGGCAGGCGTTTCTTGTAGACCCTCTCAGCATTTCATTACCAGAACCACCTGCCTGTAAAATTATTACCAAGCCAGTGAGAGTGTTTGAGGCTGTAATTCCACTGTGTGACCAACAAACATTTCTATTACTCTGTAATAAAGAAGAACTTAAGACCGTGTCATGCTTGGGCCATCTTTAGTTGGTAAAAAAAAAAACAACCTCTATCCTCTATCCTTTATTATCCTTGAGGAAAATAGTTGTAACTATTTACAACACTTGTACAGAGATTTTCCATTTCGAATACACATTATACTTTATGATTTAATTTCATTTAAGCTCTATCCTCCCCACTGCTACCTCAGCAGCTGTCATGTGCACTCTGATACAAATGAGAAGTACAGCCCCAAGAGCTGGACATTGAGCTAATGTGTGGAGTGGCCAAGAGTACTGGTCACGAAGTTAGACCTCCATTCATCTTACAGGGTGGCTTGTTGTTAACTGCCGTCGAGTTGATTCTGACTCATAGTGACCCTGTATGGGGTTTCTGAGGAGCAGTTTTTTCTGTTTTTTTTTTTTTTTGTGTGTGTGTGTGTGTGTTTTTTCTGAGTTTGAACTGTTGGCCTTGCTTTTCAAAACTGCCCTTGCAGTTCTGTGCTTATCCTACAATACCACACCCAGATTCACACGTTGGCAATGTGACCTCAAATTGTCCTAATTTCTGTGAACCTTGTCTGTCATATGGCATTGATAATTGCCCCCACTTCATGGAAATTTTTGTGAATACTAAGAATGAAGAATGAGCAGTGCTTGGTAACAGTTAACATTTCAATAAATATTAGTGGTTTTTACTATCAGCATGGCCTTTGTTCTTCTCTATTGAGTTACAGCGCTCTCTAAGGAGGCTGAAATCGCCACAAACACCAGCCTGTTTAAGGCATGCCTCACTCTGGCTTAAACTCAAAAAGAGCTCTGTCTAGCAAAATTCAAAATGAGGACAAATAGCTATAAACATCCATTAATGATGGGAACATGGAATGCATGAAATACGAATCTAGGCAAATTGGAAGTTGTCAAAAATGAAGTGGAGTATATAAAGATCAGTATCCTAGGCATTAGTGAACTGAAATGGACTGGTATTGGCCATTTTGAATGTGAAATTATACTGTTTACTATACTTGGGATGGACTCCTGGTGTGGTGCTGTAGGATCATTGTTGTTGTTAAGTGCCGTCGAGTTGGTTCCGATCCATGGCGACTCTGTACAGGGTTTCTGAGGGTGTAAATCTTTAGGGGAGTAGAAAGCCTCATCTTTTTCCTGTGGAGCGGCTGGTAGTTTCAAACAGCTGACCTTAAGGTTCACAGCCCGATTCGTAACCACTACGATACGGACTGTTAACCACAAGTTTCAAATACCACAGCTGCTCCTCGGAAACTCTATAGGATCACTATGAGTTGGAACCAACTCAACCACATTTAACAACAACAAATGCTGGGGATAACAAAATTGAAGAGGAGTGACATTGCATTCATCACTAAGCAGAACATTTCAAGATCTATCTTCAAGTGCAATGTTGGCTGTGATTGGATAATATCCATATGCCTACAAGGAAGAATAGTTAATGCCTCTATTATTAAAATTTATACATCAACACTAAAGCCAATGATGATGAAGTTGAAGAATTCTATCAACTTCTTCAGTGTGAAACTGATCAATCATGCAATCAAGATGTATTGATAATTACTGGTAATTGGAATGTGAAGGTTGGAAACAAAGAGGAAGAATTAGTAGTTGGAAAATATGGCCTTGGTGATATAAATGATGTTGGAGGTCACATGATGGAATTTTCCAAGACCAATGGCATAGTCATAGCAAATGACTTCTTTAAGTGACATAAAAGATGACTATACATATGACCTCACCAGATGCTAGTGCTGGTTATGTGCCAAGGAGTCAGTTCTGACTCATAGCAAACCTGTATAGGCTTTCAGAGGCTGAAAATCTTTATGGGAGCAGAAAGTCTTATTTTTTCTCCCATGGAACCACTGGTAGTTTTGAACTGCTGACCGTGAAATTAGCAGCCTGACTCGCAATCACTATGCTACCAGAGCTCTTTCACCAGCTGGAAGACAAAAAAATCAAATTGACTATATTTATGGAAAGAGAGAGTAGAAATACTCCATATCATCAGACAATATAAGGCTAAGGGCAGACTGTAGAACAGACCATTAATTGCTCATATGCAAGTTCTGATAGAAACTGAAGAAAAATTTTAAAAATCCATGAGAGCAAAAATATGAATTTGCACATATCTGACCAAGTGAATTTAGAGATCATTTTAAGAAGAGATATGATGCATTAGACACTAAAGATGAAAGACCAGAAGAGTTATGGCATGGCATTAATAGCAACATAGATGAAGAAAGCATAGGTCATTAAGAAAACAAGAAAGAAAGGAGAGAACAAAATGGATGTCAGAAGAGGCTCTGAAACTTGCTCTTCAGTGTAGAGATGCTAAAACAAATGGAAGAAATGAGGAGGTAAAAGACTTGGACATAAAATTTCAAAGGGCAACTAGAAAAGACAAAATCAAGTATAATGAAATGTGCAAAGACCTGGAGTTAGAAACCAAAAGGGAAGAACACACTCCATATCATATTTCTCAAGCTGAAAGAACTAAAGAAAAATTTAAGGTTGACTTGTGTTATTGAGACAAAATAATGAATGATACAGAAAGCATCCAAAGAAGGTGGAAGGAATATACAGTCACTGTACCAAAAAAAAAAAAAAAAAGGTTTCTGTTCAACTATTTCAAGAGATATCATATGATGAAGAGCCAATTGTACTAAAGGTATACTGTAGGCATTGGCAAAGAACAAGACTTTGGGGAATTTATGGAATATAAATAGAAATATTTCAATAAACTGATGCAGCACTGGAGGTATTCACTCATCTGTGCCAAGAAATTTGGAAGATAGCTACCTGGCCAACTGATTGTGCTCATTCTAACGAGAGGTGACCCAGTGGAATGCAGAAATAATTGAACACTATCATAAATATCACATGCAAGTAAAATTTTGCTGAAGATAAAAAGTGGCTGTACCAATATTGACAGGGAACTGTTAGAAACTCAAGTTGTAATCAGAAGAGGATATGGAATGAGGGATGTCATTGCTTATGTCAGATGGATTTTGGCTTAAAACAGAGAATACCAGAAAGATGTTTACCTGTGTTTTATTGACTAGGCAAAGGCTTTTGCCTGTGCAGATCATGACATACTATGGATAACATTGTAAAGAATGAGTATTCCAGCACTCACAAGGAATCTGTACATAGATCAAAAGTCAGTCATTTGAACAAAACAAAAAGATAATGAAAGGTTTAAAATGTGCTCCAGGGTTGCATTCTTTCATCATACTTATTAAATATGTATACTGATCAAATAACCTGAGAAGCTGGATTGTATGAAAAAAGAACTTAACATCATCATTGGAGGAAGACTCATTAACATCCTGTGATATGCAGATGATAAAAAGTTGCTTACTGAAAGTGAAGAGGACTTAAAACACTTACTGATGAAGATCAAAGATCACAGACTTAATTATGGATTGTACTACAATTCATATAAAACAAAAATCATCACAAATGGATCAATAAATAGCATCATGGTAAATGGAGAAATGATTGTCAAAGACTTCATTTTGCTTGAATCCAATATCAACATTCATGGAAGTAGCAGTCAAGAAATCAAATGATGTATTGCATTAGGCAAATCTGTTGGAGAAGACCTGTTTAAAGTTTTCAAGAGCAGAGGTATCAGTTTGATGACTTAAGTGTATCTGGCTCAAGTCTTGGTGTCTTCAATTCCCTCATATGCATGTAAAAGTTGGACAATAATTAGGGAAGATCATGGAACATTTGGTGCATTTGCGTTATGGTGTTTGAAAAGAATATTAAAAGTACCATGGACTGTCAGAAGAAAATCTATATCTGAAGTATAGCCAGACTGCTCCTTAGAAGCCAGAAGGGAGAGACTTTGTCTCTCATGCTTCAGATATATTATCAGGAGAGAACAGTCCCCAGGGAAGAGCATCATGCAGAAAAAAAAAAGAGGAAAACGCCTAATGAAATGGTTGGCGCAGTGCCAGCAGCAATAGACTGAAGATTAATAACAGTTTGAAGCTGGCACAGGACTGGACAGTGTTTTGTTCCATTTTGCCTAGTATCTCTATGAGTTGGAACTGACTCTATGGCACCTAATGACAACAACCACCTCTGACTATACTGCATAATCTTTTGGAAATGATTCCAATAGCATCTCTAGCAACCAGTTCAACTTGCATGTTACTGGATCAGTTCCATTTGTGCCATCCCTTTGCTCCAGGGCGCTGTCCACTGTCCACAGTGAAGGCTGTCTTGAAACCTGTGCTACTGCCAACATCTTATAGTACTAGGGAGTGTAGATGTGGAGTGATTTACCTGTGAGGCTAAACATTTGGAGATGTTGGAGGGGTCCTTGTGTGGTGCTATAGGATAAGTACTGGATTGCTAACTGCAAAGTCAGAGGTTCAAATCCATCAGCCACCCTTTGGAAACTCTACACAGGGTAGATATGAGTGAGAACCAACTTGACAGCATTTAACAACAACAATAACCTTGGTGGAAGGTGTTCTGGTGGTCCAATGGTTAAGCACTTGGCTGTTAACCAAAATGTCAGACGTTTGAACCCATCAGTAACTCCATGGAAAAAAGTTTTGGTGTTCTACTCGCATATAAATTACATCCTAGAAAACCTCAGGGGCAGTGGTATTCTGTCACATGGGGTCTTTATCGATTGGAATCGACTTGAGAACACCAAATAACAACAACAGGTCCTAGTGACACAATTGTTAAGTGCTCTGTACTAATGGAAAAGTTGCTATTTTAAACCTACCCAACATCACTGTGGAGAAAGATCTGGCAATCTACCTCTGTAAAGATTATAGTCAAGAAAGCCCTATGAGGCAACTCTGGCTTGTCATATGGGGTCACTAGGTGTTGGAATCAACTTGGTGGTACCTAATAGCAACATTAGTGTTTTAAATAATCTAATTTCTTGGCTTTTCATTCAGTATCACTAGAATAATTTTTATGCAGAATATGGAAAACAGTCTGTAAGTGTAGAGATGGCATGGGGGCCACATCTGACCTCCTCTGAATTCAAAAGGGGATAGGAGAATCAAACCCAATATCTGACCAAGCCTGATTCCTATGAGGCAGAAGTCAGACATGCCTCCAACCTCTAACCACTTTTTTTTTTTTTTACCAGATCAAGAAAACCACTGATGAAACCAAGGAAAACATAGATAAATCTATAAAAGAGTTCAGAAAGCAAACTGACAAATGAAAAAATGAGAACCATACAAAAACAATTATTAGAAAGTCAAAATATTAATA
>NW_006408557.1:13861903-13862718 GCF_000296735.1 Chrysochloris asiatica | reverse complement strand
TATCAACTAAAACTCAACCCAGATATAGAAGCATTCAAAGTAAAACAGATCTTCAGGACTGAAAAAAGAACCAGAGATACAATTGCAACAAAAGAAAATTTTAGAAAACATAAAATAAAAAGCAGGAATAATTACTGAAGTTCACATATAGAGGAAATCAAGTAGATTTCAAGAAAAAGTTAAATAATAAAAGTAAACCTAACTGTAACCCTTAAAACTAGACCACACCTTACTTCTAACTCTAGCCCAACTTGTACCATTATCACTAACCCTAGTTCTAACCACAACCTGAACACTAAATGAAGTCCTAGGCCTAACCCAGACTTAGCCATAGTCTTAACTCAAACCTTTCCTACTTACTCCTACCCAACCCCTGCCCAGAAAGCAAAAATAGAAGGAAAGAAAAACCACTACACGAATCGATATATTCACACCTATGTTCATTAAGCATTATTCACAATAGCAAAATTATGGAAACAATCTGTGCTTCATCTTCACATCAATAGATGAATGTATAAATAAACTGTGGAATATACATACCAGGGAATACTATGCACATTGAAGAATAATGATGAATCTGGGAAATACCTCATGACATGGTTGAACCTGAAGAATATTATGTGAGTGACGTTGTTGTTGTTGTTATTGTTAAATGCTGTCAAGTCAGTTCTGACTCATAATGACCCTATGTAGAGTTTCCAAGGAGTAGCTGGTGGGTTTGAATTGCATAACCAACCATTTGGTTAGCAGTCCAGTGCTTATCCTACAGCACCATGCCAGGACTACTAATTAAAATTCATCAATCACAAAAGAAC
>NW_006408557.1:13859647-13861588 GCF_000296735.1 Chrysochloris asiatica | reverse complement strand
CGAGAAGCAGCTGGTGAGCTTGACCACCGACTTTGCAGTCCAAACGGCTTTGCAGTCTGGCGCATTAACCCACAGCACCACACCAGGACTCCTAAAGTGTTGTTGCTGTTGTTGTTGTTAAGTGCTGATGAGTCAGTTCTGACCCTCAGAGACTGAGTATAGGGTTTCTGAGGAGCAGCTGGTGAACTTGAACTGCTGACCTTGCAGTTCAAACGGCTTTTCAGTCTGGCTCATTAACCCACAGTGCCATGCCAGACACTGTTAATTTGGGTGAAGGGGAAGACAATATACTCTAAGGGAAAGTCAGCAGAAAATGATCAAGGCAAAGAAAGACACTGAGAAGAGGACAAGAAATAATGGTAGCAAAGGAATCCTGGTGTAGCACTGTGGGATAAATCTTTGAGTCACAAGTTTGCCTGAATCACATGGTTGGTGGTTCAATTTCACCAGCTGCTTCTTGGAAATCCTTTACAGGGTTGCTATGAGTCAGAACAAACTCGAGGGCACTAAACAACATGAATGAATGGATTTCTAGCATGGTGCTGTAGGGTAAACATGGAACCACAAGGGCAGTTTTGAACTGCAAGGTCAGCTGTTCAAACTCACCAGCCACTTTTTGGAACCCTATACAGGCTTGTCATAAGTCGGAACTGACTTGACCAACAACAATAACATGAATGGATACATACACAGACAAGCCGGGTGAACAGGTGGGGAAGGCAAATGAAACTTCACCTATATATATGTTGTTGTTGTTAAGTGCCATTGATTTGGGTTCCTGGTGTAGTGCTGTAGGATCAGCACTGGACTGCAAACCACAAGGTCGGCTGTTCAATCCCACCAGCTACTCCTTTCAAACCCTATACAGGGTTGCTATGAGTCAGAACCAACTCGAAATTTAACAACATCATCATCAACAACATAGCGATCTGAATAGGATTTCCAAGGAGCAGCTGGTAGATTTGAATCACTGACCTTTTGGTTAGCAGTCAATGCAGAACTATGACACCACACTGGAAGTAACAGTAATTGTAATGATGATGCAGGACATGGCAGTGTTTTGTTCTGTTGGGCATGGGGTTGCTATGAGTCAGAAGTGACTCAGCAGTACATAATAAAGGTGACACATGGGTGAGTCAAAAATTATCTGCACTCCGGTTATATTAAAGTGCCCATCTACATCCAGGGCTGATGACAACATTGAGCATGCATGTGAAATTATTTTGTTGAATAGACAAGTAACAGTGGATTACATGGTAAATCATTTGCAAATTAGTCATGGCTTTGCCTTTGAAATAATCCACAATACACTTGGGTTTCAAATAGTTTGTGTGGGATGGGTACTAAAACAACTCATGGAAAATAGAAGTGTTTGAACATCTGGAAACAAAATGTGAACTAATACTCAAAGGAAGGTAAAATTTTTTTTTTTTTAATTGTTACTATGGGGACACCTGAGCCCATGGACAAAGACATAGCCCTGGAGGACTGGAACTGAGAGTGAAGCATTCAGCTGATATGAAGTGAGGGAAGACGCACAAGAACACCCAAACTTGCAGATAGTACCCATTTGACCTAGCCTCAATGGCTTGATAATCAGAACTCGACCAGAGGAAGGTAAAAACAAAACAAAATAAAACCCATTTTTGATAAAGGAAATGAGAGTAAATTGCTACAATTTGATGAACCTGACCTATACTCATGGAGGTAATAGCTCAAAATACCAACAGAGAGGGAAGGAGTCTTCACATCAAATATCAATGCTATCCTCTCTGTACACAGGGTAGATAGGGACGGCCAACTTAAACATTACTACCTAAAATGAGGAGGTGATAAAGGCACGAAGTGAAAATGACTGGCTTAAAAGATTTCAAGAGGGAGTTCATTTTAAGACTGTGTGAGGGAAGATACAGTCCCCACTGACTAGTTTTCATCTTGTCT
>NW_006408557.1:13850533-13859017 GCF_000296735.1 Chrysochloris asiatica | reverse complement strand
AAAGATGGTAGAAAAGCTGAATATCATCAGCCAAAACAAGGTCAGATGCTGACTATGGAACAGATAATAATTGATGGTGTGCTAGGGAGTTGAGGCTATAAATATTTATGGAAGTTGAAAGCCTCATCTTTCTCTGTGGAATAGCTGGTTTCAAACTGCTGACCTTGAGATTAGCAGCCCGACTCAGCCACTATGCCACCAGAGCTCCTTTGCATATACATGCACACATACTCATTTGTATATATATGTTTTGCAGAGGATATTTCTACATATGTATTTTTACTTGCTGTAAATGCATCCATACGTATAGTGGAAGAAACATCAGGCAAAGTTTAGAAAACTTTTTAACCACAACCAAACACCTTGAGGGAATGGGTCACTGGGCCTAGAGACTCAGGACCATAATCTTGAAGGACTTCAAGGCCAACTGGCATATCACAGTCCACAAAGTCAATGCTCTACAAATTACTTTGCTGTATGTTCTACATACTACTTTGGTAAGACTGGGGTCTTAAAAGCTTGAAAGTAGGCATCTAATATATAATGATTTGTCTCTTCATCCACAGCAAAGAAAAGTGAAGAAAAAGAATGAAGAAAGCCTAAGAGTTATGTAGAACTCCATGAAGACGAACAGGATATGGGTGATCAGAATTCTAGAACAGAAAGAGACAAGCACAGAGAAAACTGTCAAAGAGTTTTTGGCTGGAAATATCCCTAACATCATGAAGGACAAGAAAATAATCATACAAGAAGCTGAATGCCAAACACGATAGATCCCAAAAGAAAATCACCAAGACATATCATAATCAACTTTTCCAAAATCAAAGACAAGGAAATATGAAAAGTTACCTGCAAAGGAGAATCAATAAGACTAAGCTCTGATTTGTCAGCAGAAACTCTGCAGGCAAGAAGGCAATGGGAGGACATATACAAAACTCTGAAAGAAAAAAGATTGCCAGCTTAGAATCGTATACCCAGAAAAGCTGTCCTACAAAGATAATGGCAGAATTAGGACATTTCCTGATAAACAGAAATTAAAGGACTTTGTAATGACCAGACAACTTTGCAAAAAATGCTGAAGGATGTTCTTTGGACTTAGAACCAACAACAGAAGACAACAACGTTAGATTACCATACATAACAACACTACCCCAAACTCAATCCTGACATAGATGGATTTAAAGTAAAAAAACAAAACAAAAAAAACAACAACCCTACAAGACTGAAAATCAGGAACCAGAGATAACAGTGTATAATGAAGTCAACAACAAAGCAACAAGAGGGAGTAATGTAGATACAGAACTTCAAAATGGTAAGGAAGTTAAGTAGGTTTGAAGATAAAACAGTTTTAAGCAGGGAAAAAAATTAATAACAGGATAACCTCATAGAAAAAGAATACACCTGCACATCTAGTCAATTCTGACTCATAGAGACTCTGTATAGGGTTTCCAAGGAGCCGCTGGTGGACTTGAACCACCACTTTATAGTTAGCAGCACAGTACTGATCCTTCATTGCCACACCAGATCTATTTAGAACATATGTTATTGTTTAGTGCAATTGAGTTGGTTCCAACTTATAGCGCCCCTGTATAGGGTTTCCAAGGAGTGGCTGGTGGGTTTGAACTGCCCACCCTGTGTTCTCAGTCCACTGCTGATCCACAGCACCACACCAGAACTCCATGAAGGTGTTCTGAAATCACCAACTTCTCTCTCCTCTTGGGAGTCCTATGGTGATCTTATAGGACAGAGAAGAACTGCTCTGTAGTGTTTCTAAAGGTGTAATCTTTATACAGAAACAGACTGCCCTATCTTTCTCCCAACTTGGATTCAAACTGCTGACCTTTCAGTTTGCATCCAAGGACTGAGTCACTGCTTCAGCAGTGCTCCTTAGCAGGACATAACTACTTAGGTAGTTTTTTATCAAAGTTTAATGCTATATACCTTTTTACTTGTGCTGTGTTTATCTGTGGAACATGCCTTCAATCTTAAACTGCTTGTAAATAGCAGGAACCACATTGTTTCCATTTTTATTTCTCACAAAACCAAGGGCTCTGGATTACTTACTAGGTACCCAATAAATTTGAGAGATCTTGAGCAATTTCTTTAAGAATGAACTTGGGCTGCTAGGGGCAGGAAGCAATACACAATAAGACGCCTCTCTTAGTTGTTCTTAAGATGTAGCTACACACTTGAAGCCCTCTGAGGTTCTAATTTTTATATCTTTTGTTAAAGTCCAAGATGATAAAGCAAGTCTGTTTACCAACTCTCTTTCCCTCATCTGTTATTTAAAAAAAAAAGTAAAATTAGTCATCATCCAGCATGCCTTGGGGTGGTGCTGTGGGCTAATGCACTAGATTGCAAAGTCAGTATGAACTACAAGGTCAATGGCTCAAGCTCACCAGCTGCTTGTCGGAAACCCTAGACAGCATCACTAAGGGTTGGAACTGACTTGATGGAACTTAACAACAATAAGAATTATGCCTTGGACTATAAGGTTGGTTTGAATTGCAAGGTCAGGGATTCAAAGTCATAAGCTGCTCCTTGAAAACCCTATACAGTGGTATAACTAGGAATGGACTTAACAGCACTTAACAACAACAACAGTATGCCCTATTGGAGATGGCAGTAACTCCATTCATTAAGAACTGGACTGAGAACCCAGGGTAGGTAGTTTGAGTCCACCAGCTGCCCTATGGGAGAAAGATGAGACTTTCTGCTCATATGAAGATTTAAAGCCTTGGAAATCATACTACAAAGGGTTACTATGAAGTGAAACTGACCAGATGGCACTTAGCAGTAACAAAGTATGCCCTACATGTTGCAAAGATAAGTTGAATAAATTCTTCAAAATTATTTTTTTGTTGATGCTGCCTTTGCTAGAGGGAGTGCCATGGCTCTAAAAGATAAGCACTCTACTGTGAATCACAAGGTAGATGGTTCAAATCTACCAGCTGCTCTGCTGAAGAAAGAGGAGGATTTCTGCTCCTGAAAAGATTTACAGCCTTGGAAACACCATACAGGATCGTTATGAGTCAGAATTGACAACAACCTTAGCTAACAACATCTTGGCCATGGGCAACACCATCAGTAAAATGATCATGTGCTCAATTCCTAGAGAAAAACTCTAGTTTTTCAAGGCCCAAACTTTTAAATCTCTGTCCCTATCTATGTTGGGCCTTAAAGGTGTATTCTTGGCTTGTTTTCAACTTCTCTGGAAGGGTAGAGGGATATTTGTGGCTCATATCTAGATGATTAGATTCATGCTTTTGAGGGGGATGGAGTTTGATGACAACACAAACTTAAGAACATACTCAGTAGGCTGGAAAGAAACATATTAAAAGTGTGAATATGTGTTTGTTCATTGAAGGGTGGTAGCTTCTTGATATCAGATGAAAGAAGAGGTAGAAGAAGGGATTAATGTGGTTCTAGGAGCTCTGGTAGCGTAGTGGTTACGAATCGGGCTGCGAACCTTAAGGTCAGCGGTTCGAAACTACCAGCCGCTCCGCGGGAGAAAGATGAGGCTTTCTACTCCCGTAAAGATTTACACCCTCGGAAACCCTGTACAGGGTCGCTATGGGTCGGACCCGACTCGATGGCACTTAACAACAACAACAACAACAATTTACCCTAACTCCGTTTCATGTTGACACTGGAGCTGCTTTCTATTTAAAGTTCTTAAGGTGGAGTTTTCCTTATTTATTTAATTGGAAATTCCTTTCAGGGACACCAGCATTCTATTCGCTATGATGAAGACATTAGAATATTCTTGTGGTGGCTTTAAGGTAAATCTTAGAAGGAAATATCTCATTGGAATTATAGCAAAATGACACATTCTTGGTTCCCATTTAAAAAAAAAAAAAAGCAAAAACCATACTCACTTTAGCTTTTCTTCTAACCTTGGGGGAAAGAGAGTCCATGGGAAAGGGAAAATTATGGGGTTTTCATAATCACACATCTCCACATAGCGAAATGCAGGCAAATGCTATGTAAAAACACGTGGTAGTTCAAGCTGGGTGGTCAACAGCAACAAGGCACAAAGGGTTGGGGTGTCTGGGGCAAGGAAGGAGCCCAGGGGGAGATAGGAGTCAGGTAGCATACAGGAGACAAGGCAGCCCACATTCAGCTCATGCTGCTGTGGGCAGCGTGAGGGGAGTTTGGAGCCAGTGGACTCATTAGTACCTGGTTATGACTGCAGCCAACCTGATGGCAAACAGGCTATCAAAGCGCTTGTCAGCACTCCTGAATGGGACAAAGAAAAGGCGCATTAATGATTAACTCCGTTAAAAGCTCCAGCTTTTGTATTCCATGGTGCCTGGCCTATCTGGCTGCCATGTGATCAGCCAGGCCATTTTCTAGCAGATTGGTGAAAGCTAGTGAGCAAACACAGGTGGTTCCGAGTTGGCTGTGCTGTCAGGGACAACCGCAGACAGCACCAGCTATGCTGGCAAAATGAGTGGCTCTGTTTGCCTCCACTTCTGCTTCCTGGTGATCCTACTTTTTAAGTCAAATGTCATTTTGCACTCATTCTCAACTCTTCACAGGAGGTGCTAAAAAGAGGGAATACTTCCTATCCCAAGTGGGAAAGGGAGAAACACAGCATCATGTTCTTTGAACCCCTCAATAACATTTGATGACCAAAGGTAGAGACTGGTAAACTAATTAAAACCTCTCTGGTCTTTAAATCTCTGTGAGAGCAAACTTCTCAAAGGGAATTATTTGAGTAATCTTCACCAAAAAGGCAAGCCACAAAAAATGATGTCGCATCTTGCTAGTGCAGATCCCTGCTCAGCGACCCCTGGGAAGGGTTGCTCAGAGATAGCCCTTTAGGGTAAAAACCTATACTTTTCCTGCCTGGAGCCTTTGCAAAACTGACCTTGCCTTGTCATTGTTGTTCAGAGTCAAGGTCCCTCTAGTGGTATTATGCATTATAAGACAAATGCATTTCTTCCACGGCCCACATCTGGCTGACTTTCCTGTCTTGTGCAAATATTTATGTGTGTGTGTTATTGCATGCTGCTTCAACTGTTCACAATCGCACCAGTAGCCATAAAGCACAGATTATCAGCATGAAGTGATAAAGGCCCTGTGAGTCAACACCAGAAATGAACAGAAAATGAAATAAAGTTATAAAAAGAGGACAGCATAAATGTCTACAGAGTATATCAGTCTGGAGATAGTCAAACAATTAGGTACAAAAGAAACGACATTTTATCTTAGTAAACTAACAATACTATTGAAATGGTTACCAATGTTGATATTTAAATATAGCATTCTGCTAGATTCCTAGTTAAAGGGACAAAACAAACAAACAAACAAACAATCCCCATCTGGTCTTTCTACTCAGATGCAGCTCAGAGTATCCAATGCCAGATCAAACACAGCTGCCAAACATAAGCATCACCGTCATTTCCTGAATGATGCTGACCACAGAATGAGCTCAAGCAGGCTCCAGCTCCAAATAGCCTGGCAAGACTACTGTAATTTTTCAATGATATGTGTTTGGGGTTGTAGTTGTTGGGGTGTTAAGTGCTGTTGGGTCGGTTCTGAGTCACAGTAACCCTTTGTAGGGTTACCAAGAGCAGCTGGTGGGTTTGAACTGATGACCTTGAGGTTTGAATCCCAGTGCTAATCCTACAGCACCACATCAGGAGACCATTTGTGGCTGTAGTGGTGTTTACTCTGTACATTTTCCCATCATTGCTAAACTTTACATTTTTTTTAGATAAAGGTAATATTATTATAGGCCCCATGTACTGAGAGCTCTGGTAACATAGCGGTTACGAATCGGGCTGCGAACCTTAAGGTCAGCTGTTCGAAACTACCAGCCGCTCTGCGGGAGAAAGATGAGGCTTTCTACTCCCGTAAAGATTTACACCCTCGGAAACCCTGTACAGGGTCGCTATGGGTCGGAAGCTACTCGATGGCACTTAACAACAACAATGTACTGAGAAAACTTTTGATTATATGCAGAATTCTCACCTTCAAAGAGTAAGCCCTGGGTTTGTTTTCTGAACAATGCAACTCATATGCAGTCACTTGCTTTGAGGTTTCAGCAATTTACAAAGTAAGATGGAGTAGGAAGAAAGGTCTGGTAATCAACTTTTGAAAATCAGCCAATTAAAACCCTGTGGATCACAAAGGTAGATTTTGAAATGGGCCACAGGGATGAGACAGGACCAGGCAGTATTTCATTGCATTGTTCATGGGGACACCATAAAATGGAGTGATAGTAACAACTAGTAGCTAAAACAACAACAAGCTCAAAGAAACAGTGTTAGTTTCAATGTTTTCATTAAATTTGTTAAACAACATAAAGTAGGATAAAAGTCTTAGGGAGTAAACCTAATAGCTGAGTTTTCAGTTCAAAGACATAAGAATGTTCCTATATGTCAGTTTCCTTAAAAGTTCTCAGAGCCTTTTATTTTTGGCTTGACCACTAAATAATTTTTTTTAAAGTTTTTATTGTGAATTGAGTGATAGGTTACATGGAAGAACATTGGTTTTACACTCATTGCTTCATTGCAATGATTACAATCTCCTCTGTGCATCATAATTCAACAGTATTTGCTTCCATTCCCTTTTGTGTGTGTGTGTGTGGAGAATGTACACAAAAACACTCAGGAATATATAATAATTTAAACAACCAAAGGGCATCTTCTGTAAGCCTGCCTTAAATAATTTTTAATTAACTATAATTCTTGGGACCTAAGTAGCAGGCAAAAGTGATACTATTTTTCTGTATGTATCTGAAAGGGAAAAAGCATTTATTTGTTGAAACAATTATCAGCTGAAAGAAATTATTGGACGCTAAGGAAAACTATTAAGGAAACTGATGTATAGAAACATTCTTAACTGACTGAACTGAAAATTCAGCTATCAGTTTTATTCACTAAGGCTTTTATCACACTTTGTGTTGTTCAACAATTCAAAAAGATAACATTGCATTCCTTGCTGTTAGGTGTTCACCGGGTTGGTTTTAACCATAGCAACCCTATACACAACAGGAGGACATGCTGCCCTGTCCTGTGCCTTCTTAACAACTGTTGTTATGTTTGAGTCCATTGTCGCTGCCACTGTGTCAACTCATTTCGCTGGGGGTCTTCCTCTTTTAACCTTCCCTCCACTTTACCAAGCACAATATTGTTCTCCATGGACAGGTCCCTCCTAACAACATGTCCAATGTATGAGAGACAAAGTATTACCATCCTTGCTTCTAAAGAGTATTCTGGTTATACTTCTAAGATTTGTTTGTTCTTCTGGCAGGCCGTGGTATTTTGAATATTCTTTGCCAACACCATAATTCAAATGTGTCAAATAATGAATATGGTCTTCATTATTCACTGTGCAACTTTCACAGGCATATGAAGTGATTGAAAATACTATGACTTGGGTCACTCACATCTTAGTCTTCTAAGTGGCATCTTTGCTCTTTAACTCTTTAAGAGGTCTTATACAGAAGATTTGCCTAATGCACTATGTCTTTTGATTTCTTGACAACTGCTTCCATGAGCACTAATTGTGAATAAAACCAAAGTGAAGTCTTTGACAACTTCAATCTTCTTTCTCTTTATTATGTTATTTATTCTCTAATGATGAGGATTTTTGTTTTCTTTACACTGAGGTACAATCCATACTGAACACTGTGGTCTTTGATCCTCATCAGTAAGGATTTCAAGTCCTCTTCATTTTCAGCAAGCAAAGTTTTGTCCTCTGCCTATTGCAGGTTGTTAATGACTCTTCCTCCAATCCTGATGCCACATTCTTCATATAATCCAGTTTGTCAGATTATTTGCTCAGCATACAGATTGAGTAAATAAGGTGAAAATATACAACCTTGGCTCACGCTTTTCCTGACTTTAAATCATTCAGTATCCTGTTGTTCTGTTTGAACTACTACCTCTTGGTCAGTGTAAAGATGGTTCTTCAGCACAAGTAAGTGTTCTGAAATACCCATTCTTTTAAATTTTATCTATAGTTTGATATGATCCACACAGTCTAATATCTTGCATAGTAAAAGTAGACATTTTTCTGAAATGTTCTGCTTTTAGCTAAGATCATGTGACTTCTGCAATGATATCCCTAGTTCTATTTCCTTTTCTGAATCTGGCTTGAATTTCTGGCCATGCCCTGTCAATGTACTGCTGCAACCATTTTTGAATGATCTTCAGTAAAATTTTGCTTGAATGTAATATTAATGATGTTGTTCAATAATTTCTGCATGCCATTGGGTCACATTTTTGGAATGGGGCAGATACGGATTTCTTCCCATTAGTTGGTCAGATTAAGCTCAGATCTCTCAGCAGAAACCATGCAAGCAAGAAGGCAATGGGGAAACATTTTTAAAACCCTAAAAGACAAAAATTGTCAACCAAGAATCCTTTATCCAGCAAAGTTATCAATCAAATATGATGGTGTAATCAAAACATTCCAAGATAAACAGAAGCTAAGGGATTTTTCCAAAGCCAACCCTGCGCTACAAAACAT
>NW_006408557.1:13845294-13847054 GCF_000296735.1 Chrysochloris asiatica | reverse complement strand
TTTTATATTGTGGTGTAATCCATAATAAAGGTTTTAGTCTTTGATCTTCATCCTTAAGTACTTCAACTCTTCTTCATTTTCAGCAAAAAATATTTTATCTGTGTATTACAAGATTGTTAATGAGTCTTGCTCCAATGCTGATGCTTCATTCTTCTTCATATAGTCCATATTCTCAAATTATTTGCTCAGCATACAAATTCAAAAAGTATGATAAACAGATACAACCCTGACACATTTTCTGATTACAAACCATGCAGTATCCCTTTGTTCTGTTCCAATAGCTGCCTCTTGGTCTATGTACACATTCCTCATGAGCATATTTAAGTGTCCTGAACTTTTCATTCATTGCAATTTTATTCATAATTTTTTTTATGATCTACAAACTTGGATGTCTTTATGTAGTCAATAACTACAAGTAAACATCTTTTTGGCATTTTCTGATTTCAAACAAGATCAATCTGTCATCAGCATTGATAACCCTCACTCCATATATTCTTATCAAACTGGTTTGAATTTCTAGTAGTTCACTGTTGATGTACTGCTGCTAACCATTTCTGAATTCTCTTCAGCAAAATTGTATTTATGTATGATATTAGTGATATTGTTTGATAATTTCTGTATTCTTTTAGATTAGCTCACTTTAGATCTCACTGTTGCTTGACCAGATATTTGTCTTCCATATTTCAGGACATAGATTAGTATGCACTTCCAGCATTGCATCTGTTTGTTGAAACATGGTATTCTGTCAGTTCCTGGAGTTTGTTTTTTGCCAATGTCTCAGTTCAGCTTGGACTTTTTCCTTCAATACCCTTGATTTTAAACATATGCTACCTCCTGAAATGGAATCCTAGTGTGGTGTTGTAAGATAAGCACTGGACCGCAAAGTCAGTTTGAACCACAGGGTTGTCAATTCAAATCCACCAGCTGTGCATCCAAAACCCTATACAGGGCCACTATGAGTTGAAACAAACTCAATGGCACTGAACAACAACTTCCTGAAATGGTTGAACTCAAAAGAATTCTTTTTGGTACAGTGACTCTGTGCATTAGCTTCATCTTTAAAGAAAAACAAAACAAAACAAATTTTATTGTGAATTGAGTGAAGGTTTACAGAACACATCGTCAGTTTTACATTCAACAAATCATATACTTTGTTTAATTTCATTGACTACAATCACCTCAATGTAATATCACTTATCCCATTTCCTTTGTATGATTCTTATCTCCCTACTTCCTTCTTTCCCAAACCTTCTGAAGTTTGTCCTTAGGTAAAACCCCTCTTTTTTATCTTGAATGGCTGACGATTCTTTGATGTGCATACCTTTCTAGTGTTGTCATCTCCTTTATATATTTATCTAATGCTTGACTGGAAATTAAGTCATGAAGGGGAGCTCAAGGCCTACCTGAATGATTCCAAGGGTCATATAGTCTTGGATTCTTTATGTCATGGTGTAATCAGTAATCAATAATACTGATCTTTTTCATAATTTTGAGTTTGGTTTCACGTTTTTTTCCTACTTTATCTAATGTGACACCTTTCAGAGGAGTTGGCAGTGGTAGCTGGGCCCTGTCTAGTTCTTTTGTTCTCAGGGTCATGGAGACTGATGGTACTTTAGTCTTTTGGACTGTTCCCAAACATCTTCAATTTTCTGATTTTTCTTTCCTCCATATAAGGAGCTCTGGTAGCGTAGTGGTTACGAATCGGGCTGGGAACCGCAAGGTCAGCAGTTCGAAACTACCAGCTGTTCCGCGGGAGAAAG
>NW_006408557.1:13842018-13844279 GCF_000296735.1 Chrysochloris asiatica | reverse complement strand
ATTGCGGGTTAAAGTACTGTACTGCAAAGTCAGTTTCAACTGTAAGATTAGAGGTTCAAACTCACCAGCCACTCCTCAGAAACCCTATACACGGTCGCTATGAGTCATAACCAACTCAACGATACTTAACAACAACAACAGTGAGTGAATTGCTCCCCCTTCCCTCCCACCACTGTTAATGTTTCTTTCTAATAGTGGTCTCATACAAGAAACCACAAATGTTTCTTGACTCTTTATAATAGTGGTCTCATACAATATTTGTTCTTTCATGATTGTCTAATATCATTCAGCCTAATATTCTCCAGGCTTATCATGTCATGAGGTGTTTTGCAGACTTATCATCATTCTTCAGTGTTGCATAGTATTTCATTATGTGTATGTATCAATGTTTGTGTATCCATTTTTCCACTGATGGGCATTTAGGTTGTGTCCATATTTTTTCTAGCATGAATAATGCTGTGATGAACGTGGGTGTGCATTTATCTGTTCATGTCACAGCTATTATTCTCTAGCATATATACCAAGTAGAGTGAATGAGATCATATGATATTTTTATTCCCAATTGTTTGAGGAAGCACCATATCATTTCCCGCAATAGTTGCACCATTTTACAGTCCTACCATCAATGTAGAAGGTTCCCAGTCTCTCCACACCCTCACTAGCATTTGTTATTTCTATTTTTTTGAACTTGGCTGTCAACACTGGGGCAAGATGATACCTCATTGTTGTTTTTATTTGTATCTCTCTAATAGCTAATGATCATGAGCATTTTTTCATATGTTTGCTGACCAGTTGAGTGACTTCTTTGGATTTTTTGTCTTTTTCTTGTTGAGATGTTGAACATTTTTATAAATTTTTGGCATTATACCCTTTTCTGATATATCATTAAAAAAATGTTTCTATCACTTGTCTGTCAGTTTGTTGTACTATGATGGCTTGTGTGTTGTTAAGATTCTGGAAGCTATGTCATGGGTATTTTAAATACCAGCAAGGTCACCTATAGTGGACAGGTTTCAACTGAGCTTCCAGACTTTCAAAACAGACTAGGAAGAAGGAGAACAGATGAATTCTGAATATTTATTCATTGGAAACCTTATGAATATTAGTGAAACATTATCATTACCAGAATATTAAATATTGAAACATGATTAAGAGCACCAGAATATTGTCAGATATAGTGCTGGAAAATGAGCCCTTAAGATTAGAAGGCACTCAAAATATGACTGGGGAAAATCTACCTCTGCAAAGTAAAGTTGACTGTGATGATGTGACTGAAGTAAAGCCTTCGGGACCTTCATTTGCTGATGGGACAAAATTCAAAATGAAGAGAAACAGCTGTGAACATTCATTAATAATTGGAAAATGGAATGTACGAAGTATACATCTAGGAACATTGGAAATAACCAAAAATGAAATGGTACATGAACATCGATATCCTAGGCATTAGTGAGCTGAAATGGACAAGTATTGGCCATTTGAATCTGATGATCACATGGTTCACAATACCACAAATGACATGTTGAAGAGGAAAGGTGTTACATTCATCATAAAAAGAACATTTCAAGATCTGTCTTGAAGTATAACACTGTCTGTGAAATCATAGTATCCCTATGCCTCCAAGGAATACCAGTTAATAACACTGTTACTCAAATTTATGCACCAGTAACTAAAATCAATGATGATGAAATAGAAGAATTATACCAATTTCTTAAGTCTAAAATTTATCAAACACACAATTAAGATGTATTGATAATTCTTGCCAATTGGAAAGAAAGGTTGGAAACAAAGAGGAAGAAGCAGTAGTTGGAAAATATGGACTTGATGATAGAAATGATGCTGCAGATTACATTATAGAATTTTTCAAGACAAGTGACTTCTTCATTGGAAATATCCATTTTAAACAACATAAAACACAGCTATATACGTGCACCTCACCAGATGAAATACACAGAAATCAAATTGACTACGTCTGTAGAAATAGATGGCGGAAAAACTCCATAGTATCAGCCAAAACAAGGCCAGGGGCTCATATGCAATTTCAGGCTGAGGCTGAAGAAAATTAAAACAAGTCCACAAGAGCCAACATATAACCTTGAACACATCCCACCTGAATTTAGAGTTCATCTGAAGAATAGATTTGACTCATTAGATGCTAAAGACCAAAGACAAGAAAAGTTGAGGGATGACATCAAAAACATCATTCAGGAAGAAAGCAAAATGTCATTAAGAAGATAAGAAAGAAGAAAAAGACCAAAATGGAC
>NW_006408557.1:13833266-13841178 GCF_000296735.1 Chrysochloris asiatica | reverse complement strand
AGAAGAGGAAATATAATTAGAGATATCATTGCAGATTTCAGGTAAATCTTGGCTGAAAGCAGAGATACCAGAAAGATGTTTACCTGTGCTTTATTGATTGCACAAAGGCTTTTGATTGTGTGGATCATGATGAGCTGTGGACAACATTGTGGAGAATGAGTATTCCAGAACACTCAATTGTGCTCTTAAGGAACCCATATATAGACCAAGAGGCAGTTTTTTAAATAGAACAAGGGAACACTGAATGGTTTAAAATTAGGGAAGGTGTGCCCCAGAGTTGTATTCTTTCACTATACTTATTCAGTCTGTATGCTGAACACATTATTTTAGAAGCTGGATTATATGAAGAAAAATGTGGCAGCAGGATTGGAGGATGACTCATTAACAACCTGTGATATGCAAATGATAACAACCTTGCTTGCTAAAAGAGAAGAAGACTTAAAATACTGATGAAAATCAAAGACCACAACCTTCGGTATAGGTTGCACCTCAATGTAAAGGAAACAAAAATCCTCACCACTGGGCCAATAAAGAACATCCATATAAATGAAGAAAAAAATGAAGTTGTCAAAGACTCCATAAAGCTTGAACAAAGCATCAACACTCATGGAAGCAGCAGTCAAGAAATCTTTAGACAAAACTGCTGCACAAGAACGCTTCAAAGTGTTTAACAACAAAGATGTCAGTTTGAGGACTATGGTGCACCTGACCTAAACCATGGTATTTTCAATAACCTCATATGCATGTGAAAGTTGGACAGTGAATAGGAAGACTGTAGGAGAATTGATGCATTTGAGTTATGGTGTTGGAGGAGAATATTAAAATTACCATGGACTGCCAAAAGAACAAGCAGATCTGTGTTGGAAGAAGTATAACCAGAATACTCCTTGCAAGTCAGGATGGCCAAACTTTGCCTCTCATTCTTTGGACATATCAGAAGGGACCAGTCTCTGGATATATTGTTTTGTGAAGTGTAGGGTAGGAGAAAAAGAGATGGATTGTCACAGTGACAAAAGCAATAGGCTCAAGCATGGCAGTGATTGTGATGTTGACGCAGGACTGGGCATTATTCTGTTCTATTGTGCACAGGGTTGCTATGAGTCAGTGCCAACTTGATTGCACCTAACAACAATAACATAGATTACTTTGGGTATTGTTGACATTCTTATCAATGAGCATGAAATATTTTTCAAGTTTTGTAAATTTAATTCAGTTTCTTGTGATTTATTTTACAGTTTTCTTTACATAGATCTTTTGTTTCTCTGATTAGATTTATTCCTAAACATTTCATCTCTTTGGTGACTATCGTAAATGGTATTGTTTTCTTGTATTCTTTTCAATGCTGTCTTTATTAATTTAAATGTTTCCAACTGATTTTTTTGTTTATATGTTTATTTAAACACTGTCACTTTGTTGAATTTTTCAATGAGTACTAATAAACGTCTTGCCCAGTCTTTGGGATTTCCTAAATATCGGATCATATCATCTGTAAATAATGTTTTACTTTAGCTAAACTGGAAATTTAGATGCCTTTTATTTCCCTTCTTGCCTTATAACACTGGCTAAGATTTCCAGCAAAATATTGTACAGGAAGGGTGATAAACGCTATCCTTATCTGATTCCTGTTCATAAGGGATGTTGGTCTACAATTTACTTCTTAGTGAGGTTTTTACCTGGTTTTGGCATGAGGTGATGCTTGCTTCATCAAATGAATTCAGGAGTTGACTGTCCTTTCCTATGGTCTGGAATAGTTGGAGTAGAACTGGTGTTAGCTCTTCTCTGATTGTTTGGTGGAATTCACTAGTGAAACTTTCTGGGCCTGGATTGTTTTTTGTTGGTAGTTTTAATTTTTTTTTTTTTCAAAGTTTTTATTGTGATTTGAGTGAAGGTTTACAGGGGAGATCATCAGTTTTGCATTCAACAAATTATATACTTTAGTTCATTACAATGATTATCATCTCATCCATGTACCATTAGTTAACAGTATTTCTCTCTATTCATTTTAGCTTTCTCTCTTTTTTTTTTTTTTTAATACTCAAGCATACATAATAATTTAAATCACCAAAGGGCACATTCTGCAAGCCTACTTTCTGGCTGCCAGCTCTCAGTCCTTCTTTTTCCATGAATCTAAGGTTCTCAGCTGCTCCCTCTCTCCATGTCCCCATCTCTGCCTCCATCCTTGGTGTCACTGCTTCTCTGGATAGGGCCCCACATTCTGCTTGAGCTCTTTTCCCTTGATGGTCCTAGGGTCCTCTGTTTCTGGACTGTAAGATTAACTACTCCCCTATTTTGTTACAAAACTACCTTTACAATTGTGACAGTCCCAATTAGTCATGATAACAATTGCTCACTATTGAATCATAAAGATCTTATCCCCATCTCTTTTCACCAGACCCATCTAGAAAAGATGAAAACTACTCAGTAAGGACCCTATCTTCCCCTGCACACTCTTAAACTAAACTCCCTCTTGAGAACTTGTAAGTTAGTCACTTTGTGCATTTATTGCCCCCTCATTTTAGGTAGCCAGTGTCTAAGTTGCCCATCCGTATCTACCCTGTATACATAGGGGATAGCACTGATACTTAATGTGAAGACTTCTTCCCTCTCAGTTGTTATTTTGATCTACTACATCATGAGTATAGGTTAAGTTCATCAAATTGTAGCAATTGACCCTTGTTTTGTTTATCCCCCTCAAAAAAAATTTTTTTTTTAATTTGTCCTTTAGTAGAGTTCTGATTATCAAGACATTGTGGTCAAGTCAAATGGGTACTATCTGAAAGTTTGGGTGTTCTTGTGCATCTCCCCTCACTTCCTATCAGCTGGATGCTTCACTCTCAGCTCTAGCCCTCCATGGCTATGTCCTTTCCATGAGCTCATGTGTACCCAGGTCTCACCACACTTTGGACCAAGCAGCCTTTCCTCTTTTCTCTCTTATCTCCAGGTCAATGGGGATCTATGGAATGTGATTGAACTCAGCCCACTTTTTCATTGCTGCCTTTATCTCTCTTTCACTCACCAATGTGGTTGCCAGCAAGCTTGCATGCCTGCTCATGTGTTTCCTTTGAGTTTTTTTGGTAAGTTTTTAATAACCAGATCAATGTATTTCTTTGTTAATTGGTCTGTTCATGTTTTCTACATCAGTCTATGTTAGTTTAGGTACAGTTTTTCTAGAAATTTGTCCATTTTCTAGGCTTTCAAGTTTGTTTCAAATTCTAATGTATTCATCATAGAATTCTGTTATTATCTTTTTTATTTCTGTTGGTTCTGTTATAATGTCACCAATATAATTTCTTATTCATGTTATATGCATCTTCTCTTTCTTTTCTTTTGTTAGATTTGGCAGTAATGTGTGGATCTTAATAATCTTTTCAAAATAACCAACTTCTTGAAAAAAAACAAAAAAAAAACTTCCTATCTTGTTAATTCTATTGTTTTTCTGTTTCATGTATTTCTGTTCTAATCTTTATTGTTTCTTTTCTTCTTCTGTCTATAGGTTTACCTTGCTGTTCTTTTTATTCCAGTTGTTGCAAATGTTGGCTTGAGATGTTGATTTTTATTCTTTTTTCTTTTCACATGCATGCATTTATTGTTATAAATTGCTTTCTGTTCACTATTTTGGTTTTTTTTTGGTCCCAAAAACTTTGGTATGTTGTGTTTTTATTCTCATTTTTAATTCATTGAATTTTTGAAATTACTATTTTATTTCTTCTATTGTCTTATAGTTTTAAAGCAGGGTGTTATTCAATTTCAATGAATTTGATTTTCCCCCATTGATCTTCCTATTGTTGATTTCTTATTTTATAATTTTGTGATCTGAAAAGATGCTGAGAAGTATTAAATTGATTTAGGCTTGCTTTGTGGAATAACCTATGGTCTGTTCTGGAGAATATTCTATACGCATCAGAAAAGAATGCATGTTGCATTGTTGTTCAGTGGAGTGTTCTATATGAGCCTATGAGGTTTGTTTGATGATTTTATTTCCTCTTTAGGGTTTCTTTCTAGTTATTTTTCCCTTCAAAGAAAGTGATTTATGAAAATTTCTTAATCATATTTTAGAGTTGTCTGTTTCTTTCTTCATTTCTGTTAAAGTTTGATTTATGCATTGAGTCACTTCAATTGGAAGTGTAACGATCTTAATGACTTTATCCTCTTGTTCAGCTGACCCTTTAATCATTAAATCTTATTCTCCTTTGTCTCTTACGATGGTTTTTGCCTTAAAGTCAACTTTATCAGAAATTACTATTGCCATTCTTGTTTGTTTTTTTATTGCTGTTAGCTTGATATTTTTTTCCATCCTTTGATTTTTAGTCTATTTTTGTCCTTGTGTATCAATTATGTCCCTTGTAGACATAATACTCTAGTCCAATAGGTAAGAAAAAGAAAAGTCATAAAATCAGACAAGAAGAATAAAAATGATCTCTATTTGCAAATAATGTGGTTGGATACAGCAGTGAGTCAAAAAGTATTGCTGCCGAGGGTCCAGGTCAGGATTATTCCAAACAAAACATACTTAGACATGTCTCTGTAATCAGTGGATGGCTGCAAACAAGTTCTTTTAATAATATACTTGACTTAGTTTCATTGTTGTTGGTAAATGCAGGGGGAGTCAGTTCCAACTCATAGTGACCCTGTATAGAATCTTCAAGGAGCAACTGGTATATATGAACCTCTGAATTTGTGGTTAGCTGTCCAATGTTTATATTATAGTGCCATGTACAAACACAAAACCACAAACAATTTTGAAGTCAAGGCTATTATGAGATTTTAAACAAAACTCAAGTGGACACTTTCCCAAATCATTGAAACTTTGTAACAAATTTACAGAATTCTGTTACACAGTAAACAAAAGTTTTTTGATGGATCACACATATTAATGAAGGTCAAGAAGACCTCAAAGAAGAGGCAAGAAAGGGAAGACCGTTACCCTAGACAAATGAAGAAATTATGACTGAAGTCTAGAAACTGGTGGAAGGAGACTATGGAATTATCATTGATGCAGTAGCTATTGAAGTTGGAATCTCACACGGTTCACTATTTTCAATTTTCAGTGAACATTTTGTCCTCAGCAAGCTTTCAGTTCGATGAGTGTAAAAAGCATTGCAATAAGATTAGCTAGCTCAAAGATCTGGTCTTTCTAACAGACTTTTAATCAAGATGATAGTGAACAAAGACAATTTTATGGAAGGAATTATGACTGAGGATGAGCCTTGGGATTACCAATATGATCCAGTTTGTAAAGTCCAATCAAAACAGTGACTTCTGGGGAGATCTGCCGAGCCAGTTAAATCCAAGGCAGAGAGATCAACTCAGAAGGTTATGGCAACTATTTTTAGGGTTGTTGTTGTTGTTAAGTGCCGTTGAGTTGATTCCAACCCATAGTGACCCTGTATTGGATTCATGAGGAGCAGCTGGTGAGCTTGAATCACCAACCTTGAAATTCAAACTGACTTTGCAGTCCAGCACATTAACCCACAGTGCCATATTTTTACATATCAGTAATCTTGATAAATTTTCTCAAAGGACTCAGGACAATGAAGAAATTTTAAGACAATTGGAAGTTGCATTAAGTGAGATAAAATCAGGAAATTTGTGTTGAGGAATCTTTTCCATCATGACAAGGCTGCCCTATGAGAATTTCTTTGGGAAACCTTACCCACCCACCACCCAGGAGCCCTTCAGACTTCTATTTATTCTCTAAACTACAAAAACATTGAAAAGGAACATAATTTGCCATTTTGATGTGGTGTAAATTGTAGAGCACAGAATTCTCTGGAGAAGGGTTAGAGGGATGGAAATATCTTCTTTAGAAGAGTATAGACCTAGATGGAGGATGTGTTGAAAAACAATAGCTTTACATTGTGATACTTTTGTTTAATAAAGGTTTCTATGATTTTGTAGCATCCCAAGAATTTTGATATAAATTGACTTGAACGTTATTTGCATTTGAGGTGTATTGTCTTATTTTATTATTTTACATTTTCCAATTTATGAACACATATATCACCACTTACTTAGATCTTCTTTGGTGTCTTTGATCAATATTTTATATATTTTAGTATAAAAGTCCTGTACAAGTTAGATATATTTACACTTATTTTACTTTTTTGAGCAATTGGAAATTATGCTGTATTCTAACATTGGTGTCCATGTGTTCATTGAAAAGATATAGAAATACGTTATTGTTTTTATATGCTTATCTTGTATCCTATGACCTTGCTGAACTCATCTAGTGTATCATTTTGGCAGAATTGAAAACCACAATATTAGTTATAGACATAGTTATCAACATAAATAAAATATCAGAGAAAGAGTTGGTGGTGCAGTAATAAATATTTATTTATAGTTTATACCCATTAAGATAGGAAATGAAGCAGCCTCAAATATTAAAATACTCAGGGACCATAATTAAACTTTGATACGCCCTTTGTAAATTGAAAATCAAGCCAATATTATTGGTTTCTCACTAACTTTTCCCATAAAATAAAATAAAAAAGAGGAAGAAAAGCTTAATGAAATGGAAGGCTTATTGCAGTTTGTTTTCCAGTCCATTAACAAATTTATTGCAGGCATGTTAAGTGAGAACTCTGTACTTGGCAAAGCCACTTTTTGATACCCTCATGCATACTGCCATGGATCACCAGCTCACTCTATAACTGTCATTCTGTCCCTGATTGGCTAGCAAGGAAGAGCATTGTTTTCAAATAACCATTCTCTGGGGTACAGTAGGGGGCCCCCAAATCTTCTAGCTTATAGCTGCTTCATAACCACAGTATTTCTTGGGGTCTCCTTAGTCCCACAAATGTTTCATTTCCCAAAGGGGAGAAAACTCCCTTTTGAAAATGGAAGGTGGGAAGTGATATGGTGTTAATCAATACACCCAGTGATAAATGTTTATCTTGGGCAGAAAGCAAATAAAGGCAGTTTAGAGAGTCCTTTATTGCCTGCAGTATGGTCTGATTCACTGTTAGCAGCTGGAGTCTCTTTTAGATCACAAGCATAAAAGTTTAAGAATTTACTATTTATTTCTTCTTGCTGAAGTGTTGAGAACAAACTGAAAAAGGGTTACTAAGACTGTTTTTTTAGTTGCCAGCAAGTCAGTTCACAATAAATGACAACCATATGCACAACAAGATCAAAACGTTTAGGTCCATAGCATTTTCATTGGCTGATTTTTGAAAGGAGATTGCCAGAACTTTTCTTTGTGTACATCTTAGCCTGGAACTGCCACTGGAACCTGCTCAGCAACCATGCGTCTCCACGGACAGATAAGTAGTTGCATATGAGAAGGATTTACTGGGAGTTGATCCCTGGCTTCCTATGTATGATTTTTGTTTGTTAAAGTTGTAGCACCAACATTGCAAACACTGTGTATGTTAAGGGAATCTCAAAATCTAGCTATGATAGACTCACCTGCTGGGCTGGGAGTTTTAAAACACAGACTGATGAGTGCTACTCTCAGAGATTCTGATTCTAGAAGCTTGAGCTGAGGCCTGAGAGTTTGCATTTCTTATGCTGTTGCTCCCACCATACTGTGTTGGTTTGTGTATATGCTGCTATGATGCTAGAAGCTATGCCACTGATATTTTAAATACCAAAAAGGTCACCCATGACAGACAGGTGTCATCAGAGCTTCTAGACTAAATCAGACTAGGAAGGGTAGACAGACTACTTCTGAATAGTTGTTCCTGTTGTTCTTAAGTGCCGTTGAGTCACTTGGTGAGTCCCTAAGAATACACCAACATACAGTCATCAAGTGAATAACATTAAAATACCACCAAGTGGTTCAAAAGCAGCATTTTCTGTTCACATGAAGAAACATGACAGAATGGCTCAAACAAGTAAACAAGAGACAGAGATAGAAGATACTTTTGAGGGTAAAAAAGGTATCGGGATTACCTGAAAAAGAATTTAA
>NW_006408557.1:13763111-13831041 GCF_000296735.1 Chrysochloris asiatica | reverse complement strand
TCTTTCTCCTGCGGAGCGGCTGGTAGTTTCGAACTGCTGACCTTGCAGTTCGCAGCCCGATTCGTAACCACTACGCTAAGGTAGTCAGCAAAAAATAATGAAGTCAAAGTAAGACGCTTTGTTAAGTCAAAATTTAAATGCATCCAAAGTAAATGCTACTGTATGTGCAATTGTGCAATAAAAATAATCTATGAGTAAATCCATAGATAGAAGGATATGAGACTATAGCCATAAATGTATACAGGTTTGACAGAGGATATTTCTACATATTTATCTCTGCTGCATATATATCTATGAATATAATGTAGAATATTGGGTGCATAGTTATGAAAACTTTTTAGCCATAACCAAACGCTTTGATACACTTTGATAGACTGAGTTACTGACCCTGAACACAAAAGTCAATTGGCATAGCACAGTATACAAAGAGATTAAACAGCCATCTAAGATGCAACTATTGGCTTCTTCCTGTCCAGGGCAATGAAGAATGAAAAAATCAAAGATCCATGAAAACAATTAGTCCAATGAACTAATGGACCATGAAAACATCAACCTTTACAACCCTGAGAATAGAATTAGATGATGTCTAGTTACCAGTATGGACTTTTCTGAAACAGATCACATTAAAATATCTTTGATAGTGAGAGGAAAATATGGAATGAATTTCAAAATCATAAAACAAAAACAGGCTTACTAGTAAGACCGAGACTAGTTCAACTCCCCAAATTTTGGTTATTAGTTAACCTTCAGACCTAAAAATTAATTCATCTCTGTGCCTCAATTTTCAGCCAAACATTAGACAAGCATATAATGTGAACAATAATACTAGGGAGGTAAACACTCCATAGAATAATAAACCACTTGAGATCACAAGGGTAGCATTTGCCCAACAAATTAACTCAGAAGGGTTAAAAACAGAGGAATGGGAAAGGGAAACACAGGGAGGAAGTGAGATATCCAATGTCACATTGTGAGACTCATAATCAATTACATGAAACAAAATGTGTCTGAATTGTTGAATGGAAAACGGATTGACTCTGTAAATCTTCACTCAATTCACAATACTTTTTTTTTTCTTTTAGTTTATTGCAATTTTTTAAAAAGTTAAATTGGCATGTTGTTGTCATTCACAGTTTCTGTGAGTTGATTCTGACCCATGGTGACCCCATGTGTGCAGAGCAGAACTGCCTTCCATAAAACTCCCAAGGTTATGACAGCAAATTTCCAGACTTATCTTCTAAGGTACCACTATGTGAGTTTGAACTGACTTTTCAGCTACTATTCTACTATTTAACCATTTTTGCCATCTAGTGGATCTCCAGATTTGTATATGTATGCATGTGTGCTGTTGATTGTCTTGTGGTTCAAACAGAATTTCCGATCAAGTGCTTATCCTACAGCACCACAATTCTATGTATAAAATGTTTAAAATACATACCAAAATGTTAGTAGTCCTAATCCTTGAGTGCTGGTATGATTTTTATTGTATGATTTTTATTATTGACTTCTCAGTTTCTTAAAGAAATAATTTTTATAGACCTAAACTGTTTTCAGAATTTCTTAGCCGAGTTTTTTAGTCTCACATAGTTCCTTCTCATGCTTCATTATAGGCAGATTAATGGACAGTTTTTAGTGGTTTGGGGTAAACCGATGTATGTCATGACAAGTTTTATTCTGAGACTTCCTGGTGTAAACTCTTATGTATTTCCACGTTTGTGGGACTGACCATGTTCTTATCACTAGGGAGGTCATTTGCATAACCAGCGGAGCAGCTGGCTGTTTCAGTCCTTGTTCTTTAGTGTAGAGATATGGTCAGGCAGCTTCTAGGAGAAGAACACAAGTGGGGTCACAGGAGCAGGTCTGACACAGTTTGAGTGACAAAACTCAGGGGTGGTTTATTCTTTGTGCATCCACACTTCTGTTTCCAGACAGAGAACTCATATGCAAGTGAGACTGTATTAAGTAAGTATTCTAGGCTAAGAAGTTAGGAAGTGGGAAAAGCAGAGGACAAAAGGAGCATGAGGGTGACTTCAACCAGAGTCTGTGAGGACTCCGAGGTAGAAGTTACACATTAGCGTTGTTCCACACAAAGGTAAGCTGTGCTTTATTCTCCTGTACTCAACCATTGGTCAGGGTTGCCCCCAAACCAAATCAAACCCACTGTCACTGAGTCAATTCCAGCTCATAGTGACCCTATATTTCTGATATTTTGTCTTCACAAGAGCAGACAGCTTCATTTGGTTAGCAGCCCAGTCCTTAATACACACCGCCACCAAGAGTCCTTTAAGTTTGCCTAAGAGCGAAGTAAGTTCCCAGACACTTGTGATGTTGGCATGAATTAAGGTTTTCTGGTAGCAACAAAGAAGAGCTTTGATGATCTGTCACTGCTTCTTGGTAACAAACCAAAAAAACCCCCAAGTCTTCATAGAGTCAATTTGGACTCATGCTGACCTCATGTGCAGAACAGAACTGCTTCATAGAATTTTCAAGGCCTTTTGGAAGTAGATAACCAGGCTTTCCTTCCAAGGTGCCTCTGCATGTGTTCCAACCATCAACCTTTTTGTTAGTAGCCCAGAACTTAACCATCTAAGGATTCTTCTCTTAAACCCCTTGCACTGGGTATTCTACAAATCTTCCCGGGCCTGTGCACTCACAGTTTGTCAGACTCTTGGGGATTGAAGTCAATGAAGACCTCAGAACAGCCTGCCTCCTTACTTGGTTGTGAACAATAATGCAGAGGAAAGTATTAAGACAACATTCAAATAAGAGCACAAGTGGAATGTGGGATGCTTTCCAAAGAAGCAGCAACACCAGAGATGGAGGCAGAGATGAGGACATGGAGAGAGAGAGAGTATCTGAGGACTCTAGATTCATGGAAAGACTGCTGGTGGCCAGGGGGTGGGCTTGCAGAATGTGCCCTTTGGTTGTTTAAATTATTATATAGTCCTGAGTGTTTTTGTGTGCATCCCCTCACCACCACCCCCACACACACAAAAGACCCAGAGGGAATAGAAACAAATACTGTTGAATAATGATGCATGGAGGAGATTGTAATCATTGCAATCAAACGATAAGTGTAAAACCTATGTTCTCCATGTAAACTATCATTCAGTTCACAATAAAAACTTGAAAAAAATAAAGACAACATTCAAATAGACAGTGTGTTCCTGTCATCTTGAGCCACAATTTTCCTTGGCTCAAAGAAGGGACACCTGACACCACCCTCACACCCACACTCAAACAGGAACCGTAATAAGTTTAAACTGCAACCTGGAATGGCTGATCCAAGTGCTTTGTTGTGAAGGTTCTCAGTCCCCATGTGAATTCTGAGAAGAAAGCCAGTGTCTGTTATAGATGTTCACCAGGGGCTTGTGGAAAGGCAGGGTGGACCCCTGTGCCCTGTGGTTTCCATTCTTACTTTCCTCAGGGGCCAAAACTCTTCTGGAAAAATTCATCTCATAGTCTACACCTTTTGCTTGTCAAGAAGATCTTTCCTTTTTGTTTCCCCCCTCCCCCTTTCTCTTTTTCTCTCCCCTCCCCCTTTATCCCACTTTGGCTCTTCCAGGTTTTTATTCTATAAACACTTTGCAGTCTTTGTGACATGGACTCATTCAGGACATGTTTACAGTACTTAATAACATCTCCCTGAGAAATAATGAGAATGCCTTTAAAGGTTGTCTTCCTTTCCGTGCAAGCAGCAACTGCATGGAGGCTGTGAGATGAGGCCTGGGGTCTGGTCAGAGAAAATTGACTTAATTTCTTTTCACCACATGAAGTGGAGTGCCTGGATGATCTGACCTAAATGCGGGGCCTAAAAACCAATTAATTCTGAATTGTGAATTTGTGAGCACATCAAGCTGTGTGTGGAATTCCCGATGAGGCAGACACTGCATACCTGGCTTATTTACAAAATGTGAATATTTTCCCACATAAAAATACTTAATGGTCCATTATTAGGGGGCAGTTTCAATCATATTAAAGCTCAGCTCAAATACATGTAAGGGATCTCCATGACCTTCTGATTGAAATTAAAACCCTCAACCTTCCTTTAAGTTCCTCAGCAGTGAAGCCCCAACCTCCCCTCCCTTTGATTGAACTTCGCCTATTGTACCAGTTGGAGTCCTGGGGTGGCTCTGTGGGTTAAGGCACTGGACTGCAAAGTCAGTTTGACTCACAAGTTTGGTGGTTCGGACTCACCAGTTGCTCCTAGGAAACCCTATACAGGGTCGCTATGGGTTGGAACTGACTCAACAGCACTTAGCAACAACAATGGTACCAGTTGCTCTGGAGTTGACTCCAATTCAGAGTAGAATTGTGCTGCATAGGATTTTCAGTGGTTGATTTTTTCAAGTAGTTGGCCAGACCTTTCTTCTGAGATGCCTGTGGGTAGATTTGAATCTCCAACCTTTCAGTTAGCAGCTAAGTAAATAAGTAGTTAATAATTTACACCACTCAAGGACTCCTAAACTCACCCATGGGTCTTTTAATGGGGTGCAGAGAAGACTATGGAATCAGCTAGATTCTAATTTCACATTTACCTCCAACTGTATTGTTCTGGAGTGAGGGTATGTGTTATGTTGCTATGCATAGTCAGTGAGATGAGATCCCTTTGTCGTCAATGAAGATGAGGAAATACACAACTCACCACCCTATAAGGATCTTGCAGTGTCTACCACTGTGCAGCTCTTCATTTGGTTCCTCTCTGCCTGGGAAATTAGCTCCAATGTGACTATATCCATTTAGTTCATAACAACTTGTTTGTGAGAAACAAAAATTAACCAGGGGTAGCATTCGCTTTAAGGACCAAAGAAGAAACAATTTAAGAAAAATAAATAACACTAAATCAAATGTCTACAATAGAGCCATAACTAGCACACTATGAAAGCATATACTGAAAAATCAAACCTACTGCCGTCGAGTTGATTCTGACTCATCACGACCCCGTCAGGATAGGGTAGAACTGATCCAGAGGGTTTCCAAAGCTGCAAATCTTTAGGGAAGCTGACTGGCACATCTTTTTCCCCAGGGGCAGCTGGTGGGATGAACCAGTGAACCTTTGTGTTGGCAGCTGAATGCTCACTGGGACTCCTATGAGAACACAATATTGTTGCTTCAGTGCCAATGAATTAGTTTCAACTCATAGCAATCCTGAACAGGGCTTCCAAGGAATGACGGGTGGGTTTGAAACACCGACCTTGCAGTTCAAACTGACCTTGTGGTTCAGTGCTTATCCTACAGTGCCACACCAGGACTTCTATATGAGGACACATTGCTGTTGTTGTTTAGTGCCATCGAATAGGTTCTGACTTATACTGGCCTTGTATGGGATTTCTAAGGAACAGCTGGTGAGTCTGAACTGCTGGTGAGACTTGTGGCTCGAAGTCCTGTGCTGATCCTACAGAGCCATATTGTTGTTGTTGTTGTTATGTGCCGTGGAGTCGGTTCCAACTCATAGCGACCCTGCACAGGGTTTCCAAGGCTGTTAATCTTTACGGGAGCAGAATGCCTCATCTTTCTCCCGCGGAGCAGCTGGTAGTTTTGAACTGCTGACTTTGCGGTTCGCAGCCCAATTCGTAGCCACTATGCTACCCGAGCACCTTACAGAGCCATATTAGGAGCTGATGATGTGTGTGGTATATAATATGACATGTGTGGTGCTTTGTGTGGCTTGTTGTGATGTGATATGTGTGGTGTGTATGTGTGTGTGCATATATGTGTGTTGTGGTGATGATAACTTTTTTTTCACGTGGTAATTGGTGGTGTAGTATGTATGTGTTTGTGCAGAGGGATATGTGTGGGATGTGTATGGGTATGTGTTTAGGGGTGTGTGAGGTGTGTCTGTGGGGTGTGTGTGTAGAGATTGTCTGTGGTATGAGGGCAATGTGTGTGTATTTGATGTGTAATCATGGTGTATACTGGTGGTGTGTATTTGTGATGTGTGAATGTTGTGGGGTGGTGATTCGCAAATCTGATATATATATATATATATATATATATATATATCAGACCAACCTTTTCTCCAACAGCACTTCTTGTTCAGCTGGGTTAAATACTTCATTGCTATGACCATGCAGAACTCAGACACCATACTAACAGTTACAGGGTTTATTAGGGAATTTAACCGATTACAACTCAGGGTCAGAAATGCTCAGGGCACAACGTTCCAGTCAGGATAGCTTCTCCACAGCTTTGCCCACAAGTAGGCCTCACCCTGCCAAGCTAATATTACAGAGCACTTTTGATGGTGTTGGTAGTGTGCCATTGAGTCAGTTCTGATTCATACTGACATTGTACAGGGTTTCCAAGGCTGTAAATCTTTACAGGAGCAGAAAGCCTCATTTTTCTCCTGTGGAACAGCTAGTAGACTCAAACTGCTGACCTTGTGGTTATCAGGCTAATACATAACCCATTATGCTACCAGAGTTCCTTCCTTAAAAAGCTCTTTTAGTGCTACTGAAATGCCTATAGGACATATCACTCCACCATAAGCCTTAGCCTGCAGGCACTTAACTCAAGCTTTGTGGATCAGCAAAACTACCTCCCCTGATTAAGTGCCTGGAGACACCCCACTCTACAAGCAAACTTCCTGACTAAAGTTACTCAGCTTTACTTGTTCCATGGACTGGGAAACCCACTACTCTGTCCTGTAGTCTGACTCTTGGTTCTGCTGTTGCTCCTCTGTCACTCCTCTGATGTCATAGCTTTATGTCCCTAGGTCAAGGAGGGTCAATGCACAGAGACCTCAGAGTCCAAAAGACATGGTCCACTCCTGGTCATTTCTTCTTTATGGTAGCTAGATACTCACTCCTGTTTCTGAGATGGCTCATTTTAAACCCAATAAGATGATAATATTTACCAATCCCCTCATTAGATGTTTAAGTGTTTATAATCACAATCTTGTTAACAATTACTTACAAATGACTCATACAATCCATCAGGATCTTCCCCCACTTTCCAAGGCTATCAGGAAAACATCATTTGGGGGGAGTTTATGAAGACTATGGCTAGAAGAGACATTAAATAATTCACTAGATCACAGGATCCTGAAAAGATTACTGGGAAAGATGGAGTTTGACAAATAGGCATGATTTTCTGAGGAAGCAGTGAGGAAAAAGGTGAGCAAATGGAGGTAACAGCATTAGCAAATATTTGAAATCAGATTCTATTCAGGGCACAGTGTGGAAGCAGTACCTTCCCAATGATGGAGCCAAAGAGTGTGCTTCTTCCTGTGAGAAGTGAAAGCATCTTGGGTTTCTGAGTAGAATGAGGCTAGAATTCCTGCAGCAGCTCAGGATGGATGAGAGAGAATAGAGGAGCATGAGGTGGGGTCAGAGTATGTGAAGGAGTCTGTCACAGTCCTGTACCAGAGCAGCACTGAAACCAGGGAGGGAGGTGTGAGAGAAGGAAAGGGTGTCCAAAAATACCCACCTCATCACCCAAGGGTAGGTTTGCCCCTAGACTTTTATTGACACTAAGGGAAGTAACTCAGCTTCTTGACAAGCAGGCCACAAAATATACTTGCCGATGCAAGCTCTTCAATAATGGAGGATAGGTCTGTCTCAAGTGCCCAGTCTTCCATTCTTTGCAGGACAATCCTGAGGCAGATTCTGCTTAGTTCCTGAGTTCCTAAAATGATTCCCAGGGGGATAGAGACCTAGTTTCCTACAGTATTAACCAGCTCAAAGATGCATCCTTTACTGCTTTTTGTCTGTTTTCCCTGCTCCTCCATATCAGTTTCTGGGTCACTTCTCAAATATAATTCTTCACCACAGACCAAAGTCCTTGTCTTTGGTTCAGCTTTGGGACAACCCAAACTAGGACATTTCAGTCTTCCACGAATGGAACAGATAAGGACCAGTGGAAGACAAGAGTCTATGGTTGCTGCTCCCTTCTGTAGTCCATAGATGGACAATTCTGAGGTACATGAGCTCTTTGGAAGGTCCTAGTGAGAATGAAAGGAGCTCTGGTAGTGTAATGGTTACAAGTCAGGCTGCTAATCTCAAGGTTAGCAGTTTGAAACTACCAGCAGTTCCACAGGAGAAAGATGAGGTTTTCTGCTCCTGTAAAAATTTACAGACTTAGAGGCCCTATACAGGGTTGCTATGAATCAGAACTGACTCCATAGCCCATAACGATCAGCACCCCACAATGAGAATGAGCCTCAGTTATTCACATAAGAGGACTGAACATCAGGTTTTATAACTCCAGGGTTCAAGCTATTCAGGATATGGGTAATTAAATTCCAGGGTTCTAGATCAATTGATGTGATGCTGTAGGATAAGCACTCGACCATAAGGTTGGTTTCAATTGCAAGGTTGTTGGTTCAAACTCACCAGCTGCTTCTCAGAAACTCTATACAGGGTCAGAACCAACCTTATGGCACTTAACAACAAATCAACTTGTGAATATACTCATTCAGTAAATTTGGTATTTATAAACTTGTTCATTTTGAAAAATGCACAAACAAAAGTAGACAAAATAGATGATTGGGACATACTAAAAATTAAAAATTTATCTGCATCAAAAGATGTCACCAGAAGAGTGAAAAGAGAACCAACAGAATGGGAAAAAAACTTTTGCAAATACACATAAGACAAGGGATTCATTTCTAAAATATATAGGAAATTACAATACCTCTACAAGAAAAAGACAAATAACACAATTAAAAAATAGGCATAGGATATGAACAGACACTTGACCAAGGAGGAGATCCAGGCAGCCAACAAACATATGAAGAAATGATCACGATCACTAGCCATTAGAGAGATGCAAATCAAAACAACAATGAGATATCATCTCACACCAACAATAACAGCAAAGGTCAAAAAAGTAGAGGACAATAAATGCAGGTGGGGATGTGGAGAGACTGGGACACTCCTGCATTGCTGGTGGGATTGTAAAATGGTCCAACCTCTCTGGAAAGCAATATGGCACTTCCTCAGAAGGTTGGGAATAGAAATAACTTTTGATCCAGCATTTCCTCTACTTGGTATTTACCCACAAGAAAAACGAGCCACAACACGAGAAGATATATGCACACCAATGTTTATAGCAGCATTATTTACAATAGCAAAAAGATGGAAACAGCCAAAGTGCCCATCAATTGAAGAATGGATAAACAAACTGTGGTACATACACACAACGGAATATTATGCTACCTTGAAGAATAACAAGGAAGTTGCAAGCCACCGCTTAACACGGATGAACCTTGAGGACATTATGTTGAGTGAAATTATCCAGTCACAAAAGGAGAAATACTGCACAGGACCTGTATTGTAAAAGACTACGAAAAATAACCCATACTAAGGGGGCGGGGGGAGATTCTTTGCTGATTACCGGGATTTCGGGGGTGGGGTGAGGGGAGGGAGGGGAAGGTAGAACACAAGATAGGGAATAGACACAGGATAGCTTGGGTGCTAGGGAAGAGGACAATACATAACAAGGGTGAGGGGAATGGAAGAACAAAGCAGATGGGAAAACAATTAGGCAGGTTTGCATGGGTTAAGTGGCACAGAGGTAAATAATAATGTATGCACAACCTTGGAACAACAGGGTTCTGGGATACAGTGATTGAAACATGGTTGGAATGGAGAAAAGGGGGGAATAATGTTAAGATGCTTGGTTGTCTTTTGAATCTTGGTTTCCCTGGCGTACCATTATAAAATAGACACTTGAGGGGAAGAGAAAGGAATAGCCAGAAATATCACCATATAAAGCTCGTAAGTCTGTCTTCTGCCTATAACTGATTGCGATAGCAAAAATGGGGCTACAACATGCCCCATGAAGAAGGTTTCCTGCGGAGCCTATGCATTACATAAGACCATAGGTGGAATCCTGAACTGCATCCAGAATCTTCTCAGGTGGGAAATTTCCACTTGAAAGGACAAGCAGATCAGTCTGGAGCAGTTAGAAGAACAGAAGATACTTCTTGAAAGAAAGTCTGACAGGAAAAATACAAAACAATACAGGCAGCCCAATTGATTACTACAAGAACAAGCAAGTTGCTCACCCAGAAGTCATTAAGACAAGTGGTCGGGTCCCCTCAGGGCAACCCCCCTTCCAAGACTTAGATTCAATGGGAATACACGCTCTGATTGGTGACCACGTTCTTCACTGATAAGGGGGAGTGAGGGAAAAACAGCAATGAAGCTGCGAGCTAAGCCCTACAATGTTCAATAGATTCCTGTGAACCTGGGTGGAGACCTTGTTGGCCAGCAGTGTGGCAAGACCTGGGGACTCTTGGGCCCAGAGTCAGTGACATAGCCAAAGAGGACTAGAGTAGAGAGTGAAGCATCCAGCTAATAAGAAGAGAGGGCATATGCATAAGAACACCCACACTTGCAGCTAATACCCACTTGACCTGGCTCCAATGACTGGATGATCAGAGCTCAATTATCAAAAAGTGAAGCTATTGTTTCTTGACATATCCTTCATCTAGGTCTATACATTTTTGAAGTTGGTGTTTACATCTCTCTAGCTTTTCTCCAAAGAATTCTGCACTCTTTTATTTACATCATACTAAAATGGCAGTTTTGGTAAACTCAGAGGACTCTAATTGTATTCCTTTAAAATGTTCTTTGAGTTTTGAGAACATAAAGAAATCAGAAAAGTCAAGATCAGGAGATTGTAGGTTGAATGAAATAGTGTCACCCAACAACCCTTGCAAATGCTGAAAAATTAGCAGATGTATTATGATAGGAAAAAAAAAAAAATTCCTTGGCATTTTACTGGTCTTTTTCTCACCAATGAAATTTCAATGTTTTAAAAACTTGTTATCATCCAGTCTCCTTCAAGAAAATCTCTCAAGAATTTTCCTTGGGAATTCCAAAAACCAGTTGCTTTAAATTTCTGAGTTGACCTCTCTGCCTTGAATTTAAATGGCCAAGTAATTCCCCTTGGAAGCCACTGTTCTCATTGGACCTTTATATTGAAGACACCCTAATGAGACTAAAAGGAGCGCTAATCTCACAGTCAGCTAATCTCAGTCAGCAGTTCAAAACTACCAGCTTTTTCAATGGAGAAAGATGAGGTTTTCTGCTCCCTTAAAGATTTACAGCCTCAGAAACCCTGTACAGGGTTGCTGTGAGTCAGAACTGATTCCACAGCACATAACCACCACCACCAGTGAGGCTAAGACAAGAGAATTACTGAGAGAATTTGCTTGCAGTCATCTATTGATTACAGAGACATTATCAAAATGGTTTATTTGGAATAAACCTGTGCATGTATGAGCTAGAACCCGGCAGCGATACTTGTAACCTATCTTCCTCCTTCCTTACTAAAACGAACAAGCAGATACTCACAGGGATAACTGCTTTCTGCAGCATTCTGTATGGAAGCAGAGGGCGAGGTATCAAGACACGTGGAGCACATGTAGAAATGCCACCAAATGCAACTTCTGTTTCTTCTGTCACACTCTCTGTTCCTAACCAACTCAATTCATTTTTTGCAATTCCCAAAATTCCAGGACAGAGTATGGTTGACTAAGGACCAGGTATGGTGGGCTGACTCAGGCTGTGATTTAGGTTTAACCAGTGAGTACAAAAGAAAACAAAACAGACAAAACACCAGTTGCTGTCGAGTCCATTTTGACTCATGGTATCCCAATATGTGTCAGAGTAGAATTGTAATTCATGAGCTGACTTTTCTGAAGTAGATCACTAGATTTTAATTCTGAGATACCTTTGGGTAAACTGAACCTGTAAGCTTTTGATGAGCAGTTGAGCAAGTTAACCATTTGTTATTGTTAAATGCTATCTAGTTGGTTCTGACTCATAACGACTAGTAAATAGAAAGGGCAAAAAGAAAGAAGAAACAAAGCAAGTAGCCAGCACACAGCTATGAGGTTTAACCATGGTGGTGTGTATTTATTTTGTTTGTTTGTTGTTGAAATCCCAAGAAATAACCTTTATTTATAACTGGTAAGCCCAAACGTACTCCTTTGACCCTCACCTGACTCAAAGCACAGTCACCTGAGTTAATTGGTTAAAGGTCAGTTGGACTCTCACCTTGTTTCAGGGAAATACGTTTTGTTTTTTTTGAAAGTTTGGATTTCAGGCTTGATTCTCCCTTGCCCTTATTTTCATTTTCTGAGGGAACACTGTTTCAGAACTCTGCTGAATTTATCCAGGAAGACTCAGCTAATAAATTCCTGACTCAAAAGATTAAAGACCTCTATGTACAACATACAAAAAGAAAAAAAATGTCCCTTACATCAGAGTCCTGTTGTTTGTATGCTTTAATCAAACAAAGAATCATATTTGAAAGACAAAGACTAACACAGACTTTACTGTTTTGTAAAATTAGGCTCAATTACTCAAAATATGTTGTCTGCTTTGCTGTCTTTAATGCTTTTATCTTTTTCTGATTTATGGCCATTTCTGATTTATGGCATGTATAAAGGACTATTTCTCTTTAACCCCAGGTAAGCAGGTGTATCTCATTATGCACAATGAGAGTTAGGTATCTTAATCCACTGCAGTTACTTACAACTGGAAGTGCTCATGGTTTTTCATTCCTTTCACCAAACCAGTGGATCTGTGTCATCAAAAATATTCAATTCTGTGTGACAACCATTGACAAAAGAAAAAGAGGAAATTTGGTAGAAGATTATCAGTGGGGGAGACAGTGCTCAATTTATTCTTGGAAAAAGTTTAAGTGTGATTTTGAACAAGTTATTGACTCTCTCTTTTAAAAAATTCTGTGAATTGGAGATTCATAAAAAAAAAATTAGACTAGCTATCTCTTATTTATTAAGTAATTATGACTTTTTCTGTAATATTTTTCATCAATTGAATTTTGAAATATTTTTGTTACAACTTTCAACCACATAGAAAGTACTTTGAATTTTGTTGAAGAAAAAAATAAGTATGAATTAAATTTTTAAAAAAGGTAAAATGAGTGAAGCAATGAGATAACTCAGGAAGATACTGTCTTCTTACAAGGGAGAGACATTGCTTTTTTAGACTTGTTATTTTCCTTTAAAATCAATGAATCATCTGTGTTATTTTACATATGATTTTAAATCAGTTGTGGTCAAGTAGACTCCAATTCATCGTGACTCCATATGCATCAGAGTAGAACTGTGTTCCATAGAGTTTTCAATGTTTGGTCTTTTGGAAGTACATCACAGGACTTTCTTTGGAGATACATCAGAGTGGACTCAAACTTCCAGTCTTTTGATTAGCGTGCTATGTGTTAATCTTTTGCATCACCCAGGGACTCTATATATTATTTAAATGTTTTATCAGCATGTACACTTAAAATATGTAAAACATCCTATAGAAAAGACATCTACAGGCTTGGATTAATAATTAGAAGAGCAAAGTTCTATAAAAAGTTAATTATTATTTAATATAATAGAGACTGGAAGATATTCTGTAGCAGTAAGATGGTGCCATCTTTTACTGAGCATGTTGTTGTTGTCATCAGGTGCCATCATGTCGGAACCAACTCATAGCAACCCCATGCACAGCAGAACGAAACAATGTCCGATCCTGGGCCAACCTCACTACCGCTGCCACACTTGAGTCCATCAATACTGCTACCTGGCCAATCCATCTCACTGGGGGTCTTCCTCTCTTTCTCTGACCCTCCATCTTACCAAGCATGATATCCTTCTCCAGTGACTGTTCCCTCCTGACAATATGTCCAAAGTATGAGAGACGAAGTTTGGCCATCTTGGCCTCTAAGGAGCACTCTGGCTGCACTTCTTCCAAAACAGATCTATTGGTTCTTTTGGCAGTCCATGGCACTTTTAGTATTCTCCTCCAACACCACAACTCAAAGGTAATTACTGAGCATAGTCTTTGTAAACTATTTTCAGATGAGTATTCTGAAGACTGGAGTCCTGGTATGGAGCTGTGGATTAACTTTGCGCTGGACTGCAAAGTTGGTTTCAACTGCAAGGTTGGCAGTTCAAGTTCACCAGCATCTCCTCGGAAACCCTATACAGGGTTGCTATGGGTCACAACTGACTCAACGGTGCTTAACAACAACAACAACAACAAGAATTTTGAAGATGAGTCACAAGCAGTGAGATAGCCTACAGGAAGAAGTTTAGTATTACGATGTTTGAGGACTAGAACATTGTTTTTTTTCAAAGTTGACCAATTGTAACAGATACCATTTACAATGCAACACTTTCAGGTTATGCTAATCAGCTACTCTGGAATTACTAAGTTTATGCATATTTTCTGCAATCAGGACCTTTCAAGAATTGCTTTTCCTTATCCATGTCATTATTGTGTGCTGTTGATTCTGGAACATAGTGATCCTGTAAGATAGATGTTTCCAAGGTTGAAATCTTTACAGAAACAGACTGCTGTATCTTTCTCCAGCATAACTGCTGGTGATTTGAACCTCCAACCTTTGAGTTAGCAGCTAAGAACTTAACCGCTGTGCTTGTAGGACTTACTTTTATCCACACCATGTGTAGGAAATTATAAGTAGTAAACGTTTCCATCACAAAACAACAGCAAAAGGTCTAAGTAGACTGCTGAGAACAAGATTTATTCTTCACCCCATTGTCCAAACTTGGCTGACTTGTGGAAAAGTTTTTAGTCAAGGAACTAAGTTCAGAGCTTAGTTGTGCTGGAAAACCTTCAGGGACTCCTCAAAACTAGCTTTTTAAAACCTTGATATTTTTTGTGATTGGGACTGACATACAGATCAATAAAAATTCTACGCTTCACCATAAAGCTAAGTTGACTAAAACCTTAGATATAAGCACTTCTTAAATTTTTGTCTCAGATCCTCATTGTTGCTTTTGTTGTTGTTAGGTGCCATCAAGTTGGTAGTGAGTCATAATGACAGCATGCACAACAGAAAGGAACACTGCTCAGTCCTGCACCCTCCTCACAATTGTTGTTACACTGAGCCCACTGCTGCTGCCAACACTGTGCTGATCCATCCCATTGCGGTTCTTCATCTTTTTCTCTGACCCTCAACTTTACCCAGCCCAATGCCCTTCTCCAGGGCCTAGTACATCCTGGCAATATGTCTGAAGAATAAAAGAGGAAATCTGGCCATCCTGTATTCCAAGGAGCACTTCGGCTGTATATTTTCCAACACACATATGTTTGTTATTTTGTCAGTCTGTGGTACTTTCAATATTCTCCTCCAACACCTTAATTCAAATTAATCAATTCTTCTATGGTCTTCCTTATTCACTGTTCAACTTTCACATGCATATGTGGTTACTGAAAATACCATTATTGCTTTGGATCAGGAACACCTTAGTCCTCAAACTGACATCTTTGTTCTTGGACACTTTAAAGAGATCTTGTGCAGCAGATTTGTGTAATGCAGAATGTCATTTGATTTCTTGACTGTAGCTTCCATGAGTGTTGATGGTCGATTTTGATAAAATGATAGTTTTCAAATTTTTCTCCATTCATCTTGATGTTATTTATTGGTGCAGTGATAAGGATTTTTGTTTTCTTTACATTGAGGTGCAACCTATATGGAAGGCTGTGATCATTGATCTTCATCAGTAAGTATTTTAAGTCTTCTTCACTTGCAGCATGCAAGTTTGTAACAACTGCATATATCAGATTGTTCCTCCAATCCTGATGTCATGTTCTTTTTCATATAATCCAGCTTCTTGGATTATGTGCTCAGCATACAGACTAAATAAGTATAGTGAAAGAATACAACCTCAGGGCACACCTTTCCTAATTTTAAATCATTTGATGTTTCATTGTTCTGTTTGAACAACTGTCTCTTGTTTTACGTACAAGTTCCTCATGAGCACAATTAAGTGTTCCATAATACTCATTCTCTTCAATGTTGTCCATAGTTTGTAATGATCTACACAATCAATAAAGCACAAGTCACCATCTTTTTGGTATTTGTTGTTGTTGTGAAGTACCATCGAGTCAGTTCTGACCCATAGTGACCCTGTATCGGGTTTCCGAGGAGCTGGTGAGCTTGAACCACTGACCTTGCAGTTCAAATGGATTTGCAGTCTGGTGCATTAACCCACAGTGATATAGGATAGGCTAATATCCATTCACTTACAAGGAAGCCCAGTTAATACCACTATTACTCAAATTTATGCACCAACCACTAAAGCCAGTGAGGATGAAATTGAAGAATCCTACTAACTCTTTGATTCTGAAATTGATCAAATATGCAATGAAGATTTATTGATCATTACTGGAGATTGGAATGCAAAAGTTGGAAACCAAGAGGAAGGATCAGTAGTTGGAAAATATGGCCTTGGTGATAGAAACAATGCTGGAGATTGCATGATAGAATTTTTTAAGAGCAATGATTTTATTGAAAATAACATTTTTAAACAACATAAAAAGATAACTATACACATGAACCTCACCAGATGGAATACGCAAAATTCAACTTGACTGCATCTGTGGAAAGAGATGGTGGAAAAACTTTTTATCATCAGGTCAGGACCAGACTGTGGAACATGAATTGCTCATATGCAAGTTCAAGCTGAAGCTGAATAAAATTAAACAACTCCACGAGAGCAAACATATGACCTTGAAAATATCCCACTTTGAAGAACAGATCTGATGCATTAGACACTAAAAACAGAAGGCCAGTAAAGTTGTGGGATGATGACATTAGTGCTTCATTATGCTCTTAAAGGAGTCCTGGTGTGGCTCTGTAGGTTAATGCACTAGACTGCAAAGCCATTTGAACTGTAACATCAACAGTTCAAGCTCACCAGCTGCTCCTCGGAAACCCTACAGAGGGTAGCTATGGGTCGGAACTGACTTGACGGCACTTAACAACAACAACGCTCTTAAAAATTATTGAAGATCGCAAAGAGTTTTTATTTATGTAAGGTTTAATGATATTGATGTTGAGCATGCTAGAGCTTGGAAACAGAAATTTAAAATATTTTATTAATCTTGAAATAGCAGTAATGAATCCATTAAATGTTAACATGAGTAATGTTTATATATTTGTTGTTGTTGTTAAGTGCCATTGAGTCTACTCCAACCCACAGAGACCCTGTATAGGGTTTCCGAGGAGCAGCTGGTGAGCTTGAACCACCAACCTTGCAGTTCAAATGTCAATGCAGTCTGATGAATTTACCCACAGTACTACACCAGGACTCCAGTGTTTATATATATGTAAAACCAAAAACCGAAGCACTTTATTTTCCTAGACAAACATATTTAGGGAGAAGAGTGGCTTATTTTTTTTAATTTAATATTTCTGAAAATCATTTAAATGCCTAGCTTAGAAAAGGTAAGTGGAATTTCATATCTTCTTCTACATTAAATCTCTTGTCATGTATTATTTTGACTAAAGTATTTGAGGAAAATCTAGCTATAAAAAGTGGTTGTTAGAAAGAGAGCTATTATACTGTCATTTAAAATATTTATATTCTTTTTAGGATCACACTAAAAGTCAATAATGTTAGTTTCGCAAAATTTAGTTATAATGTGACTTGCAGAAAACTTTTCATGTTTTTATGCTAATAAATAACAAAATTTCCTTATTATGGTTACAAATTAAAGAAAGCAAATGATGCAAGTTTTTCTGTGCCAGAACAACCCACCCTCAAAAGGCATAATAAACTTTGTCACAATCCCACTGCCCACTTGCCCCTGCCCCCATAACTTTGGACTTCTCCCAGACCTGTATCTTTCTTCTCTTATAAGTTCACTACATTTTAGAGGGTAAGTGTACTCAATTTGGCACAAAGTGGTGGGAGCTAGAACTTTCACATGAAGGTTCTCTCTACCAGTGCTTTGCTTACTCAAAGACAGACAAACTTTATATTTTATTACATGTTTTATCGACTAAAATGAACCAGATGGGAAAAAAGCCCAAACTTCTTGAGATTTTTTACCTCATTTACCCAATAGCTTATAAAATGTCTGGGCAAAATCTCTCAGAGCTTGACCCAGTAATTGTACCCATTTACATGATAATCTCTTTATTCTGAAAGAGTTTATTGATGCTCAGTAGAGACAGAGTGAAAAATAAACTCTTCATTATGTAAAATAAAATGTTTGGGCAGTAACAAGAAGACATTAAATGTAAGTAGAATTGTACAGTAAACACAGGGACTTTAATGTGATCTCTCTTTGTGTGAGAGACAACTGTTCTCAGAGCACCTGTCCTGACATACCCTCCAGCTATGTGTAGACCCCTGCTCATACAATGAGGATATTGCTACATTCCCTTCACCTTCTTTATAATTTCCCTCCTGCTTGTCTTTTGGACCATTGTTTCCCAACCTTTGTGACTGTGTGCAGATGTGTGTGCCCACAAGGGCTCAATTACCAACCCTTTTGTTGAGATTTTTCTGAAGTAGAGTCAGGAAGCTACAGAAAAAGAAATTCACTAAAAGCCTATCTATCCTACAGCATAAAGCAGTGGTATCTCATTTCATGCATCTTCATGCCACAGAAAACAAGCAAAACTCTGTCCGTAAAGCTCGATCCCATTTCTTTAAGGGGACTACTCAGTATAGAGTCGTTTTGGCAAATGACTTGTAATTTTACAAGCTGATGGGATATTTCCCTACCTAGAGTGTCAGCACCCCCTTCCACATTCAGCAGGTCTCAAATAGTTCATGTGGTCTTAAGCATTATGACTATCAAAGCACTTTTCTTTTAAAAAAAAGATGCCAGAATCTACACTATATGTAAATGTATATATACATATATCCCATCCTGGTTTGTTTCCAGGAGCGAAATCTCTCTGTGGATGTCGTTTTATTTCCCAGGGGACCTACTTGCACTGCCCAGTGGATGGGCCTTCTAGTAAGGAAGACTTCTGAAAATGACTAATGAATTTCTGAATGGCTTACAGCTATTTGCTACCACTATCTATTGCAGATATGCAAGAGACACATTTTCCTTAAAATACAATGAGTATAAATCAGTGTACTTAATCAGTTTACTTTGTGTTCAGGCCAAGAAATGAATCTGATATAATTTTCAGGTGAAACAACTTCAAGTTCATACCAATAAAGAGCTGTTTTAGGTACTTTTGTTCTTTGAATTATAGAGCTATGAATGGCTGCTACTTTGCTTTGACATTCTAAAGTTGGGGAGAACACGCTGACCATAGAAATCCCTGGGGAAAAGGAAATATCTTCATTTTGAACATGGCCAAATGCTGAAATGGAAAGCTAGACTCTAAAATGGGATGATTTCACTGTTGGTTGAATGCTTGCGTTCATGTATCTACTGTTGTATGGGAAATTATCTTTATTAGTAATTAACATCCATTCCCCAACAGATATTTCCAGTAAAAACAGCCAACATTGAGCAACGGAGGCTGGCTTAGATTTGAAAGGTTGTTTTTCTGAGAAGAGCTAAATTGTCAATAGAACTGTCCTCAGAAAGCATTAGTCAATCAATATTCCCTCCAAAGGAGGGAGGAGCCTGATCAGAGGATTAGGCTGGGTCATACTGGGACTGGAGACGTATTCTGTAGTACAAATAGGTAAGGAAAATTCAGGGTGGTTTCAAGTCTCCCTCTTTGTAGTTGCTTGTAATTTAGAGATGTTCTCTATTGAGTTAAGTAGCTTTGGTGGTGCAGTAGTTCAAGTGCTCTACTGCTAACCAAAATGTCATTGATTTGAACCCACTAGTAGTTCCTCAGGGAAGTAGTAATCTGCTTCCCTAAAGATTTACAGCCTTGGAAACTCTGTGCTGTAAGATCACTGTGAGTTGGAATCAACTTGACAGAATGAGTTTGGGATCATTTTGTTAATAAAGACAATCAAATGATACATGTTAATGTGTAGGAAGATTAATGAATGTTTCTTGTATGACAAGGATGGGGAATCTTTTTTCTGACAAAGTTTATAACATCATTTGTGGGCCATACAGAATTATCACCTTAAAAATTAGCCTGCTTATTTGGTCAAACATTAAATTAATTCACCCCTAATGAACAGCAACAACAATGTGATGATTGGAACTGTGGTTGGCTTGGCAGGCACAACAATTTTGTAGGCCCAATATTCCCCACCTTGGGTTTGGATTCCCTAAAAGCTGATATTGAAACAAGGGTATGAGGATGAGAAGTTTATTTGGGAGGTGATTCTAGGAAGCACTGCCCTATGAAGGAGGGGTGTGGAAAGGGAAGGGAAGCTAGCCAATGAAGGATTTGGTATCAAGCCAGTTACTAATGTGGACAACTTTGGCTCAGTGCTGCTGGAGACCTATGGGAAAGTGTGTGGAACATGCCTTAGAATTGTCCCACTCAAGAAGAGAGAGCTTGGGTGTTTATTCATTCACTCTCATCAGTCACCAGTTGAGGTAGTTCCCTGAGGTGTTAATTTCCTGGATCTTAGCTCTGCCCCATGGATGGGTCATGAGTTCTGGAGACTTGAACCTCCAGTAGTCACAGTTGCCTGAATTTGGAAGATGTTGCATGGGCACAGGCAGGAATGGTCTCTTGCTGACTTGGGGACCCATCAATCTACTAGAAAAAGTCAAATTGCTTACATGATAAACCATCCCTGGCAGAGGCAGCAGTCCAGAGACAAACTAACTCAGGAAGTTAGTTTAGATGGCAGCAACAAAGAGTTGAATGAAACTTGAGAGCAAAGAACAGTGACTTTCCTGAAGACAGTTGTCCTGTTGATGTTTCCTAGCTACCAGAGAAAAATCTGTGACTGGCTTCAGATGAAAACTCAGCCCAGTATTTCTTTAGCAGACGTCTGTCAATATATTTGAATCTTCTTCAGGGTTTATGTGTAATTTGTGTACCAAATACATGGAAAAACTGTTGGTATTTTTAGGAGCAATAGAGATTTAGCTTAAAGGACAGATGTTTTTTAGTCTAGAGCAAATGAGGACTCTGGCTTCAGATGAAGGTTAGCTGACAATCCAGATCACTAGTTGTTCCTGTTCACTAGAATTTCATGAGCAGAACTCCACATGCAGGTCAGCTATTATACCTCAGACTTACCAAATGGATGAATATACTAGAAGGACTTTTCACCCACTGTTCCTTCTCTCTGGAATGTCCCGCCCTCATCATTTGATGAACAACTCCTGCTCTAAGGCCTCCTCTGACCAGCCAAACTAAAAGTTTCTGACTCCAATTTCTGTGCCCTTTTATTTTCCCGTATGTATCACTGTGTAACAGTATGCATTTAGGTGTTCACTTATTTGTTTTCTAACTCTTTCATTTAGCAGGGGCATTGGCTTGTTCAGTGTTATATCCACAGAACCTAGAAAACATTGTTGATTGATGGAATGAATAAGTAAATGAATGAATGCTTAGTACATGTTTGTCACAAATATGTTGCTGTCATTAAGTGTTGTCAAATTGGTTCCAACTCATAGACACCCTGTATAGTTCAGAGGCTTTAAATTTTTGTAGGAGCAGAAAGCCTCCTCATCTTTTCCCTGAAGACTCAAACTGCTGACCTTATGGTTTTCAGTGCAGTACTTACCTTGTGGAGCCACTGGTGTTCTCCATATCACAGATAGGGGTCAGTGAAGTGGAAATTTTTTACTACATTGTATTAAGAGGAGATCCCATTTTCACATCTGTGATAGAAACTTTCCTAATTTGGGTTTTATCTTCTTGGTGATAACTGTCTCTGTTTAATTTCCTTCTTGAACTTGCAATGTAAAAAAATTTTCCCCCTGTTTCTGTTTTCCTTTCTTTCTCCCCTTACTTTTGTTCTTAACCTCCCAGGGCTCCTCTCCACAAAGTTGTTCATCAAGACAAGGAGCACTTTGGCAGTGGTGATTGATACTCAGGAACTACTTCCAATGATTTTTTTTTTTGCCTGTGTTTATTTAGCAGGTTTAAGTTTCATTACATCTTGAAGAAAGGCCCTGGATGCGAACTCCATAAGCCTCAGAAAGACTGAAGGCTTGGTTTGCTTTTGATAAGCACTGAAACTTTGGATTACTATTTAAATGGCTGCCCCACCCCCACCCCTACCAAGCCCCCCATCAGGCCATACTCCTTTCTCTTCTAATAGATTTGGTAAAACTCATTTTGGGCTCTTTGTCTCTTGCTGACATGAGTTCCTCCTTGTAAGCAGCCTCCTTCCGACCCACTTGGAAACAGTTAAACCTGGCAGATTCTTTGTGAGTGTGACTCCAAGTCCTAAGGAGGTATGTAAGCTGAAGTCTGACTCACACAGTGACATAACTAACATGCTTCATACACTAGGCAACAATGTAAGTGCATACTGTAGGGAGAGGTGGAGGATGTGTCAAAGCATATGTCCACAATGGAAAATACCATAGCATGGGTCAGGTGCATATTAGTCATCAAAGTGACATCTCTACTTTTTTATACTTTAAAGAGATCTTTTGCAACAGATTTCCCAATGTAATTATTTTTTAATTTTTTGATGACTGTTTCTGTAGACATTGATGCTGACCCAAGAAGAGAGAAATATTTGACAACTCCAAATTCTTTGATTTTTATCATGATGTTGCTGATTGGTCTTGGTGTAAGAATTTTCCTTTTATTTATGTTCAATTATAATTCATACTTTTAACTTAGTGTTTCAAATTTGTTTTTGGCATGGAAACTTGTGTCTTCTGCAGATCTCAGGTGCTTGGATCTTGTTGGATCTTACTCCAGTCCTGATGCCTAGCTCTTCTTCACATGTCCAGCTTCTCATAATATTTGTCCAGCAAATAATTGAATAATTAAGATAAAACAATATAACTCTACCATACACCTTTTTCCAATATTAAGCCATCCAGTATCCCCTTGTTTTGTTTGAATTGCCTTTTGTCCCATGAGCACAATTAGTGTTCTAAAATTCCCACTCTTGAAAATGTTATCCATAATGTGTTAGGATCCACAGAGAAATGCTACATATAGTAAATAAAACATAGGTAAACATTTTTCTGTAAAGATTTACAGCCTCAGAAACCCTACGCAGGGTCACTATGAGTCAGAACAGACTCTATGGCACTATCACCACCACAAACATCTTTCTAGTATTTTCTGCTTTTAACATAGATTCTTCTAACATCAACAAAATTTCCTTCTTTCCATATAATTTTATTTTTTTCAACTTCTGGAAGTTCCCTGTATATGTATGACTGCAGGATTTTTAAAGTGCTTTTCAACAAAATTTTGCTAGCATTTTTAATTTCTACATATTTGTTTATTTCATATGTGTAAGATTATACATCAGAGTCCTGGTATGGTGTTATGGGTTAATGCACTGGACTCCAAAGTTGGTTTGAACTACAAGGGTGGCAGTTCACATTCTCCAATCGCTCCTAGGAAACCCTATACAGGGTTGGTATGAGTTGGAAGCCACTTGACGGCACTTAACAACAAATAGCAAAATCATATATTATTTGTTTTTCTGTGACTGACTTATTGCACTCAGCATAATGTGTTTTAAGTTCATGCATGTTGTAGCATGCATGAGGACTTCATTCCTTTGTGGTTCAAGGTCACCGGCTGCTCCTAGGAAATCCTATACAGGGTTACTATGGGTTGGAACCAACTAGACAACACTTAACAACAACAACAACATTGGAGTCCACTGGAGTGCTGCTGTGAGGCTGCTGGTTAAAGTGCTGGATCACAAAGTCAGTTTAAACTGCATGATCGGTGGTTTAAGCTCACCAGCCACTACTCGGAAACCCTATACAGAGTTGCTATGAGTGGGAACTGGCTTGATGGTACTTAACAGCTACAACATTCCATTGCATGTACATGCCACATTTTGTGTATCCACTTACCAGTTGATGGTCATTTCTGTTGCTTTCACTTTTTTGTCTGTTGTAAATAGCGCTGCAATGAACAGTGGTGCACATGCATCTGTTTGTGTCACTGCTTTCAGGTCTTAGCTATACCTAAGAGTAGAATTACTAGGTCATAGGAAAGTCCCATGTTCAACGTTTTGAAGCACTAGCAAACTATTTTCCACAATGGCTATTACTCATTTAGATTCCCAACAGCAATGAATGAGGTTTCCTATTTCCCCCACAATATCTAATATTTTCTAATTTTTGATGACTGAGTTTTAATAAGGAGTGAGATTGTATCTTGTTGTGGGATGTTCAAGATCAGAAGTTCGAAACTACCAGCGGTTCCATGGAAGCATGATAAGGCTCTCTACTCCAGTAAAGATTTACAGCCTCAGAAACCCTGTGCAGGGTCACTATGAGTTGAACTGAACCACCACCACCAATGACTAATGAAGGCACTCCAGTGGCACAGTCATATGTGAATATAAAGGTTGGCAGTTCAATACAAACAGCTGTTACAAGGGAGAAAGATGTACCAGTCTGCTTCTATTAAAACTACAACTCTGGAAACCCTATGGGGCAGTGCAGCTCTGCTCCACAGGTTGCTATGAGTTGGAATTGGCTCATAGGCATACAGCCACCATGACACCAGCAATGGCTAATGACTTTGAGCATCTTTTCATGGTGACCATTTGAATATGTTTTTGGAGAAATATCTGCTCAAATCATGGACCTCTTTTGTGATTGGGTTGTTCATCTTTTTGCTGTTAAGTGGTAGCAGTTAACTTTTAATATTAGACCCTGATTAGATATATTGGAGCACAGAGGCTCTGTAGAATAAACAGTAGACGGAAAACCACAAGGTCAGTGGCTTGAGCCATTTTGAATTAGACAATCATATGGTCTACTATGCTGGAAATGACAAATTGAAGACAAAAGACATCTCATTCATTGTCAAAAGAACATTTTAAGATCTATCCTTGAAGCACAATGTTATCAGTAATAGTATAGTATCTGTACACCTACATGAAAGACCAATTAATATGCCTGTTATTCAAATTTACATACCAACCACTAATACCAAAGGTGAAGATATTGAAGATTTTTAAAAAATTTCTGCAGTCTGAAATTGATAAATCATACAATCAAGATACATTGGGTGTGAAAGTTGAAAACAAGAAAGAAGGCCTTAGTGATAGAAAGATAAGCCCTGGTGTGGCACTGTAGGATAAACACTGGACTGGTAACCACAAGGGCAACAGTTCAAACCCACAAGCTACTCTCAGAAACTCTATACAAGGTCACTCTGAGTCAAAATTGATTTGACCACATGTACAACAAATAATAGAAATGAAGGCAAATATCAAATGACAGAGAATTTTGTTAAGATAAAAAAATATTCGTTTCAAATACCTGTTATAACACCTTAAATGATAAATATACACATAAACCTCACCAGATGGAATATACATGAAGCAAATTAACTACATTTGTGGAAATAGACAATGGAGAGCTCAGTAACATCAGTCAGAACAAGGCCCAGGGCTGACTATGGAACAAACCTTCAATTACTCATATGCAAGTTCAAGTTGAAGCTGAAGAAAATTAAAAGTTCACAAAAGCCAAAATATTAATAGATCCCAACTGAATTTAGAGACCATATCAAGAATAGATTTGACACATTGAACACTAATGTCTGCAGAGCAGTCAAGTTGTGGGATCACATCAAGGACATCACACATGAATAAAGCAAAAGGTTATTAAAGGGATAGGGAAGGAATTATAAAACAAAAAAACCCAATAAAATAGATTTCAGAAAAGACTTTGAAACCTGATCTTAAACATGGAGTTCTGGTGTGGTGCTGGACTGCAAAGTCAGTTTGAACCACAAGGTTGGCAATTCAAGCTTACCAGCTGCTCCTCAGAAACCCTATACAGCTGATCCTCAGATACCTTATATCTTAAACATAGAATAACTAAAGGGAAAGGAATGAGTGATGAAGTGAAAGAACTGAACAGAAGATTTCCAAGGGTAGCTCCAGAAGACAGTATTGTAATGATGTGTGCAAAAACCTAAAGTTATGAAATTAAAAGGGAAGAACACATTCAGCATTTCTTAAGCTGAGCATTTCTTAATCAACAAAGGGAAAATATGGCCTTAGTGATAGAATTATTGAAGAATTATATGGAATATTGTTGTGGTGCCATAGGATAAGCCCTAGACTGCAAGGTTGGCAGTTCAAACTCACCAGTCACTCCTTATAAACACTGCACTGCGATGCTATGGGTCAGAACTGACACAAGGGCACTTAACAACAACAACAACAACATGGGGAAAATATTGAACGACACAGGCAGAATCAAAAGAAGATGGAAAGAATACACACAGTCATTTGCCAAAAAGAATTGGTGGGCATTCAACCATTTCAGGAGGTAGCACATGATAAAAAGCCAATGGCACTGAAGTAAGCAGTCCAAGCTACACTGAAAGCATTGGGGGAAAATAAGGCTGTAGTAATTGATGGAATTATAACAGAAATGTTTCTACAAATGGAAGCAGTGCTGGAGGTGCTCACTCATCTAATGCAAGGAATTTGGAAGACACCTTTCTGGCTAACTCACTGAAAGAGATCCATATTCATGACTAATTCAAAGAAAAGTGATCTAACAGACTGTTGGAAATTATGGCGCAATATGATTAATATCACAGGCAACATAAATTTTACTGAAGATATTTAAAAAAATGTATGCAGCAATACCTCTGCAGAGAAGTGCCAGAAATACCATACAATTGCAGATGAGGATGTGGAATGAGGGATATCATTGCTGATATGAAATGGATCTTGGCTGAAAGCAGAGAATATCAAAGATTTGTTTAATTATGTTTCATTGACTATACAAAGGCATTTACTGTGTGAAGCATAGCAAATTATGGATAACATTGTGAAGAATGGGAATCCCAGAAAACTTAATTTTGCTCATGTGAATGCTATGCATTGGCAGTATTTTTTACAGAACTAGGGAATACTGCATGGTTTCAAATCAGGAAAGGTGCATGTCAGGGTTGTATCCTTTCAAATTGAATATACTTATTCAATCTGTATCTTGAGGAAATAATCAGAGAATTTGAGTATATGAAGAAGACCATGGTATCAGGATTGGAGGAAGACTCATTAACAATCTGAGATATGCAGATGATACAACCTTATTTTCTGAAAGCAAAGAGGACTTGAAACAATTACTATTAAATATAAAAATAATTATGACTTTTAATATGGATTACACTTCAACATAAAGAAAACAAAAGTTCTCACAACTGAGCCAATCCACAACATCATGATGAGTGGAGAAAAAAACTGAAATCAAACAAGATAATTGCATTGGACAAATCTGCTGCAAAAGATCTCTTTGAAGTATTAGAAAGCAAAGATCTCATTTTGAAGACTAAGGTGCCCTTGACCCAAGCCATGGTATTTTCAATCACCTCCTATGTATTTGAAAGTGGACAATGAACAAAGAATATGGAAGAAAAATGGCTTTGAGTTATGGTGTTGGTGAAGAATATTGAAGATACCACGGACTACTAGAAGAACTCTGGTTACGAATCAGGCTGCTAACCTCAGGGTCAGCAGTTTGAAACTACCAGCTGTTCCATGGGAGAAAGTTAAGGCTGTCTGCTCCCATAAAGATTTACAGCCTTGGAAACCCTGTACAGGGTTGTTATGAATCAGAACTGACTCCATGGCACATAATAACAACAACAACAACTAGAAGAGCAAACAAATCTATCTTGGAAGAAATACAACTATAATGCTCCTTAAAAGCAAGGGTAACAAGACTTGGTCTCATGTACTATGGACATGCTATCAGTAGGGACCAGTCTCTGAAGTGGAGAATATATAAGGACATCTTGTTTGGTAAAATAGAAGGTCAGGAAAAAAAGAGAAAGACCCTCAACAAGATGGATTGACACAGTGGCTGTTAACAATGGACTCAAACATAGAAACAGTTGTGAAGAAGGCTCTTGACCAAGCAGTATTTTGTTCTATTGTACATAAGGTCACTATGAGTTGGAATTGCCATGAAGGCCCTATAAACAACAATAACAAGCATTAATTTGTTGAGTTGTTCAGTTGGGTTAATTTGTTCAATTGGGTGAGCAATGGCCATTTTGAATTAGACAATCATATGATTTACTCTGCCAAAAATGACAAATTGGAGAGGAATGGGGTCTCATTGATTGTCAACAAGAATATTTCAAAAGTTAGAATGAATTACAATATTATACTTGTTGTTAACTGCAGTCAAATTGGTTTTGCTTCATAGAGACACTGTATAGGGTTTCTAAGGAGTGGCTGGTGGGCTTGCACTGACAACCTTGTGGTTAGTAGTTCAGTTCTTATCCTACAGTGCCATATGGATAGGATAATATCTAAAAACCTACAAGGATTATAACAAACTATGGATAACATTTCAAAGACTAGGTATTCCAGAGTTCTTAATTGTGCCCATGAAGAACCTATACATAGATCATGAGGCAGTCATTCAAACAGAACAAGGGGATACTTGATGGTTTAAAATCAGGAAAGGTGTGCACCAGGGATGTATCTTTTCACCATACTTATTCAGTCTGTATACTGAGCAAATAATCAAAGAAGTTAGATTGTAAGAAGAAGAATGTAGTACCAAGATTGAAGGAAGTCTCTATGGTGAGCCCAAGTAGAGACCTGGTTGGCCAGCAGTGAGGCAAGACCTGGGGATTTATGGGCTCAGAGTCAGTGACACAACCACAGAGGACTAGAGAGGAGACTGAAGTGACAAACTGATAAGAAGAGGGTGGACAGACACAGGAACACCCACACTTGCAGATGATACCCACTTGCCATGGCTCCAATGATGGGATGAACGAAGCTCAACTCGAAGAAGAAGAAAGAAGAGGGGGAAAAAAAAAAAGCGTCATCTGATACAGTCTGATAAACTGGACATCCATGTATAAATGCAGTAGCTCAAAAGAGGAAACAAATCCCTGCTCCAAGAATTATTCCCACCCCCTCCACACAAAGAGTAGATAGGGATGGGCAACTTGAACATTGACTAACCAAAAATGGGATAAGGGATATACGGGAGTTCCTGCTCTCCGCGGGGGTCCTCGGACACGAGCGAATACGATGAGTCGGGTGAAGAAATGAATGAATACAATGGAAAGGCTTTTCAACTTGCTGTGCTGTTGGGCTATGCTCTCCAGCTTCTGCCCTTGCTTCTGCTTTCTGCTCTCTTTGCTGTCTGCCCTCTGCTCTCTGCTGTCTGTCCTCTGCCTTCTCCCTCCTGCTCTCTGCTTCTTCTGCCACTTCTACCTCCTTCTGCCTCTACTGCCTTCTGCCACTTCCTTCTTCCTCTGCTTCTGCTTCTTTCTGCCTCTTTCTGCCTCTACTCCTGCTGCTCTCTCTTGCCTTTGTTCTCTCTCCTTTCTCTCTCTTTCTCTTTCTTCCTCCTTCTGCCAGCCCAGCTCAGCAAGTCTTTATTTTTGTACTTCTTCCCCCACAGTACATGCATTGACACTCTTATCATTTCTTCAATTATTACACAGTTAGTCACAACATTCTTGCACCTAGTTATTAGACATCCTTGACAAAAATACTTCTGTGATGTTCAGACAGACTGACCTTTATCTCCTTTCCCAGTATGTGGTAAACTGTTTCTTTTTGTTTCTACTAAAAGACTAAGTCAAACCTTCTACCTTACATAATGTACAATTATTTTCAATAATAAAGTACTCATTAAATCACTTGGAAGCTATGTGGCATAAAGCCCAACTTGGCTACTTGCTGCAATAAGTGTAGACTATCAAGTCAAAATTATCCTTCACTTAAGTTCATTATTTTCTGCTTATTTACGCAGGTGCTTGTATGTAGGGGTTTGTGAATTCTAGCTAGTGACTGAATGTGGTGAGGTGTATGAGAATAGGTCAGCTTGACTTTAATATGCTATCTGCTTTTGTGGCCTCACAAATGCAGTTATGTAGGTTTTCTATGAAAAGGAGTAATTTACACAATTTCTCTTTGTATTCAATCAACCAAGGCTGAAAACAAATCTGTGTCGGAAGCCAGAATACTCCTTAGAAGTAAGTCCCGTAAGTCTGTGTCTCTATTTCTTTGGACATGTTGTCAGGAGGGACTAGTGACTGGAGAAGGACATCATGCTTAGTAAATGGAGGGTCATTAACACAGTGACAACAAAAATGGGTTCAATTATGGCACGTAACAACAAAAACAACATGCATGTCTACCTCATAGATGAAAACCACAGAAATCAAATTGACTGCCTGTGTGGAAAGTTGTTGGAGAAACTCAATATCATCAGCCAGAACAGGGCCAGGGCCAATTGCAGAACAGGTGATAAGTTACTCATATGCAAGTCAGTGATAGGAAAATAGCTGAATGTCTACAAGAAAGACCAGTTATGTAACTAGTATTCACGTTTATACAACTAAGCTAAAGTTGAAGATAATTAAAGTAATTTCATAAGAGCCAAAGTATGATGTTAAGTATATCCCATCTGAATATAGAGACCATCTCAAGAATAGGTTTTATGAATTGAACACTACTGATCAAAAACTAAAGGAGTTGTGGGACGGCATCAAGACTATCATACATGAAGAAAGAAAATTGTCATTAGAAAAACAGAAAGTAACAAAAGTTTGAAATGGATATAAGAAGAGATCCTGAAACTTGTTCTTGAAGGTAAATTAGCTAAAGTGAATAAAAAGGAAAATAAAAGGAATAAAAATAAAAGGAATGATGAAGAGCTAAGCAGGAGATTGCAAAAGGCAGTCCAAGTAGACAAAGCAAAGTATGAAGATGAAATGTGCAAAGACCTGAAGTTAGAAAATAAAATGTGAAGAACACACTCAGCATTTCTTAAGCCAAAAGAATTTAGGAAATCTTTCACGCCTTAGGTTGCAATAGAAAGTTCAAGCTCACCAGCCACCCCTTGTATAGGATCTTAGAAACCCTAAACAAGGTTGCTATGGGTCAAAACTGACTCAGTAGCACTTAACAACAATAGAAAAATATTGAATGATGTTTGTTGTTGTTGTTAGGTGCCATCGAATTGGTACCGACCAATAGCGACCTTATGCATAGCAGAACGAAACACTGTCCAATCCTGGGCCAACTGCACTACTGTTGCCACGCTTGAGTCCATCGATGCTGCCACTTGGCGAATCCATCTTATTGGGCATCTTCCTCTTTTTCTCTGACCTTCCAACTTGCCAAACATGATATCCTTCTCCAGTGACTGGTCCCTCCTGACAATATGTCAGAAGTATGAGAGACGAAGTTTGGCCATCTTGGCCTCCAAGGAGCACTCTGGTTGCACTTTTTCCACCAAAGGTCTGTTGGTTCTTTTGGCAGCCCATGGCACTTTCAATATTCTCTTCCAATACCATAACTCAAAAGCATCAATTCTTCTATGGTCTCTCTTATTCACTGTCCGGCTTTCACATGCATATGAGGTTATTGAAAATAACATGGCTTGGGTAAGGCACACCTTAGTCCTCAAGCTGACATCTTTGCTCTTCAACAAGGTCTTGTGCAACAGATTTGCTTAATGCAATACGTCATTTGATTTCTTGACTGCTGCATCCACGAGTGTTGATAGTTGATCCAAGAAGAATGAAGTCCTTGACAACTCAAATGTTTCTCCATTGATAACAATGTTGTTTATTGGTGCAGTGGTGAGAATTTTTGTTTTCTTTATATTGAGATGTAATCCATACCAAAGGCTGTGGTCTTTGATCTTCATCAGTAAATGTTTTAAGTCCTCTTCACCTTCAGCAAGCTAGGTTGCATCATCTACGTATCACAGGTTGTTAATGAATCTTCCTCCAATCCTAATGTCCTGTTTTTCTTCATGTAACTCAGATTCTCGGATTATTTGCTCAGCATACAGGTTGGATGTATTCCATCTGGTGAGGTCCATGTGTATAGTCATCTCTTATGCTGTCTAAAGAAGGTATTTGAAATGAACAAATCATTGGTTTTGTAGAATTCTATCATGCATTCTCCAGCATCATTTCTATCACCAAGGCCATATTTTCCAACTATTGATCCTTCCTCTTTGCTCCCAACTTTTGCATTCCAATCACCAGTAATGATCAATACATATGGATTGCATGTTTGATCGAATTCACAGACAGCGTTGTACCTCATGACTGATCTGGACATGTTCTTTTTGAAGATGAATGCAACACCATTCCTCTTTAATTTGTCATTCCCGGCATAGTAAACCACATGGTTGTCAGATTCAAAATGGCCAATACCAGTCCATTTCAGCTCACTATTGCCTAAGATATTGATGTTTATGTGTTCCATTTCATTTTTGACAATTTCCAATTTTCCCAGATTCATACTTCATACATTCCATGTTCTGATTTTCAATGGATGTTTACAGATGTTTCTCTTCATTTTGAGTTATGTCCCATCAGCAAATGAAGGTCCCATAGGCTTTTCCCCACAGACTTTACTCCATTCGTGTCATCATGGTCAACTCTACTTTGCGGAGGCAGCTCTTCCCTAGTCGCATTTTGAATGCCTTCCAACCTGAGGGACTCATTTTCCAGCACTGTATCTGACACTGTTTCTCTGCTATTCATAAGGTGTTCAGTGACTAAATATTTGGAAATAGTTCATCATTCCTTCTTCCTCATCTGTCTTTGTCTAGAAGCTCATCTGAAATCTGTTCACCATGGTGATCCTGCTGGTATTTAAAATACCTGTGGCATAGCTTTCAGAATCACAGCAACTTACAAGCCACCACAGTATGACAAACTGACAGATGAGTGGTGGTGTATGCTAAGAAATTTATAAGAGATCTATGGCAACTGACTGGAAGAGATCCATATTTGTTCCCACTCAAAAGAAAAGTAATCCAATGGAATGTCAAAGTTATTGAATAATATTATTAATATCACACTCAAGTAAAACTTTGCTAAATATCATTTTTAAAATGGTTGTTTGTTGTTGTTAGGTGCCATCGAGTCGGTACCAACCCATAGCGACCTTATGCATAGCAGAATGAAACACTGCCCGATTCTGGGCCAACCTCACTACTGTTACCACACTTGAGTTAATTGATGCTGCCACTTAGCCAATCCATCTTTTTGGGGTCTTCCACTTTTTCTCTTACCCTCAACCTTACCTAACATGATATCCTTCTCCAGTGACTGGTCCCTCCTGACAATATGTCCAAAGTAAGAGAGATGAAGTTTGGCCATCTTTGTTGGAGCAGCATATTATTAACAAGAAACTACCAGAAATTCAAGCTTGACTTTGAAGAGGACATGAAACAAGGGATATCACTTCTGATATCAGATAGAGCTTGGCTGAAAGCAGAAGATTCCAGAAAGTTGTTTACTTGTATTTTATTGACTATGCAAAGGCATTTCACTGTGTGGATACCCCTTCCTATACATGTTCATATTTATGTTACCTAACCATTGACTCCATACTTGTATACACTCCAAAGATAAGTAACTCAACAGATTGTGAAAATTACTGACCAATACTATTAATATTAGACACAAGTAAAAATTTTTGAGGAAAAAATTTAAATGGTTGCAACCAACAGTACATGGCCAGGGAGCTGTCAGAAATTCAAGCTGTATTCAGAATAGAACATGGAATAAGATATATTGTTACTGATGTTAAATGGATGTTGCCCCAAAACAGAGAATACCAGAAAGATTCTCTGTGTTTAATTGATGATGGAAAAGCACTAGCCTGGATAATAACAAACAATGGATAACATTGGGAAGAATGGGGAACAATGGAGATTCCAGACATTTGATTGTGCTCATGTGGAAACTGTAGATAATCTAAGATTCAATTCTTTGAACAGAGCAAGGGGATACTATGTGGTTTAAGATCAGGAAAGGTCTGTGTAAGGGTTGTATCCTTTCATCATACTTATTCAATCTGTATGTTGGACATATAATTTGAGAAGTCAAACTTCATGAAGAAAACCACAACATCAGGGACTGGAGGAAGCCTCATTTGCAGGCTGCAATATGCATATGGCACAGCCTTTGCTGAAAGCAAAGAGGACTTGAAGAACTTACTGATTAAGATAAAACAATACAGTTTTCTTTATGGATTATACCTCAGTGTAAAAAAATTTCCTCACAACTGGATCCATAATCAGCATCATGATAAATAGAGAAAAGATTGACATTGTCAAGCATTGTGGATCCACAAGCAATGCTCATGGAAGCAATAGTCAAGAAAGCAAACAACATATTGCACCAGGCAAATCAGCAGCAAAAGACTTCTTTAAAGTACCATGGACTGCCAGAAGAACAAACAAATCTGTGTTGAAAGAAGGATAGCCAGTATGCTCCTTGGAAGCCAGGATGGCCAGCCTTTGTCTCTTATACTTCAGACATATTGTCAGAATGGATCAGTCCCTGGAGAAGGACATCATGCTTGATAAAGTGGAGGGTCAATGAAAAGGAGGAAGACCACCAATGAGACTGATTGACCCAGTGGCAGCAGCAATGGGCTCAAGTGTAGCAACAATTGTGAGATTGGCACAGGACTGGGCAGTGTTTTGTCCTGTTCATAAGGTCACTATGAGTTGGTACTAACTTGATCGCACCCAACAACAACAAAGTGTTAAAGAGAAAATATGTCACTCTGAGGACTAAAGTGTGCCAGATGCTTAGTATTTTCAATCATCTCATATGAATATAAAAGCTGGACAATGAATATAGCAGGGGCAGTCTGTTTTAGATGTATAGCAAGAATGCTTCTTAGAAGCAAGGATGTTGAAGCTTTGTCTCATGTACTTTGGACATGTTATTAGGAGGGACCAGTTCCTGGAGAAAGACATTATGCTTGGCACAGAAAGACATCATGCTTGGCATAGTAGAGGGTCAGCAAAAAAGCGGAAATCCTTCAAGGAGATTGCTTTAAATATTGGAAGTAACAGTCGGTTCAAACATAGTAAATATTGTGAGGATGGGGCAGGATTGGGACATGTTTAGTTCTGTTGTAAAAAGAGTCTCTATGAGTCAGAAACCAACTCTACAGCATCTAACAACAAAAACAAATACTGGCTGCCAGAGTCAATGAAAAATTGCAGACAAATTCTCACTTACGTGTTAGTTACCTTTCTGGCTTTGTGTAAAGCTAAGGAGATTTTGATGTTCTGCTGTGGCACTGAAGGATAAGCAAAGGACTCCAAGGTCAGTTTGAACCACAAGATCAGCAGTTCAAACTCACCAGGTGCTCCTTGGAAATCCTATATTGGGTTGCCTTGAGTTGGAACATACTTGATGACACTTAACAATAACAATAACAAGATTTTAGGTTGAAATTCTAGTATCCTCACTCAGCTGCTGTGTAGCCCTAAGAAAATCACATTCCCTTTGTACTTCTCTATACTCTTATCTGAAACCCAAACCCAAACTCTGTTGTCAAATAATTTTTTCTTAAGCTTTTATTGTCTACTGAGTGAGTGAAGGCTTACAGGGCAAATCACCATTTTTACATTCATTAAATCATTATAGTGGTTACAATCCCCTCCATGCACCCTTAGCCAACAGTATTTATCTCTATTATCTTTTTTTTCTATTTTGATGTACACATACCACATTGTAAATATATATTTGTTTAAATGTCTACAGGGTACATTTTGCAAGCCAGCCTACTTCCCGCAGGCACACTGTCTTTTTTAGTCCATGGGCCTATAGTCCATTGCCACTGTCTCTATGCCATCACCTCTGCCACCATCTCTGTAGTCATCATGTTTCTGGTTAGAATCCTTCACTCCTCTCATGTTCTTCCCTCTTGATGGTCCTAGGGACCCCTGTTCCTGAAATGAAGATTAACTGCTCCCCTCTTTTAGTTGTACATCTTCTACATTTCAGTTATGATAATTGCCATGAGATCTGAAAACAATTATTCACAATTTAATCATAAAATCTGACCCCCTTCATCTCCAGACCCATCTGGACAGGAGGAAAACTATTCAGTTGGGTTTCTGTCTTAATCCTCTCATTCTGACAATAAGCACTCACATGAAAGATTGTAATTCAGCCAATTTGTGCTTTTATAGCCCCCTAATTTTGGTAGCCAAATTCTAAGTTGCCTGTCCCTAACAACCCACTGTACTGAGGAGACATGCTTTATCCTTGATATGAAGAATTCTTCCCTATTTGGTTGGAATTTTGGGCAGCCTCATTCATAAGCAAGGATTATCAGTTGATCAGGTTGTATCAATTTATATTTCCTCCCTGTATCCTAATTCTTTATCTTCATTTGGTTGAATTCTGGTCAGCAAGCTATGCACACTAGGTCCATTGGTTACTGCCCGCAAGTCTGGGAGTACCTATACACCTCCCCCTTCTTCAGATCGGCTGGCTGCTTCCTTCTTAACCCTATCCCCCAGTGCCCATTGGGTAGGTCAGTGTCTTTGGGCTCATGAGTTTACATGTCTCCCTGAACCAGCAAACCCATCCTCTTCTCTCTCTCATTTCAAGGTTATTGGAATATGGCCAATCTCAACCCATGTCTTCTTTGCTGCATTTCACCCACAAGTTGACTAGGACAGTTGCCAGTCTGTCTTTGTGTGTTCCCTTTGAGCTTCAGTCTTAGAAAGATTTATCCTGATGCATCAGACTGCAAAGTTGTTTGAACTGCAAGGTTGGTGGTTTGAGCTCACCAGCTGCTCCTTGGAAACCCTATACAGGGTTGCTATGGGTCAGAATCGAGTCAATGGCACTTAATGATGCCAACAACAACAACAACAATAACAGGAGCAAAATATTGAATGATGCAGAAAGCATCAAAAGAAGATGAAAGCAATATACAGAGTTACTGTGCCAAAATGAAATTGTGGATATACAATCATTTCAAGAGCTGGCATATGATCAAGAACTAATGGTACTGAAAGTAGAATTCCAAGCTGTGCTGAATACATTGGTAAAAAAGAAAAACAAACAAACAAACAAAAATGCAAGTCTCCAGGAATTGATGGAATACATATGAAAATATTTCAACAAACTGATGCAGCACTGGAGGTGCTGCATTCATCTATGACAAAAAATTTGAAAGACTGTTACCTGGCTAACCAACTGGAAGAGATCCAAATTTGTGCCCATTACAAAGAGAGGTAACCTAACAGGATGTGGTACTAGGGATATCACTGCTGATGTCAGATGGATCTTGGCTGAAAGCAGAGAGTACCAGAAAGGTGTTTACTTGTGCTTTATTGAGTATACAAAGGATTTCAACTGTGTAAGTCATGACAAACTATGGATAATATTGTGAAGAATGGGAATGCCAGAACACTTAATTGTGCTCATGAGGAACCTGTACATCAACCAATAGACAGTTGTTAGAACAGAACAATGGGATACTGAAAGTTTTTAAACTCAGTAAAGGTATGTGCCAGTGTTGTATCCTGTCACTATGCTTATTCAATCTATATGCTAAGCAAATAATTCAATAAACTGGATTATATGAAGAAAAGAGTGTCATCTTAATTGAAGAAACACTCATTAAGAGCTTGAGAGAGAGGCAGGGCTTGATGGTGGCTAGGGTGGAGGTGCAGTGAGGTTCGCTGTCAGCAACACCACAGAATATCAGGCAAAGCAGATTCAGAGCAGAGCTCCAAAACTTGGAACCACATAGATAGGAATACTTTAAAAGTTTGAAGGCATATAGCTAGTGGAACTTGTAGCAAAAGTAAGAAATCATATACTTTTGAATCTGCCAGTCTCAGTGGCCCAGAGCTGACAACTTGGGCAAGACCAAAGACCAAGACAAAGCAGGGGAGCAGACACACTGCAGAAAAATGCCGTGGGAACCTTGGAGTAAAGGTGGACAATAAACTTTGTTAGTTTTGCTTGGTTCTGATTTTCTTTTTTTTGGTGTCTGTTCATTCCCTCCTCCCCCTACTGTTTGTACAACTGCATTCTCGTGATTAGAGGGGGTGCCTGAGGGAGTGGACATCCCTCACCCTCACAGCTGGTGGGTTCTTCTGCCACGCGTGTGCACAGATAATCTCAGCCCAGGAACCGGCCCTGAACTGTTTTTTTTTTTTTTTAATACAGAAAATGCCAGAACAAGGGGTATGGTGAGGCAAAGAGTGTTTAAAAACAAACCAGACTGAAATGAAATTAAATCCTGAGGTAGAGCATAACAACCAACAGTGGCAACTTGAAATCTCTCAGACAGTTTTCAAGGCAAGAAGCTGAAAGAGGACATTAAATTCATACTCATATTAGGCTACAGATTATTTTTTTCTTCTCTCCCTCTCCCTTTTCTGTGATTACACACTAGAGTATCCAGTATAGTTATTTTTGTTGTTGTTGTACCTTTTTTTTTCTGTTGCTGTTTTGCTGTTTGATGCTCCCCCTTCTACCTTTGGGGGACTCTTTCTCTTCCTATATTACCTGAGAAGAGACAGCAACTGCTGCCATATAGTCAAGCTACAATCATACTCTATAAAGAACTAAAACTCAGACAAGAACCAATATCAACTGCCATATACCAGGGAGGCAAACAACACCTGTGAAAGTTATTCTGAGTTAAGCAATAAGAAGAGTGAAAAGGGAAGCCCACATCCTGATCACATCTACCTGGAAGCAATCAAAAAGCATAAAAAATACCAAAACACATACTCAATTAAGTATTAGGGCCACAGATAAACACTAAACATGTCCAAGAAGCAAAAGCAGATGACTATATCAGCACATGTCCAGAAAAAAGATAAAATGTCTGAGACAAATGACCTAGAGGTAGAACTGGACTCTATTCTGGAAGGAGGGCAGGCCTTGGAAATACCTTTGAAAGAATTCAGAAAAATGATTATAAAATGTTTCAAAACACTTTACAATGGAGTTAAGAAAAATAAGGAAGAAATCAGGAAAGTGCTACAGGAACAATCAAATAAGACTGATACAGCATTTGAAACAATTCAACACCTACAGAAAGAGGTCCAAATGATCAACAATAGAATATCAGAAATAGACAATACACTGAAAGTGCAAAGGAGTAGAATAGACGAGATGGAAGGCAGAACCAGTGAGCTGGAAGACAAATCTCTCAATACCAATAAAATGGAAGAGCAAACAGAAAAAAAGGATAGAAATAAATCTGAAGACAGTCTAAGATTCATGTTGGACAACATGAAGAGGAATAACTTAAGAATTATTGTCATTCAAGAACAAGAAGAGTCACACAAGTCCACAGAGGAAATAGTTGAAGAACTGCTGGAAGAAAATTTCTTTGATATCCTGAAAAGTGAAAACATAAACATTCAAGAAGCTCAATGAACCAGGAAGGATAGACCCCAAAAGAAAATCACCAAGACATATCATAATCAAGCTCTCCAAAATCAAAGATAAGGAGAAACTCCTGAAAGCAGCTAGGGAAATAAGAAGTATTACATAAAAAGGAAAACAAATCAGGTTAAGCTTGGATCATTCAGGAGAAACTATGCAAGGAAGAAGGAAATGGGGATGCATATAAAAAAGCCTGAAAGAAAAAACAAAATGTCAACCAAGAATCCTTTATTCACCAAAGTGATCAATCAAATACAGTGGTGTAATCAAAACATTCCAGGATAAACAGAAGCTAAGGGATTTTGCCAAGCCAACCCTGCACTGCAAATCATCCTAAAGGGAGTTCTGTGATCTGAGAACCAACAATAACAGACAACAACAAGAGATTGACATATGTGGCATCACCTCCCAGAACTAAATTGACAGATGGAAGAGTCAAGAACAGAACAAAACTGTAAGAACAAACTCAGAGAATCTGGGAGGTCAGTCTATGATCAAAACAACTACAATGTGAAAGAAGGTAAACACGTAGGAACAGAGATCCAGATGGTGAGAAGGTCAGGTAGATTTTACAGGATAAAATAGACTGCACTAATGGAAGGAAACATTAATGGATTATAAGGTAACCGCAAAGAAAATTAACACTTCACAACATACCAAGAAAATTAAAATCCAAGAAGAACATGGAAATATTAAAACTATGAAGAAATTCACAAGAAAGAGCACAAAAAGCATGAACTCAGCAAAGGAAAACACACAGAACAAAGAAAGTAACAACACCACAAGAAAACAAATATAAGGGCAGCAATTAATCCATACCTATCGATAATTATACTGAATTTAAATGGATTAAATGCACCAGTTAAGAGACGGGGGCGGGGGGGGGAGGTGTCAGATTGGAAAAGAAAACAAGATCATTCAATATGCTGTCTCCAAGAGACACAGAGACAAAAACAGTTTAAAAGTCAAAGGATGGAAAAAAATATACCAAGCTAATTGCAATAAAAAACGAACAAGAGTGGCAGTACTAATCTCTGATAAAATAAACTTTAAGGCAAAAAACAGCATAATAGATAAAGATGGACATTATCTCATGACTAAAGGGACAATTGAACAAGATGACATAACCATAATAAATATCTATGATCCCAATAAAAGAACTCCAAAAAATATAAAGCAAACTCTAATAGATTTGAAGAAAGAAATAGATGAATCTACAATATTAGTGGGTGATTTTAATACACTGCTTTCAAAAATGGGTAGAAAATCCAGAAAGAAACTTGACACAGACATAAAAGAACTACACAATCATTCAACTGGAACTCATGGATGTGTAGAGAGAATTCAACCCAACAACAGCACAATACACATTCTTTACCAGTGCACATGGAACATTCTCCAGAATAGACCATGTGTTAGGCCACAAAACAAACCTTCATAAATTTACAAATAGCAAAATACTACAAAGCATCTTCTCATACCACAGTGCTATCAAATTAGAAATCAACAATAGGAAGACCAAAGAAATAAAGCCAAATACATTGACACTGAATAACACCCGGCTGAAAAGTGATTGGGTAGTTGAAGAAATTAAACGTGAACTCACAAAGTTCCTAGAAACAAATGAGAAGGAAAACACAACATGCCAATGTCTTTGGGACATGGCAAAAGCGATGCTGAGAGGACAATTTATTGCAATAAATGCACACATCCAAAAAGAAGAAAGAAACAAAATGAACACATTAACACGGCATCTACAACACTTAGAAACAGACCAACATTGGGAACCTACAGCCACCAAAAGAAAAGAAATTATAAAGATTACAGCAGAAATAAATGAGAAAGAAAAAAGAAAAACTATAGAAAGAATCAATAGGACAACAAGGTTCTTTGAAAGGATTAGCAAAATTGACAGACTATTGGCAAACCTAACAAAAGAAAAGAGGGAGAAGACACAAATAATACACATTAGAAACCACATGGGTGATGTCACAACAGAACAAAAGGAAATCAAAAGGATAATACCAGAATACTATCAAGAGTTGTACTCAAATAAATTTGAAAACTTAGAAGAGATGATACATTTTTTAGAAAAACACAAACTACCTAAACTTACACAGAGTGAAGTAGAAAACTTGAACAGACACATAACAAAGGAAGAAATTGGTCAGGTCATCAAAAAACTCCCAACCAAAAGAAGTCAAGGCCCAGTTTCACCGGTGAGTTCTACCAAACATTCAGGGAAGAACTGTCACCAATTATACTCAAATTATTCCAGAATATAGAGGAGGATGGAAAACTTTCTAATACATTTTATGAAGCAAGCATAACCCTCATACCCAAACCAGGGAAGGATGTCACTAATAAAGAAAATTATAGACCAATATCCCTCATGAACACAGACACAAAAATTCTCAACAAAATCCTAGACAACAGAATCCAGCAGCATATCAAAATGATAATACATCACGATCAAGTGGGATTCATATCAAGGGTGGTTCAACAGTAGAAAGAGAATCAATGTAAAACACTGTATAAATAACAAAAAAGATAAAAACCACATGATCATATTGATAGATGCAGAAAAGGCATTTGACAAAATCCAACATCCATTCCTGATAAAAACACTCAACAAAGTTAGGTATTGAAGGGAAATTCCTCAACATAATTAAGAGCATGTATACAAAACTAACAGCCTACATTACTCTCAATAGAGAGAAAATGAAAGCCTTCTGTCTGTGAACAGGAACCAGATAAGGATGCTCTTTATCACCACTCCTATTCAATATCGTGCTGGAAGACTTAGCAAGAGAGAGCAATATGGCAAGAGAGGGAAATTAAAGGCATCCAAATTGGCAAAGAGGAAGTAAAACTCTCTCTATTTGCAGACGATATGATCCTACACATAGAGAATCACAAAGACTCAGTAATGAAGCTACTAGACCTCATTGGATGATTCAGAAAAGTGGCAACACACAAAAATCAGTTGGATTCCTCCAAACCAAAAACGACAGCACTGAAAAGGACATTATGAAAGCAATATCATTTACAATAGCTGTCCAAATGATGAAATATCTAGGAATAAATGTAACAAGAGAAACAAAGGATTTATACAAAGAAAACTACAAAATACTGCTACAAGAAACCAAAAGAGACCTACAAAAATGGAAGAATGTACCGTGCTCCTGGATAGGAAGACTTAACATTGTGAAAATGGCAATACTGACCAAAGCAATTTACACATATAATGCAATCCCAATCCAGATTCCAATGACATTCTTCTAAGAGATTGAAAAAACAATTACAAACTTTACATGGAAAGGAAATAGACCCTGGATAAACAAAGCATTGTTTAAGAAGAAGAATAAGCTTGGAAACCTCTCACTCCCTGACTTCAAAATTTATTACACTGCTACAGTGGTCAAAACAGCTTGATACTTGTTCAATGAAAGATACATAGATCAATGGAACAGAAACAAGAATCCAGAAATTAACCCATCCACATACAGCCAATTCATTTTTGACAAAGTAACTAAATATGTCGAATGGGGAGGTGATAGTCTTTTCAATAGATGGTGCTGGCAGATCTGGAAAGCAATATGCAAAAGATTGAAACAAGACCTTCACCACATGCCTTATACAAAAAACAATTCAACATGGATTAAAGGCCTAAATGTTAATCCCAGAATTATGAAGGACATCAATGAAAAAATAGGTACAAATGTGAGGGCACTAATTCAGGGAATACACAGACTCCCAAACAGTTTGAAAACTACACAAACAAAAGTAGACAAAATAGATGATTTGGACATAATAAAAATTAAAAATGTATGTGCATCAAAAGACTTCACCAGAAGAGTAAAAAGGGAACCCACAGGATGGGAAAAAATATTTTGCAATAACACATCAGACAAAGGACTCATTTCTAAAATACACAGGAAACTACAACACCTCTACAACGAAAAGACAAATAACCCAGTTAAAAAAATGGGCACAGGACATGAACGGACACTTCATCAAGGAGGAGATCCAGGCAGCCAACAAACATATGAAGACAAGTTCACAATTACAAGCCATTAGAGAAATGCAAATCAAAACAACAATGAGATATCTCACACCAGCAAGAACAGTAACGATCAAAAAAGTAGAGGACAATAAATGTTGGTGGGGATGTGGAGAGACTGGGGTGCTCCTGCATTGCTGGTGGGATTGCAAAATGTTCCAACCTCTCTGGAAAGCAATATAGCACTTAGAAGGTTGGAAATAGAAATAACTAATAATCCAGCAATTCCTCTATTTAGTATTTATCCACAAGAAATATGAGCCATAACACAAGTAGATATATGCACACCAGTGTTCATAGCAGCGCTATTTACAACAAGAAAAAGATGGAGACAACCAAAATGTCCATCAATTGAAGAATGGATAAAAAAAATCTGTGGTACATACACACAATGGAATATTATACCTTGAAGAATAACAAGGAAGGTGAAAGCCACCGCATAACATGGATGAACCTTGAGGACATTATGTTGAGTGAAATTTTTGTTATTATTAGGTACCATGGAGTCGGTACCAACTCATAGTGACCTTATGCACAGCAGACCGAAACACTGCCCGATCCTGGGCCAACCTCACTGCTGTTGCCACGCTTGAGTCCATTGATGCTGCCACTTGGTCAGTCCATCTTGTTGGGGGTCTTCCTCTCTTTCTCTGACCGTCCAATTTACCAAACATGATATCCTTCTCCAGGGACTCATCCCTCCTGACAATATGTCTGAAGTATGATAGATGAAGTTTTGCCATCTTGGTCTCCAAGGAGTACTCTGGCTGCAATTCTTCCAAAACAGTAAATGTTTTAAGTCCTCTTCACTTTCAGCAAGCAAGGTTGCATCATCTGAATATCACAGGTTGTTAATGAGTCTTTCTCCAATCTTGGTGCCACGTTTTTCTTCGTATAACCCAGATTTTCGGATTATTTGGTGAACATACAGGTTGAATAAGTATGGTGAAAGAATACAACCTTGTTGCACACCTTTCAGGTTTGCATGGGTTAAGTGGAACAGAGGTAAATAATGATGTATGCATAACCTTGGAACAACAAGTTTTGAGACAACCAGATACAGGGATTGAGACATGGTTGGAATGAACAAAAGGGGTGAGGGAGGATAATGTTAAGATCCTTGGCTGTCTTTTGAATCTTGGTTTCCCTGGCATACCATTATAAAATAGACACTTGAGGGGAAGAGAAAGGAATAGCCAGAAATACCACCATAGAAAGCTTGTAAGTCTGTCTTCTGCCTATAACTGATTGAATACCTAAAATGGTGCTACAACCTGCCCAGTGAAGGAGGCTTGCTGTGGAACCTCTGCATTACACAAAACCATTGGTGGAATTGTGAACCACATCCAGAATCTTCTGAGGTGTGAAATTTCCATGCAAATGGACAAGCAGACCAGTCTGGAGCAGTTAGAAGAACAGAAGATACTTCTTGAAAGAAAGTCTGACAGGAAAAATACAAAACAATATAGGCAGTCCGACTAATTACAACAAGAACAAGCAAGTTGCTCGCCCTGAAGTTATCAAGGCATGTGGTTGGGTCCCCTCAGGGCAAACCCCCTTCCAAGATTAAGACTCAGTGGGAATACATGCTCTGATTGGTGACCACCTTCATTACTGATAAGGGGCAATGAGGCTAAAACAGCAATGAAACTGTGAGCTCAGTCCTACAACTTTCAATAGACTCCTGTGAACACGGGTGGAGACCTGGTTGGCCAGCAGTGTGGCAAGACCTGGGGACTCTTGAGCCCACAGTTAGTGACATAGTCACAGAGGACTAGAATAGAGAGTGAAGCATCCAGCTGATAAGAAGAGAGGGCATATGCATAAGAACACCCACACTTGTAGATAATACCCACTTGACCTGGCTTCATTGACTGGATAATCAGAGCTCAACTAGATTAGGAAAGAAGAGGAAAAAATGAGTAATCTGATACAATTGGATGAACTTGATCTACACTATGGATGCAGTAGCTGCAACGAGGGAACAAATCTTTATAGTGAGGATCATTCTCAACCCTCCATACACAGAGTAGACATGCATGGGCATGGGCAACTTGTACATTGGCTACCCAAAATGGGGTGGCTACAAAGGCAAGAAGGTACTGACTTACAAGCTTTCAAGAGGGAACCTAGATCCAGATGGCATGGAGGAAGGTAGAATCTCCACTGAGTAGTATCCAATCTGTCTAGGGGGTGGGAGCTGATGAAAGGAGATGAGCATAGGTCTCTTGTGATGCAATAGTAAATAATTGTTATCAGAACTGATTTTGAGGGTTGAAAATGCAAAAGTAGACATTTTGTAGCAAAAGGAGGGGAGTGATTGAATTTTCAGTCTAGGAGCGGAATTCCCTAGGACCATCAAGGGAGAAGAGCTGAGTGCGGGAATCGACGCAGAGAAACAGTGATGCCAGAGATGGAGGCAGAGATGATGATGTGGAGAGATGGAGTGGCTGGGAATGCTAGACCCAGAGAGGGAGAGGGACTGTGTGCTGATGACCGTGGGTGGGGGGTATGCTTGCAGGGTATACCCTTTGGTTGTTTGATGATGCATGGAGGGGATTGTAACCATGGCAATGAAACGATATACGATAGGATGAATGTAAAGCTAATGTTCTCCTATATAAACTAACACATAATTCACAATAAAACATTAAAAAAAAAATAAGAAGAAGAAGAACTTGAAACATGCAGTTGCACAACCTTGCTTGCTGATAGCAAATAGGAGTTAAAATACTTGTTGATGAAGTTCAAAGTCTTCAGTCTTCAGAATGGATTGCACCTCACTGTAAAGAGAACAAAAATCCTCATAACTGGACCAATAAATAGCAGCATAACAAATGGAAATCATGTCAAAACTTTATTTTTTTCTGAATCCACAAATAAAATTCATGGAAACAATCATTTGACTTCTTGACTGTTTCCATGAATTTTTATTGTGATTCAAAAATGAAGTTTTGACTAGATTTCCATTTATCATGTTATTTATTGGTCCAGTTGTGAAGATTTTTGACCTTTTGCATTATTCATGTATGATTTGCATTCTACAACTTCCTGGTTAGCATCCCATGTTCACCTCATGCTCTTCTCTCTTGACGGTCTTAGGGTCCTCTGTTCCTGGAATTTAAGATTAACTATTCTTCTCTTTATTTTACAAAACTTCTACCTTTACATTTGTGACAATCACAATTCATCATGATAACAATTACTCTTGAATCGAAAGAATCCTATCCTCTTTTCCTTTTACCAGCCACATCTAGAGAAGATAAAACTATTCATTGGGGCGTTTATCTCCCCCTCACACACTCAGAAACTCAAGTCTCTCTTGAAAACATGTAAGCCAGTCACTTCATGCCTTTGTACCTGCCTCCCCCACCCCATTTTAGGTAGCCAATGTCTAAGTTACCCATCCCTATCAACCCTGTATACCAAGGGGATAGACTTGATCATTGATGTGAAGACTCATCCCCTCTCAGTTGGTATTTTGAGCTACTACATCCATAAGTATAGATCAAGCTCATCTAATTGTAGCAATTTGCACCTGCTTCCTTTATCAAATTTCTTTTATCTTTCTCTAGTCAAGCTCTGGTCATCAAGCTATCAAAGCTAGGTCCAATGGGTACTATCTGAAAGTTTGGGCATTCTTGTCTATCTCCCTCCAACTTCCTATCTGCTGGATACTTCACTCTCAGCTCTAGCCCTCCATGGCTAGATCAATGTCCATGGGCTCAGGAGTTTCTAAATTTTGACCATCTAATTTTGAAAAATCAACCATTGAAAACTTTATGGAACATAGTTTTACTCTGACATACCATGTCTTGCCATTAGTTAAAATAGATTTAATCACAACTGGTTAGGACACACTGACCCAAATAGATCTACTGAAGGACTAGCATCTTCCAGGAAGCAACTGCTTCCTTATCAAGCCGACTTCTGAACAGAAATTACGTACAAGTCAAACCAATCTGGCTTCAAACTTAAAACATGCACAAACACACACTCTTATAACATCAATGCACAAATATCCTATCTCCTTGTTCCAAATCCTCTCTGGATAGCAATAGGCTGAGATCTACCAGTCCTTTTAACTGACATAATAAGGGGCTCATGGATCTACAGAGAGAGCTCTGAAAGAAAGAGATGCTCCTTAAACTGACAGGCCACCATAAGGGCATTGATTTTAACCTAACATGACAATGTAATCATTACAAACCTCCACCAGCTTACTGGCCTGTATAAACAAAAGAGAATTCTCTCCAGAAGAATGTGAATGAGACAAATGGATACACCTTTTCCCCAAGCCTTTCTCCACTTCTCCTAAGAAAAAGATCGAGAATAAGGTAACCGCGAAAACATGATTTTCTTTTTCCTCTGAAAACAAAATTGTAAACTCCTTTCAATAGAACAAAATGGAAACAATGAAGTGTGGCTTTTTAGGAGTTTTGTGGGCCACCTTGTTCAAATTAAGGAAAGCACAAACATACATACACACACACTCTCAATCACAGGAGTGTAGAGAAATTCTACTCCTTATACATTCCCTAACATCCTTCATAATAATTTATCAATCAAAAAAGTATACTGTATTACTGAAATTGACTCTATCCATCTTTTGCCAAGTATCTGATTTGTCTTTAACTAGGATTTTGTCTGACTGCACAGTGTGTGTGATTAATTGCCCAAAGTCCCACATATTTATGACCAGGGCATTCTGCAAGGGACAGCATGTGAAGCCAGTCTTGATAGTCAGGGTCCCATTCTTCTTGACAATAGCTGGGTGAAGGGGGGACTGTTTAACTGTTTACTACTTCAAGACATTTTAAAAGATAATGAATGTACAAACAGCTTGGAAAAAGAGTGCTCTGTAAGGTGGCTTAGACTCAGGATAGAAAATTTAAACAATATTAGCCTCAAAGTGTCAACACCAGACACCCTTCTACTAAGGACCTACAAACAAACAGAGTTACTCTGTACACATATTAACAAACCAACCCCACTCCAGCATTGCTTTCACCTTCTGGGAGCCTTGGATTTCACACATGCATTTGTAGTAGATTCAGGTTTCTCATCTGAGGGGCTTGTGTCCTGAGAGCTTTTAGTTTTAGGACTTCACACCTGCCTTGTCCTGGAAAGATGAGGACAACAGAGAAAGTCAATTCAGACCAGGTTGTTGGATGTCCTTGGCTTAAGCCTAAGTGATACTTCTGTGGGAGTACCATGAGAGGGCCATTTGGTTTTCCATCTTACAGACCAGCAAGACAGTGTGTTACAGAACAAATGTTTCTTTGCCCACACATCCCCATCCTATATGCTTAAAAGGAAGAGCATTTCCCTTTAAAGGAATAAATAATTCATAATGGACAAGGAATACACCATCGTATCTTCAACTTTCACAAGCCTACAAAAGTCAGTTATTTGTTTTCCTTTCATGTACTGAAAAGTATGATTAAGAAAATAAATTTTAATGATTTTATTTTTTTTCCTTTTTGCGGGAGATTCCCCTGCTTTCTATAGATTGTACTACTTTTAGTTAGCAGTGTTTTGAGAATTACTTTATGATTTGTACATTGATCTAAGGGATTAATTAATTTCAGAAGATATTCTGTTTTCTCTCCAAACATTGTTGTTGTAAGTGTCTTGGAGTCTGTTCTAACTCATAGCAAACCTATATAGGGTTTCTGAGGAGCAGCTGGAGAGTTCAAACTGCCAACCTTGAGATTCAAACCAACTTTGCAGTCTAGTACTTATTCTACAATGCCACTGTAATTGTTGTTGCTATTAAGTGCCATTGAGCTGATTCTGACTCATAGTGACCCTGTATAGGGTTTCCAAGGAGCAGTTAGTGGATTTGAACTACAGATTTATGGTTCACAGTCCAGTGCTGATCCTATGGCACCAGGTGACTGGCCTTTCTAACTACTTTAAGCATTGCTTTCTGAACAAGGTCTGCACAAAAAATAATAGTTAAAATGACGTACTTAAAGTTATTGTGCTTTATTTATTTTGCTATTATTTTACGTGCTTATGAACTCTAAAATCAGTGTTAATTGTTTAAGAATGAGTTTTCATAGGAAGTAAAATGAGAGGAATGTCTTTTAAAAAAAGAATATTTAAAAAAATATCTTTTCCAAAGTAATTGGTCAAAGAATTCTTTTTACTTTATCCTTTAAATGAAATTATGCAACAAAGAAAATTCAACCGAGTCCTACCCTTTTATAATACAGGTCTTAGTTTTAATTAATATTTTGACTATCTATAAAGCTTTAACTATGCACATATGAATTTTATAACATTTGAACCTCCATGATCCTGAGACCAGAACTAAATGGTTCCCAGTTCCCACTGCCAACAGGTCTGAAAAGGATCACAACAGAAGTTCTGGGAGAAAAATGTGAACCAAAACTCAAAATCATAAAAAGAGATCAGATTTACTGGTCTGATAGAGACTATGAAACTCCTAAGACTATGTCTCTTAGGCATCCTGAAGGCTTAGATCTGAACTCATCCCCTTGGCTCAAATTTTAGCCAAACAACAGATAGTCCTGTAAGGTCAACAATACCATGGAGCTATGCATTCCTTAGAACAATCAACATTGGAGGTCAAAGGGCAGCATTGCTCAGAAATAACATTCAGAAGGCAAAGTGGATAGAGAAGAAGGATGGATGGAAATGCTTAAACACAGGGAAGAAGTCGGAAAAATGTTGTTACATTGTGGGGATTGCAGTCAATGTCATGAAACAAAATGTGTATGAATTGTTGAGTGGAAAACCAATTAGCGCCAAAAAATTTCTACTCAAATTACAATGCAAATCTTTAAAAACAAAAAATTTGTAGCACAAATAAAAAAAGTCACTGACTGTCTCTAATGACAGTTAAGTATTATAATTGTGCACTCACAAAGAAGACTCCAGGCTTTAGAAACATAAGAGGGAGCCAGAGTATGTGTTTAGATTATTTAACAGCCTCTGAATAATAGAAGTAATTTATGAAGTGTGGTGAGAAAAAAGCATACCTCCTTGGTTTTTGCAGTGAAACTCTGGCATGATCAAGGTTGCTGAAAGAGTCTTATACAACGGTATGTGAACCATCACACACATCATTTTCCCAGAAAAATTCTTTCTGGGAAAAGAAAAAAAAAAAAAAATATATATATATATAATTCCTTTTAATTGTGGGTGGCTTAAAGTCTCTCAGGGAGCAAGTCGATAGTTCACCTAGTCAGGTGGCCTGCCCACGCTTCAGTCGAGTATCTGATAAAGCTAGCCTCTTCCTCAGATCAAGGTATTAAGGTTTGGGTTATTTGTATTGATTTTGTGTGCTGCTATTCAGTGCCAGTCATGCTCATATCTGTGGTTTACAAATTCCTCTTTAAAATGTCACCGCCATTTCATTTCCTCAGTCATCAGTACTGCAGACAGAGGCGCTGGTTGCTTGTTAACCCCTAGGCTTGTGGTGTTGTTAGGCACACCTGGGCACGGCATTTTCTCAAAGTTTTCAAGAGCGCAGAGGTAGGTGGTCAGTGACAAGCTTCACAAAAAAACAAGCAAACAAAAACTTTCAAAGATTTTTCTCTGACATTCAGGAGGATTCCGTCCCCTTCACCCCATGCCTCAAACCCCCACCTTGCTCAAGAACCTGTGCTCGCGGATAGGCCCTCTAGTGGTTAAGAAAGAGTTCAGGTATAAAACAAAACAAAATAATCCAAACCCATCTATAGAGAAGGAAGCCCAATTAGAGGTGTTTCCTCCTTGGAAGTACAGAGATACAGCCACACCTATAAATGGGTGTATGTAAAGCAAATTCTAGATCTGAACACAGCTATTAGCATCTACACTCTTACCCACAATTATGCTGGAAATAAATCTTAAGGAAAATTTGTCTTAAATGCTGATAATTTTAAGTCAATAACGACTTTCCCTAGAAGTTCTAAAAGCAATTCCGTCTTAGTTAAGTACATAAACAAAACCATCTAATTATTTTAAATAGATTCTTTTATTTTCCAGATTGGAAAAATAAACTAGCTTTAACTGGGAGCCAGACATAAATCTACACACAGGCACAGTCATGACTGTATTTATCAGTCTACAGTGATCCTTTAACAAACATGCAGTGGGGTAAAAATAAAACACATGTTTTCCCTTATTTCTCTGCAATCGCTTGCTTAAGGTTTTATTATATTTGGCCATGGGACATTCAGTAAACTTACTGATGATATCAAAGAATGATTTTACAAACAGTAAAAGTTACACTATTGACACCTCCAAATTCTTGAGTATTTACATTGTGTTAGGTGCACACTTGCTCAGGGAGATTAACAAACATTACTAGAAAGGCTGTGGCCAAATCCACCCTGGTTGTTTATAAAACCTTTACAACTCATCAGCTTCCACTAACACACTGGCACTGTTCAATTACCATCAGTTTTAGAGAGCCTTAGCAAAACATCTAGTGCCCATGTAAATAGACAAATCTGAAAACTAGCTGGTCTGTTGGCTTACATACTGTAGGTAATGTTTTCTTTTGCTCAAATTTGTTCTGGAAACTAATCATGCTCTGATAAAGCCATCTGCAAATATGAGAAAGATTGACACCCACATGTCAAAGTTTACACAGTCTGACCAAGTGTACATATAGTACAGATGATGTAAGGATTCTGCCGTACAGAGCTTCTCCAGGGCCATGATGGAATACAGCTTGTTGGACAAGAATGCAGGCACCACATTGTCCACCCGTAAGCAAAACTTGCCAGTTTCCTTGCCAAGCTAAAACTCTCAGTGTTTCTTCCAAGGGATGAATCCTGTTCTCTATATTCATAAAAGAACTTTAACGTCTCTCCTCAGGCATTATAAACACCTTTCTAAATACAAATATAATTACTTTTAGACAATTCCATAAAACTTTGCTTTTATCCATAAAAAATGATAGTAATGTACTGATCCCAACTGTTAACCTGCTAGAAAGTATACCGTTAAGTATGAGTAGACTTATTAAATGGAATTTATATAATTTACAGGTTAGCAAACTATTATAATGTATTATCTAATTTGCAGGAAGGACTACACACAGATTTGGCTGCCCATACTTAAAGAAAAATCCAGGATGAAAATCTGAATCCAAAGATGATGTATCTTTCCACATGTGTTTGAACATGGTACAAAATTAATCTTCATTTTCCAACATAATGAATCTTTCTGACCTGACACAATTCTCTTTTCTTTAGTAGGTAATTGCCCTCATTTTATGAAAATAACCCCAAGTGATTCTATTGTGTGGTCCTGGTTGCACTGTTTGGTAATACATTGAAAAATGGAACCAACAGCCATTCAGAAGAATTTGCTTGCAGTGAACTTATTTTGGTTTTCAGTACTCACTTCTTTAAAAAAAGCAGGAATCCTATATTTAAATTTTTATTCTAGAATTTTTTGTTTGTTTGTTTTAGGCATCAGCAGCAAATGTCCTGGTTTATAATTTAGAGAATATAATCTAATCATTCTTTGAAAACTATGACTTTTGCTTCTCTCTGATCTTACAATTACCAATTTTTTAAAAATTGTCAAAGATAACTTTGTGATTTCATCTCACAGTCCATTCCATTCTCATATTCAAGTCTAACCTTAGGGTAAAATTTCTTGTTGTTGTCAGGTGCCATCGAGTCAGAACCGACTCATAGCGACCCCATGCACAGAAGAATGAAACAATGTCCGATCCTGGACCAACCTCACTACCGCTGCCACACTTGAGTCCATCAATGATGCCACCTGGCTGATCCAGCTCGTTGGGGGTCTTCCTCTTTTCCTCTGACCCTCCACCCTACCCAGCATGACATCCTTCTCCAGCGATTGTTTCCTCCGGACAATATGTCCAAAGTAGGAGAGACGAAGCTTAGCCATCCTGGCCTCCAAGGAGCACTCTGGCTGCACTTCTTCCAAAACAGATCTATTGGTTCTTTTGGCAGTCCATTGCACCTTCAGTATTCTCCTCCAACACCACAACTCAAAGGCATCAATTCTTCTATGATCTTCCTTATTCACTGTCCAGCTTTCGCATCCATATGAGGCTATTGAAAACACAATGGCCTGGGTCAGGCGCACCCTAGTCCTCAAGCTGACATCTCTGCTCTTCAACACTTTAAAAAGTTCCTGTGCTGCAGATTTGCCCAGTGCAATACGTCGTCTGATCTCTTGACTGCTACTTCCGCGAGTGTTGATAGTTGATCCAAGAAGAATGAAGTCCTTGACAACTTCAATCTCTTCTCCAATAAACAAAATGTTGTTTATTGGTCCAGTGGTGAGGATTTTTGTTTTCTTGACATTGAGATGTAATCCATATCGAAGGCTGTGCTCTTTAATCTTCATAAGTAAATGTGTCAAGTCCTCTTCACTCTCAGCGATCAAGGTTGTATCATCTGCATATCACAGGTTGTTAATGAGTCTTCCTCCAATCCTGATGCCACGTTTTTCTTCATAGAACCCAGCTTCTCGTATTATTTGCTCAGCATACAGGTTGAATAAGTATGGTGAAAGAATACAACCCTGTCTCACACCTTTCCCAATTTTAAAACATTCAGTGTTCCCATGTTCTGTTCAAACAACTGCTTCTTGGTCTAGGTACAGATTTCTTAGAAGTACAATTAAGTGTTCTGGAATACTCATACTTCTCAATGTTGTCCATAGCTTGTCATGATCCACACAATCAAAAGCCTTTGCGTAGTCAATAAAGCACAGGTAAACATCCTTCTGATATTCTCTGCTTTCAGCCAAGATCCATCGGACATCAGCAATGATATCTCTCATTCCACGGCCTCTTCTGAATCCAGCTTGAACCTCTGGAAGTTCTCTGTCAATGTATGATTGTAGCCGTTTCTGTATTACCTTTAGCAAAACTTTGCTCGCTTGAGATATCAAAGAGATTGTCCGATGATTTCCGCATTCCGTTGGGTCACCTCTCTTTGGAATGGGCATAAACATTGATCTCTTCCAATCAGTCGGCCAGACAGTTGTCTTCCAAAATTTCTTAGCCCTTTAAAAATTCTGAATTTTGATTATTTCTTCCAAATTTCCAATTTAAAAATCATTCTTCTTGGTAGCCTATTAAATCTGTACCTACTAATGAGCTCAGCACTTTGTTATTCTCCACAATTTAAATGTACAAGAAAAATGCCTTTTTTGGGGTAGCGCTTAGATGACCAGAAGTTTTTTCTTGAATGGTGACATACTTCTGCAATTCTCTATCTTTTGCACAGACATTTTAAAGTTATGAGCTCAACTGAAATTCCTTTGTTCAGTCACATTCAATTATTTAGATGACTTTACTTTTGCAAATCGACACATTCCAGCATTTCCCAACATAAAGTATTCTGTAACAATGCTCTTATCTTACCTAATTGCAAATTTTCACTAACAGGACCTATGCCTATTCTTGTTTACTCAAATAATCCTTCCATTTACCAAAAGTGCATTTAACCAATTTGCCAGTATGTTTTCAAGGGCACATGCTTATCTTTATGAAGACATTTCTTTTTCACTCTTGGACAAATCTTTAAAGTGTCTTATAATAGAACTTGACTTCTAGAATCTGTAGAATCTAATAACTTCTTCTGTGCTTCACTACAAGCATTGATTTGAAATGCATAAAAAATTTACAATGATTATTGTCAAACTACAACTTTTCCTGTGTTAGTTCATAAAACTCCATTCATAATTTTATCTTCCCAAAGAGTGAAGTATCTTTGCCATCATGAGAATAGTGAGATTCTTGAAGGTAGGTTGTAGTTTAACAATTACCTTAGAGGAGATGGTTACAATCAGGATGATAACTTTTGTTTCTGAGAAGAAGTGTCAAGAATTTGTATTTGACTAATGCCTAAACTGTTCCAGACACTGGTGTAGATGCCACAATGCATCTTATCTCATCCCGTTTCCTAATTTATTCTTATATCACTTACCCCCTTGCTTACTACCTCTTAATGATAGCTCTCAGCATGCAGAGCAAACGTCTATCACTGTCTTTGAGGCCCTGCATGGTTTTCTCTCTGGTCAATATTTTCAGCCTCATGTTTTTCTTGTCCTTTATTTTCTTTGCTTCATTGCTACTGATCCCAACTGTATAATATCACCTAAACATATCACAAGTATGTACCCAGGCCTAGCTTAATCCTAATACAAAGTAGATGTACCATAAATATTTCTGGGGTGAAGGAACAAATAAGTCAATACATTTAATTCTTTCAGCAATTCTGAGATGAGGAAATATAGGGTCAGATGGATTCAGTAGCCTGTCCAAGTTTCGGCTAATAACAAGTAGAGGTAAACAATGCTTTCACAAACTATTTATAATTTTCTAAAGTCCTGTTTGAAAATCATGTAAAACCTTTTTGTAGATGAAGAAGCACATACTGATGAATTGTGCTGTCAAAATGCAATATAGAAATAAGCAGGGAATATGCCTGCTCACTGCATCCTGAAGCAATTTTCTTATCCTACAGACATATTTGCCGCCTATAGTGTTCCTTTAGAGGTTTTATTTATCTGTGGATTTTCTGTGAAGAAAGGCAGCCAGAGATGTTTTCTAGAAGCCAAGGTGAAAATTAGTAAGATGCTTTGACATGGCACCTTTTATAACATTGAAAAATGATCATTAGACTTGCTTTCAAGGATAAGGGATTTGCATTTAGCTTGTGTTGTGCAAACAGGGCTTTTGTTGATTTATCAACAGGACTTCGCTTGGGTTTTGGATTGGATTCCAGAGGTTGGCACCTAGGCTCTAAAAATCTAAACAGAAGGAGAAAATAAATCATCAACTGGCACTTTAAAGGCAAAGATTTATACCAAATTTAATGAACTTCCTGTCTTGCTGAGCATGAGGAAAATGTCATGTTTACCCCAATGCTCTCTGCTCCTGGCAGCGGATGTGCAGACTTGAAAGTGATGCAGAAGTGGGTCATACTCATTCAACTGGAACTCAGAGAACTCTTAGGAAGAGAACACTCAACAGTAACTTTGGCTTTCATAGTACACTCCTGCCCTTGCCTCTAAATCTACCCAAGGCTAGTTTAAGGAGGAATGTGAGTCAAATTCCATTTTTGTAATTGGGTTCCCCTAGAAGCACACCAAACTGAAGTATGCAAGTAGTTTAGTTGGGTAGCAGGGTGAAACCAGGAAACATTGATCAGGAAGTAGAGGAGTAACCCAGTAAGGCCAATAAAGAGAATGTCATTAAGCCAGTTATCACAATGGACAATGTAGTTTACGCTTGCTGGGAAACTCTAGGAGCTAGTGCAAAATACCTGTCCAGCATTATATCAACCAAAGGGTGAGGGAGCTAGGACATTAATCCACTAACTCTCTCTCTCTCTCTCATTGGTTGAAGATTGCTCCCAGAGGCAATAATTGCTCTTTAATACCAATCTGTAGCACATGTGATGGTGCTGGTGAGCTGTGGTGTTGGTTCCAACTCATAGCAACACTGCATAAGGTTTCCAAGGCTGTAAATCCTTACGGGAGCAGAAAGCCTCATCTTTCTCCCACAGAACAGCTGGTAGTTCTGAACTGCTGACTTGAGGTTAACACTATGCTAACCAGAGCTCCTTAGTCCTCAAACAAAGATATAGAAATGTCAGCAGTTGGGAATGGAGGGACATTCAATGAATTTGTAAGGGTCTAGAAGGACAGGGCATCAACAGTGTCTACGACTCTGATACAAATCAAGCTGACTGTCCCGGTTATGTTGCTATCTCTTCTGTGACTTCTCCTTTCAGTATTTATGTGGTTCATGCATATTGCCTGTGAAGTACAGGAATCTTATCATACTGCCATCATTCACAGTTGAAGAGCATATTCATTCATCCTGGTTGAGGTTGGTGATGTGCTGTAGAATCGGTTCCAACTCATAGTGACCATGCATAGGGTTTCTGAGGCTGTAATTATTTATGGGAGCAGAAAGCCTCATCTTTCTCCTGAGGAGTGGCTGGTAGATTCTAACTGCTCACCATGCTATTAGCAGCCCAACTCATATCCCACTACACTACCAGAGCTCCTTTCATTCATCATATTTATCCAGCAATAATTTTACCCCACCACCACCACCAGCAGCATTGCAACAGGTTCTAAAACTACAATTATAACTTTGTATGTCAAGAAGTTTACATTTCTCAACTGTCTTCATATCAATAATGGAGGAACACTCAGATTCAAAACTATACAAAGCTCTGATAGCATAATGGTTATGAGTCGGTCTGCTAATCATAAAGTCAGCAATTCAAAACTATCAGTGGTTCCAAAGAAGAAAAATGAGGTTTTCTGCTCACGTAAAGATTTATAGCCTAGTCAGCAATTCAAAACTATCAGTGGTTCCACAGAAGAAAAATGAGGCCTTCTGCTCAGGTAAAGATTTATAGCCTTGGAAACCCTACACAGGGGTAAGTATGAGCTGGAACTGACTCCAAGGCCCACAAGCACCACCACCTGCCATTAGGTTTAGAGTCTAAATGGGGGGAAAATCTGTTGTCAAAAATAAGTTACTAGGGAAGAAACAAGCAATAGTGTGTTATAGGTTAAATTGCGTCCTCTCAAATTATGCATTGGAATCCTAATCTCTGTACCTGTGGATGAAATTCCATTAGGGAAAGGGTTTTCTATGTTATGCTAAAGCCATATCAATATAAGGCCTGTCATAAACCTAATGACTTTTGATTTATACAAGACTAGGTTAGAGATAGAAGCAAGTACATACTGAGGGAAACATTGATAACATTAGAAACAGATGGTTCTATAAACACACAGGAACTTCAAAGAATGCAAGCTATTATTTGTTTGGATCCATAATCAAAGTCCTGGTGTGGCACTGTAGGATAATCATTTGACTACTAAACCCACCAGCCACTTCTTGGAAACCGTATACAATGTTACTGTGAGTTGGAATCGATTTGACAGTACTTAACAAAACAACAACAATATAATTAATGTCCATAGTCAGTCAATGAAATGGCATATTGCATTGGGCATTGGGCAAATCTGCTGCAAAACAAAAACCTCTTTAAAAGTGTTAAAAAGCAAAGATATAGTTTTGAGGACTTAGGTAAAATTGATCCAAGCCACAGTATTTTTAATAGCCTCATATGCATGAAAAGGGAAAAAGACTATCTGCTCCCATAAGTATTTACAGATTCAGAAACCCCATTCAGGGTTGCTATGAGTCAGAAACAACTCCATGGCATACAATCACCGCCAACATGCATGTAAAATGAATAGCGAAAACTGAAGAAGAATTGATGCCTTTAAACTATGGTGTTAGCAAAGAAGGTGGACTATACCATGGACTGCAAAAAGAATGAATAAATCTGTCTTGGAAAAAGTGCAGCCAGATGTTCCTTAGAAATGAGGATGATGAGACTTGTCTCACATACTGTGAACATGCTATCAGGAAGAACCAGTCCATGGAGAAGCACATCATGCTTCACATTACATGGGGCCAGTGAAAAAGAGGAATACCTGCAATGAAATGGATTGACACCATGGCTACAACAATAGGCTCAAGTGTAGCAACAGTTATGGATCTCCTCCAGTTGGTTGACCAGGTCTTCCCAAATTTTTTTAGCATAAGAAGTGAGCACTTCCAACTTTGCATCCATTTGTTGACTCATCTCATTAATTCCTGAAGACTTGTTTTTCACTAATGCCTTCAGTGCAGCTTGGACGTCCTTCAATGCCATCAATTTAATTTTATGCCACTTCCTGAAATTGTTGAGTCATTTATTTGTAAGTTTATTGTATTGTGGTGGCTAAAGTATTGATGTGATGTTGGAAGCTATGCTACTGTTATTTCACATATCAGCAGGGACACTCAGGGCATACAGTTTTCAGTGAAGGTCCAGGCTAAGACAGACTAGGAACAAGTACTTGTTGATCTACTTCAAAACAACAACAAAAAAGAGACACTGGTCAGTGAAAGTAAATGAGCCCCTCAGATTGAAAGTCATTTCCATATCCAAAACATGACCAAGGTAGAGATGGATCCTCAAAAGTATAGTTGAACTTAATGATGTAGATGGAGTAAAGCTTTCAGAGCCTTCATTGCTGATGATTCAAAATGAGAAGAGACAGCTACAAACATCTACTAATAACTGGAATGTAGAATATACAAAGGACTCAAGCATGGCAACAATAGTGGGGTTGGCCCAGGATCGGGCAGTGTTTCGTTCTGCTGTGCATAAGGTCGCTATGGGTTGGTACCGACTTGATGGCACCTAACAACAACAACAACAACAAACCTTGAAAAATTGTAAATTGTCAAAAATGAAATGGAACAGTTGTAGATAGCTATCCTAGGCATTGGTGCAGTAAAATAGACTGGTATTGGTAATTTTGAATCAGGCAATCATACTGTCTACTATGCCAGGAATAGCAAATTGAAGAGAAACATCATCACATTCATTGTCAAAAAGAACACTTCAAGATCTATCCTGAAGTATAATTCTATCCTTGATAGGATAATATCCATATACCTACAAGGAAGACTATTATTCATATTTACATGCCAACCAATAATTACAGAAATAACAGAATTGAAGATTTTACCAACATTGTTGTTGTTGTTAGGTGCCATTGAGTCGGTACCAACTCATAGTGACTGTATGCATAGTAGAACGAAACACTGCCTGATCAGGATTAGGGCCAACCTCACAATTGTTGCCACTTTTCATCCCATTGACGCTGCCACTTTGCCAATCCATCTCGCTGGGGGTCTTCTTCTTTTTCTCTGACCCGCCACCTTACCAAACATGAGATCCTTCTCCAGCAACTGGTCCATCCTGACAATATGTATGAAGTATGAGAGATGAAGTTTGGCCATCCTGGCCAACAAGGAGCTCTCTGGCTGCACTTCTTCCAACACAGGTCTGTTTTTTTGTTTTGTTTTGTTTTTTGGCTGTCCATGGCACTTTCAATATTGTCCTCCAGCACCATAACTCAGAAGCATCAATTCTTCTATGGTCTTCCTTATTCACTGTCCAGCTTTCACATGCATATGAGGTTATTGAAAATACCATGGCTTGGGTCAGGCACACCTTAGTCCTCAAGTAGACATCTTTGCTCTTCAACACTTTAAAAAAGTCTTGTGCAGCAGATTTGCCTAATGCAATATGTCATTTGATTTCTTGACTGCTGCTTCCGTGAGTGTTGATAGTTGATTCAAGAAGAATGAAGTCCTTGACAACTTCAATCGTTTCTCCATTGATAAGAATATTGTTTATTGGTCTAGTGGTAAGGATTTTTGTTTTCTTTACATTGAGATGTAATCCATACTGAAGGCTGTGCTCTTTGATCTTCATCAGTAAATATTTTAAGTCCTCTTCACTTTCAGCAAGCAAAGTTGTATCATCTGCATATTGCAGGTTGTTAAAGAGTCTTCCTACAATCCTGATACCACGTTTTGCTTCATATAACCCAGCTTCTCATATTATTTGCTCAGCATACAGGTTGAATAAGTATGGTGAAAGAATACAACTTTGTCGCACACCTTTTTTAATTTTAAACCATTCAGTGTTCCCATGTTCTGTTGCGGTTTCAAGTTTATTAAACATGCTATCAAGATACATTGATAATTACTAGTGATTAGAATGGCAAAGTTGGAAATAAAAAAGGATCAGTAGTTTGAATGGTGATGTGGTTTGGTGATGGAAAAAAACACTGGAAATCACATAGCAGAATCTTACAAGACCAATCATTTTTTTCATGATAGGTAACTTTTTTGTTTTTAAAACACATAAACAGTGGTCATATGCATGAACCTCGCCAGAAAGAACACACAGGATTCAAACTGACTACATTTTAAAACCTGTGGAAAACAGCATGGAGAAACTCAACATCATCAGTCAGAACAAAGTCAGGGGTCAACTGTAAAATAGACCATGAACTGTTCACATAAAAGTTCAAGTTGGAGCTGAAGAAATTTAAAACAAGGCCACAAAAGTCAAACTATGACCTTCAATATGTTATTGTTGCTATTAAGTGCCATCGAGTCAATTATGACTCATAGTAGCCCTATATAATAGGGTTTTTAAGGAGCAGCTAGTGTGTTTGAACCGCTGACCATGCTGTTAACAGTCCAGTGCTTTTCCTATATCACCACACTAGGACTCCTTGACTATATTCCTCTGGAATTTAGAGTCCATCTCAAGAATAAAATTGACTCATTGAGCATTTATGATTGAAAACCAGATAATATGTGGGGTGATATTATACATGAAGAAAATAAAAGATTATCAAAAAGACAGTAAAGAAAGAAAAGATCAGAATGAGGTTCAGAAGAGACTCTGAAGCTTGCTGTTGAACATAGAATAGCTAAAGCAAAAGAAAGGAATGATGGAAGTAAAAGAGTTGAAGAGAAATTTTCAATGCGCAGTTCAAGAAGACAAAGTATTACAGTGAAATGAGCAAAGACTTAGACATAGAAAACAAAAGGGAAGAGCACAGTTGGCATTTCTCAAGTTGAAACAGCTTCAGAAAACATTCAAGTCTCCAGTTATAATATTGAAATTAGGGTATTTGGGTTCTCATCCCAGGAATGCCACTTGCTAGTTTTATTTGCTTTTATCCTCAGGTTGGCTGTGAGAGTTGTAGATGATAGCTCAAATATTGCATTGCTCTGGGATAATATCTTTTCTAATATGTTTATTTCTGTTAGATTCCCCATTCTAATATATGTCTTTATAACTGTGAAAGAAAACTACGTTGACTAACTCATGAAATTACCCTGGCAAAAGTAATAGATTCTTGAGTAGAAAACCAAGACAAAGGTAATTACTCAGGGTTTAGGGGAGTAAATCTCTTACACTGTTTTTCCAAAGAACCAAGCCAAAAGGCCGCAGAAAGAAACTAATTTCACCACCGTACTTTGGTTGACCCTCTCTATGGGACCATAGGAAACAATTCATTGTGGTTTTTGTTCTATGTTATTAAGGATTATAACACTTAATATTTAATGTAATCAGAATACAGATCAGAGTATAAAAGAGTAGCATATCATGAATGCTGCTAGAATAAAGAGGGAAATAAGATTCATAGTTTATATATATTAAAACTAACATGCCTACAGATGAAATTTAAGCAAGAGAAGGTTAGCTGGTGCTCACTGGTTCCATGACAACCTGTACCATCATACATTCAGTATGTGGAATGATTAGATGGCTGGGATTTTAATTCTTGGTTGGCATTTCCTCATCTTGCTATTGAAACAGTCTAATTTTGAAGAACAGCAGTCAATATTTAGACACATTATGAAATCGCTTAAGTTCTCATTTGGAAGTTTATTCAGAGTTGTTGAATTAATAATTTCTAAAGTTGGTATTCAACATTGTGTAAGCATGGCTTTTTGAAATATTTCTAAGCAACCTATAATACATAACACTAGAGGGAAGTGACAGTTAACCTGAGTTTTATTCATTTCCATATTACAATAAAAGAAAATTATGTTGTTCTACAAATAGAAGTTGTGAATAATATTTGTAAAAAAGAAAGCAAAAAACAACAAAAAAAAATGCATGAGAGTCCATTAAAATTACTCCTTTAATAATACTTGTTAACACTTAAATTTGGAAATAGAGCCTGAAAATTCAATTGTATTCAATTTAGAAACATTGGTTGAATACTTGTATGTATGTACATCTACAATGCATATTCTTTGTAAATGTTGATATTTTAATATTATTAACAAATTGCTGGCTTTAGTTATAGCTCACTGAGACTCACTTTTGTCCTCTTGCCAGGACCACGGATGGGCTATAAAGGGAAGCCCATTACCTTTCAATCCTGCAGCTAGCATAACCCTGTTTCATCATCTACGCATTTCTAAATAGTTCTTGCAAATTTGTTATTAATTTTGTAACAATTGTTTTTGAACAAGCATAGAGAAATTCTCCTATTCAACTTATTCTCCCAACCTCCTTCTTACCCTCAATAAATCAAATTATTTTTCACTGTTTCTTAAATAACTATTGGGAATACATATTTCATACAAAGTTAATAAGCTTATTTTCATGGCACTAATAATTGTTTCACTGTTGGTATTGTTGTGACAATTATTATTATTTTAATCTATTAATTAATTCACCCAGTATGAAGACCCTGACTTTTATATAATTGAGAACTTAACAGAAAGAGATATTTATTCTACATTCTCCTGAGCTTCTATATTCAGTGGATTAAACATTTCCCACACTTTTTCTTAGTTAAAAAAACCGGGAGTTTTCTTGGACACTTCTTTTACCTTCTTGCCCTACCTTCATCCAATCAGTCAACAATATCTTCTATGTTCTACTTTATTAACATCTTTGAGTTTTCTAGGGTAACTGTCCTCTCATCTCTGCTTTGTTCTTAGCCTTGGTTCTGAGTCTTGCAGATTCTTCCTTTGTCAGCTGCAAGTCCCTAGAATGACTCTACTGGCTCTTTCAAAATTGCCTAGTCAACCATCTTGCCACTCTACTACTTTTTTTTTTAAGGTGATGGTAGGACCAAATGTTGGTATAATGAATACAACTTGCCAAAGTAAACAATGTCACTAAGAAATCCACAAGTAAAAAAAGATGAAACTACTCACAAAAGTTTAAGATGGCCATGCCGTGTGTGGTCAGCTAGCACAAGGCACCAGTCTGTCTTTTTTTTTTTTTGGCCATATCTGTTCAGTTTTCTCTCTTAGAAGACATTCAGTCAACTTCCCTATCTCTTTACCTGAATCTCAGGGTTCCAGGACTCTCATCTGCATCTTTTCATTCTGTGTACTGTATCTTTTTGTTGTTGTTGGGATCCATATAGCCTTTCTGTCTAGTCCACCATCTTGCCACTTTTACTACTTGTTTTTTATTGTGATGGTAGGACCAAATGTTGGTGCTACTTTTGGAAATACAGCTTTCCAAAACTAAACAATGTCACTAAGAAGTCCACACTCTTGTACTAAAGAATATAATGCATATAATTTGGTAACAACACCAAAAATAACCAAAAGATGAGTGTGTGGTTGCATATATATTGTATAGTCACATACGTGTGTGGTAGGTACAGGTGTGCACATGTGTGCACAGATAAAAGTATCTATATGTACATATGTAGATAGATATATGTGTGCAAGCATATATATTCATAGAGAATGCAATTATAGATACTTGTCTAACATGACTCAACTCCTACCGAGGTTGATTTTCTGGGTTTGAAGGCTTGGCTCTTAGTATCATTGGACAACTCAATTAACTAGCAATAAAATAATTCACAAAGTTCACGTTCTACATTCAGTTGAGGTGAGTAACATTTGGGTCTTAGAATTTTATGAGCAACAACCTAAGATACAACTATTGGTCTGTATTCATCAGGAGCAAAAGAGGAAAAAAAAACATTTGGATCTCATAGAAAAAAACTAGTCTATAAGGCTAACAAGTCACATGGCCTTAGGTACCCTGAGACCAGAATTAGATGGTACCTGGGTACCACTACTGACTGTTATAATCACGGTAACAATAGATGGACCCTGATAGAATGGGAGAAAAGCACAAAACAGACCTCAAATCCCTAAAAATTCCAGACTTCTCAGTCCAGTTGAGACTAAAGGAACTCTCTGAGACTATCACCTAGAGCTTTAAACCTTGATTCGAAAGGATCCCCTGAGGTCACCTTATAACAAAATAACAAATTGACACACAAGATAAAGGTGTAGAGTTTCACTAAAAACACATTTATATGAGACCAAAAATATCAACAGTTACTCTAAAGCAAAGATGAAAAGATAATGGGACAGCAAAACTAGAGTATTGGAAATGGAACACTCAGAATGGAATTAAACTCATTGTGAAAAATGAAATTAAAGTCCCTAAACAATTTGTGTAGACTTTGTCAAATGGGAACATAGTTTTCTGTGTGTATTTTTACTGAAAACACAATAAAATATTAATTTTTAAAAAAATAGAAAGGAAAAATAAGTCACACATATTCAATGAGGCGTTTAAATCCACTCTCCAGTCTCCAGGACTCCCAGAGGATGGAGAAGTTTTCAGAACAGGTAAACCCAGAACGAATATGTTCTGCAGGCCAACTAATTCTTGAACAGAAAAGAGTATGAAACAAAAAGGACAAAAGAGTCAGGGCTCTCTTTCAGATTAAAAGAGATTTAATAAATACATACTGTTATGAACTTTCAAAAATCCTGATTCCAACAAACCGAAGGGCATATTTAGACTACTGGGGAGACTTGAAAACGACCTGTATATTAGATGATAACAAGGAATACTTTTTCTTTTTATTAAGAGTCATATGGTATTGTGATTATATGAGAAGAGTACTCCTTTTTTGAGATACATATTTAAATACTTAAGAGTGAAAATGTTTTGAATTTTCTTTAAAACATCCCTCCCCTCCCCTCCAACAAAATATATGATCACTGTGGATGGAGGTAGGGAATAGATGCATCCAAATGGCAAAATGTTGAAGGAACTAGTCAAGGAAGCTCAGGAAAGAGATGACACTACCCCTAGGCTTAAAGCAGAGAGACCAGGAGCAGTTATTAGACCAAGAGGCAAAGACCAAGAGAACGCAGATACCAAGTTGAGCAACCCTGAACTCACTCCCTTCCTGCTTCTGTCTCCTGCTGAGTATTTTTATCAGGTAGTGTCTGGGCAGGGGAGTTGGTAACAGTGGTCCATGTAGGCACTCCAGGAGGGGCAGATAGGAGGAAGTATGATTGTGGAGGAACAGACAGCTAAAATCTGCCACTGGGTGAGGGGCTTGGTACATCTTGATGTATATATCAGAAACGTTGATAATAGATCATTTAAGAAAAAAAAAATGGTATGTTTTTGGATCTTTAAGGAGTAAGATTAATATGAAGTTCCTGATGTTTTTGATGTTAATAGCTGTTGAGTCACGGTGACCTTGTAAAACAGAACAAAACATTGCTGGGACCTGCCCTTTATTCAATTGTTATGTTGGAATCCATTGTTGTGGTTATTGTGTGACTCCATCTCCTTGAGGGTTTCTCTCATTTTAACTAACCCTCAACTTTACCAAGCATGATGTCCTTTTCTAGTAATTGGTCTTTCCTGAAGTCATATACAAAGTAAGTAAACTAAAGTCTTGTCATCCATTCTAATGAGCATTCTGGTTTTATTTCTTCTAAGACTGATTTGTACTTTCTTCTAGCAATCCACAATATATTGAATATTCTTCACCAACACCACAATTTGAATGCATTAGCTCTCTTTGTACCTTCCTTTTTCGTAGTCTAGCTTTCCCATGCATATGAGGAAATTGAAACTACCCTGGCTTTGATCAGGAGCAATGTAGTCATTAAAGTGATACCTTGCTTTTTAAAACTTTATAGTCTCCTACAAAATATTCATCTAATATTAATCAAGATTAGTGACTGAACTATCCAAATATCCTATACTTTTATTTATATATGCATATGTGAGTCCTGGTGTAGCACTGTGGGTTGATGTGCTGGACTGCAAAGTCGTTTTAATCACAAGGTCAGCAATTCAAGCTCATCAGTCACTCCTTGAAAACTCTATATAGGGTCGCTATAGGTGGGAACTTACTGGATGACTGGACAGCACTTAACAACATGTGATATGTTGGACTTCTTGGGTGGGGCCATGGGGAAAACACTGCACTGTGAACCACAAAGTTGACAATTCAAACCCAACAATCACTCCTCAGAAAGCCTGTACAGACAACATAGAATCTGTTTCAACTCATAGCAACCCTGTATAGGGTTTCTGATGCTATAATCTTTATGGGAGCAGAAAACCTCATCATTCTTCCATGTAGTGGCTAATGGGATTGAACCTTGACCTGTGGTTCACAGTCCAGTGCTTATCCTACAGAGCTACCATGCTACCAAGGCACTAGCTATACTTGCATTAATTGTATTTACCTTGTACATTTCACCTATTTATTTATTTTCAATCTATATCTTCATTTTGTTTCAAGTGTGTGTGTCTCAAACAGGACATAGCCGATTTTTTTCCCCATCTATTCTTGAAAAAAAAAATGAAAAACTCAATTAATCTCTTGTCTTTTGATAGATTAATCGCAACATTTCAGAGCTCTTAATATTGCTTATAATTGCTAATATATTTGGAATCATTCATGCCATTTATCTATCTATCTATCTATCTATCTATCTATCTATCTATCTATCTATCTATCAGAGTCTAGTGTGGTACTGTAGGATAAGCATTGGACTGCTAACCACAGGTTGGCAGTTCAAATCCACCAATAGCTCCTCAAAAACCCTATAGGCTTGCTATGAGTAATGGTACTTAATGATAACAATATATTTATTCATTTTACAATGCATACTTACTATGTGCTTACAGGATTTATTTATCAAGTTTGATTTGATATTTCTGAAATGTTTATGAAATTATATATTTCATTTCTATTCTCTAGTCTTCCCATCCTTGCTTCTAAAATGCTTTCTGTCTGTACTTTCTCCAAGACAGATTTACTTGTTCTTCTGGCATTCCATGGTACTTTCAGTATTCTTCCTTAACATCATAGTTCAAATGCATCAATTTTTCTATGGTCTTGCTTATTCATTGTCCAAGTTTCACATGCATATGAGGAGATTGAAAATGCCATGGTTTGGGTCAGGTGCACTTTAGTCCTTAAACTGCCATCTTTGCTCTTTAACAGTTAAAGAGCAAAAGTCTTTTGCAGCATATTTGCCTGACGCAATACGTCATTTGATTTATTTTTTCTTTGGGTGTGTGTGTGTGTTATTGTGAATTGAGTGAAAGTTTACAAAGCAGATCATCAGTTTACATTCAACAAATCATATACTTTGTTTCATTA
>NW_006408557.1:13726836-13761806 GCF_000296735.1 Chrysochloris asiatica | reverse complement strand
TGTTAAGTGCCGTCGAGTCGGTTCCGACCCATAGCGACCCTGTACAGGGTTTCCGAGGGTGTAAATCCTTACGGGAGTAGAAAGCCTCATCTTTAGTAGCCACGTTATTTGATTTCTTGACTGCTGCCTCCATGAGTGCTGATTGTGGATCCATACAAAATGAAACTTTTGACAACTTCAGGCTTTTCTACATTTGTCATGATGTTATTTATTGGTCCAATTTTGGGGATTTTGCTTTTGTTTGCATTGAGATGCAATCCATACTAAAAGCTAGAGTCTTTGATCTTCATCTGTAAGTATTTCAAGTCCTCTTCATACCCAGTAAACAAGGTGTGTCATTGCAAGTTGTTAATAAGTCTTCCTCTAAACCTGATGTCACAATCTTTTTCATATAAACCGTCTACTCTGATTATTTGTTCAGCATAAAGATTGAATAAATACTGTGAAAGGAAACAACAGCTATACACACCTTCCATAATTTTTAGCCATTCAGTAGCCCCTTGTTCTATTTAAATGAATGCCTATTTGTCTATGTATAGGCACAATTCCTCACAAACACAATTAAGTGTTCTGGAATACCCATTCTTCTCAGGGTTATCCACAGTTAGTTATAATTCACACAGTCAAATGCTTTTTAATAGTTAATAAAGCACAAGTAAACATCTCTCTGATATTCTCTGCTTTCTACAAAGATCCAGCTGTGATATCCTCATTCCATGTCCCCTTCTGGATTCCACTTGAGTTTCTGGCAGCTCCTTGTTGATGGACTGCTGCAATAATTTTTTTTAATGTTTTATTATGAATTACGTGATTGTTTACATGGGAGAACATTAGCTTTACTTTCATCTTATTGTATATCGTTTCTTTGCCATGATTACAACCCCCTTCATGCATCATCAAACAACCAAAGCGTATATCCTACAAATCTGCCCCTTAAGTCGTCAGCACACAGCCCCTCTCCTTCTCTGGGTCTAGAGTCCCTAGCCACTCCATCTCTCCACATCATTGTCTCTGCTTCCATATCTGGTGTCACTGCTTCTCCAAGTAGGGGTCTGCATTCCACTCTTCTCCCTTGATGGTCCCAGGGACCTCTGCTCCTGGACTGCAAAATCAACCATTCCCTTCCTTTTGTTACAAAACATCTACCTTTATATCTCCATCCCTCACAATCAGTCTTGATAGCAATTACCCGCTATTGTACCACAAGAGTCTTATCCCTATTTCCTTTCATTAACCCCATCCATACAGACTGGAAACCACTGAGTGAAGACTCTACCTTCCCCCACACCCTCTGGTACTAGGCTCCCTGCAGTCACTTCTTGCCTTTGTAGCACCCCCCCACCCCCATTTTGGGTATCCAGTGTCTTAAGTTGCCCATCCTTGCGAACCCTGTGTACTGAGGGTGTGAGAATGATCCTCACTGTAAAGCTTTGTTCCCTCTTTTGAGCTACTACATCCATAGGTGTAGGTCAAGTTCATCAAATTGTAGCAGATTACTCTTTTTTTTTTCTCTTCTTCCTTCTTCTAGTAGAGTTCTGATCATCCAGCCATTGAAGCCAGGTCAAGTGGGTACTATCTGCAACTATGGGTGTTCTTGTGCATATGCCCTCACTTCATATCAGCTGGATGCTTCACTCTCCGTTCTAGTCCACAGTGGCCATGTCACTGTCTCTGGTCCTAGGAGTCCCCAGGTCTTGTCATACTGATGGCCAACCAGGTCTCCACCTGGGTTCACAGGAGTCTATTGAACATGGTTGGACTTATCTCACAACTTCACTACTGTTTTCACCCCACTTCCCCTTATCAATGACCAACATGGTCACCAGCCAGACCACATGTCTGCTCATGTATTCCCCTGAGTCCCCTGACCTTGTTTTGACTGATGATAATGAACTTCTTAATTGTCTCTTCTCACAATAGTCAATTTGATTCCTGTGTATTTCATCTGGTGAGGTCTGTGTGTATAGTTACTGTTTATGTTTTGGGAAAAAAAAATACTTATGCAATGAATAAGTTGGTCTTGGAAAATTCTATCATGCAATCTCCAGCATCATTTCTCTCACCAAGACTCTATTTTCAATTTCCTTAAAAGTTGCCCTTATAATTTATAAAAAAAAAAATTTTTTTTAACTCTGGATAAATTCTTACACTACTTCTTTGCTTATATTTTCCACTATTTCCTCTGTATTTATTCCTATCTTTGAACCTCCTTCAAGAGGGAACTTGAATATTTTTACTTTCCCCATTTACAGTTTCGGTTATATCTTCCATTTGCTTGTCTCTGCCACCCATCTCTTTCTTCTAGCTCCCTAATTTGTCCATTTATTAATCCATTCTTTCATTCAATTTATCCATTTGTAGAAGCAGATTTTCATCAGCAGCTGTCCATTTGATTTGCCCCCATAGCAGCCATTCCTGTGTCACAGAAGTAATTTTCTTTAATCACCATAACTCCCAAAGTGTATATTGTTGTTGTTAGATGCTGTTGAATTAATCCAACTCACAGTTATGCCAGGTGGCAGATCAGAACTTCCCCAAGTGGATAAACTGTCAAATAATATCTATAACAGCAGCAGCATCAAGGCCTACTAATATTCAGGAGGAGGGATGAGAATCATGCTCATCACAAAGTTGATTCCTATGAAGTAGAAGTCAGGTATATCTTCATTCTACTATCTTTTTACCAGTTCTGACATTTGCTGCCCACCCAAATGGTACTCTTTACTGGGTTCTTTTCTGTATTTGATAATTCATTACAATGGTTCAACGGAACTCACAGACCATCTTCATGATTGGTTTATTAGGGAAGCAGCAGACCACCAGTTGGGATCAGTATCAACCTGGAGGTAACAGGAACAACAAAGGAGACAGGAAATAATTTGTCATTCAGGACAGCTCTCAATCATTGCAACTTTCAGTTCTGTTTTGGCCATTCCAATAGTCAGGACTTTCTCTTGACTGGGCCTACAGGTAGGTCTCACATTTGGCCTGGCCTTTGCTGCTGGACACTGTTTTCAGCTGAACTTGAAGGCCCTTTTATAAGTAATTCTAGTCTTCTTTGCTCAGACATGTGTTATAGCTCTTTACTCCTGCTGACAAGTACCTAGAGACACCCCCACTCTTCCAGCCTTCTAACTGATGGTGTTCAGCTCTCTGGTTCCTTGGACCAATAAGCTCCCACAGCTGTCTCATTTAATGGGCTAGGAAGTCAACTGCAGTCTTCTAGCACTGGTCTCTTGGTTCCTGCTGCTTGTGCCACTCATGGTTCTGCTGCTCCCACTATTTCACACAATCTTGTGTTAAACCTCTTTCTTTTGGGGCTAAGAAGTTCTCAGAGTAGGGATTCAAAATCCAAAGGACATAACACAATTCTAGGTTCTTCTTGTAGATGATACTGAGGATATACCACTCAACCTCTGTGGGATTGACTCCCACCAAGACCATAGTCACCTAAGTTGCTTAGAAATTGGCCAGTCTCCACAATAGTTATGTGCACTTTATTTGCATAATAAACCTTCCACTCTCTGCAAGGATTTTATGTACCTTATTTTCATAATAAGCTGTCCAATCCTTTTCAAGATTGTGATATAACAAATCATCTTGGATAAACTACAAACCCTGGACCAGAAAAGCTATGCATGAAGAGAAACCTGTTTTAGTGCAATATCCCACACATGACATACCAGATTATTTAATGTCGGCTTGTTTAAACTCATATATTCTAATATACTGTTATTGTTGTTAAGTGCCATCGAATCGATTCTAACCCATAGCAACCCTGTATAGGGTTTCTGAGGAGCCACTGGTGAGCTTAAGCCACTGACTTTGCAGTTCAAATAGACTTTGCAGTCCAGTGCATTAACCCTCAGTGCCATGCCAGGACTCCATTCCAATACATTACCACAGCCAAATTATTTATACCCAAAACATCCTAGGACTGAAGTGTTACAGAGATTAGTCTGCTTCGTCTTTTGCAATGTATCTAATTTACAAATTCTTACCAATTTTTAACCATAACATGCCATGTCTAACTCCAGTCCCCAAAACACTCTAAGTGTTCTTCCCTAGTGCCACCCTTTTAGACAATATGGAGATTACTTGGGTGGTGTCTGCATATTTTAGGGTTTATATTTCCTTAGAAATCTTTGTTTGGGGCTTTGACATTTACTTTATTGCTTTTCCTTAGAAGTTTGATGATTCTTGGTTATATAAATGGTTGTATCAAAGCGATTTCAAATCATGATGACTCCCTGTGTGTCAGAGTAGAAGTGTGTTCCATAGAGTTTTAGTGACTGGTGTTTTTATGGAAATAGATGGCCAGGCCTTTATTCTGATGCTCCTCTGGATGGATTTTAACCTTCAACCTTTCGGTTAGCTTCCAGCATGTTAACTCTTGCACCACTCAGGGACTTCTCTTGGTTGTGTGCTCTTTTCATATTTGAACTCCCCTATTAATCAACAGTCTTGGTGTGGTGCTGTAGGATAAGCACTGGACAGCTAACCACAAGATTGGTAGTTCAAACTCACCAGCGGCTCCTTGGAAACCTTATACTGAACCAATTCAATGACACTTAACAACAGCAACAACAGTAGCCCATTAGTTGGTCAATGAATAAGGAATGTCATAGAAGAATCTATGCATTTGAATTATGGCATTCAAAAAGAGTATTTAAAGTACCATGGACTGCCAGAAGAGCAAATGAATCTGTCTTCAAGAAGTATAGCTGGAATACTCCTTGGAGGCCAGGATGGTGAGTCTTCATCTTTCATACTTCAGACATGTTATCAGGAAGGACTAGTCCCTGGAGAAGGATATCATGCTTGATAAAGTGAGAGAGTCAGCAGAAAAGAGGAAGACTTCCAATGAGATAGATTGACGCATTGGCAGCAGCAATGAGCTCAATGATAACAATGGTGAGGATGGGCCAGCATCAGGAGTGTTTCATTCTGTTGTGCATAGGGTCACCATGAGTCAGAACTGACTTGGCAGCACCTAACACCAGCAATTAATCCATCAATAACACTCCCTGCTGCCCTATATACTTCTAGTGCTTTTGTAGGTGGTTGGGCCATCTTGTTGGCCATATTGTAAGCTAGAACTCCCCTTACCTCTCTCTGTGCACCAACAGTACTCAGATGTTGCCCATCTCTAGGGCCTGGGGCTCTCCCCTCACTGTTTTCAACCTTTAGCAGGCCTTTTGCTGATCACTCTTCACCATAAGGCAGGATAGGAGGTGTGTGTTTGCTCTTTTGACTACAATTAATTTATTCTCTGTTTTGTGGGGTTTTTTTGTTTTGTTTTGTTTTGTTTTTTGCTTTGGGCAGTATTTCCTATTTTCATACAATTTTATTAACCTTCCATTTTACTAGGATTCTTTAAAAGTTCTGGACCATGGAGAGTATACATCTTGTTTTAAAATACTCCCATGATTTTTATGAAAAAATCTATATTGTCATTTTTATATTAAGGAGAAGGACTTTGGAGGCTATAACAAGTCTTGATATGTTTTCTAAACTTCATTCCTCTTTTATGTATCTGGTCCTTCTGCTTGTATTGTCAATTCCTGTTCATACTTCAAAACCCATCATTGGAGAGACTCTTCTAGAAAACCTTTTCTAAATTTTACAGGTGGATTTAACATCTCTCTAAACTATGGATTCAATTTCTTGATCCTTTGGCATGTTGCTACACCATAAATGTTTATTTATTTACAATAATCCCATGTTATTATAATGCATATTTTGACACATATTTGCATTTTTCATATTATATAGTATACTCCTTCAATAAAACATAATGTTCTGCCCATGTTTGTTTTCTTTATATTAATATAATATCTACCTCACAGGGAAGGAGTCTGATGGCACAATGATTAAGCACTTGTCTGTTAATGGAAAAGTTGGTGGTTTGAATTCACGCAAGTGGTTCCACAGAAGAAAGACCTGGCAGTCTGATTCCTTAAAGATTTCAACCAAGAAAATCCTATGGGTGCATTTCTACTCTGTTACATTGGGTAATTATAGTGATAAGTCAGAATCTACTCAAAGGCATACAATAGCAACAATAGCTCACAGAGGTATACTCAATAGTTACCTGTCTAATCTGAATTTGAAGACATTAATACTTTATCTTTCTACCCCCACCCAACTCTGATATACGAAGGAAGCAGTCATTTGCCTGGTGATCCTATTGTTGTTGTTGTTAAGTGCCATCAAGTCAGTTTTGACTTATAGCAATCCTGTATAGCGTTTCCAAGAAGGGGCTGGTGATTTTCAACTACCAACCTTGTGGTTTAAAACAACCTCATGATCCAGTGTTTATCCTACAGCTTTGTTATTGTTGTTGTTGTTAAGTGCTGTCGAGTCAGTTCCGATCCATAGCGACCCTGTATTGGGTTTTTGAGGAGTGGTTTATGAGCTTGAACCACCCACCTTGTAGTTTAAATGACTTTGCAGTTCAGTGCACTAACCCACCGTGCCACACCAGGACTCCTATCCTACATCTTGGACACTGCCTAATAGGCTGACATCCTGGGAATTTGTCACTTTATGTTTTGTGTACAATTCAACCTTAGATCTTCTCTTTACTACTCAATCTCATTCCTATTATTTAATATAAAGAACAGTGACTGCTTCAGTTCCTTGCAATAAAAGAAGCTATATATTTTCCTTATACACTAACCAACATCTAATGATAATAATACCTGCTGATATTTTGCTTAACATATTCTCCCTCCCTCTCTCTCCCTTTGTCTCTTCTATCTGCTTCTATCACAATCGTGGAAATATTAAGAAACATGAAAGCATTCTAAGAAAAAGCATTCTCAGTAGTATGCTGATTTGTCCTTATCTGCAATATATATGCAAGCCAGACTAGGTTGATAAACATAGACAGCCCACCTGACTTCTAAAAACAAACAAATAAATATACAGGCAGACATTGATTTCCCTGTGGAAATTTTACAGGGAAGTTAAGTTATGGAGTGTACACAGAACTGAAATTGTCATGCAAACTGGGTTGGCAGGGATTTCAGTGTCTATACGTGGGTTGAGTCAACCAGCTCAAATAAGAAGACTTTGGATAGATATTTGAATTAATTCATCTGAAAAGTTTTAGAGTCAGAGAGTTGTGATGGTCTCTGCTTTATTCTGCCTATATGTACCCACAATTTCTAGTTGCTTTTTCTATAAACAAGTAGCTGTGAAAATGATTGTTAAGTGTGTCTGAATTTGATTGAGAAGAGAATCATACTTATTACCATTAGACCTATCCTTAGGTAAGAATTTAAGGTAGGAAGTTAATTTGGTAAGAGTGCTGGTAGCATAGTGGTTACAAGTTGGGCTGTTGACGTTGAGGGCAGGAATTCAAAACTACCAGCCATTCTGAGGGGGAAAGATGAGACTTTCTGCTCCTGTAAAGATTTACAGTCTCAAAAGCCCTATGCAGGGTCGCTGTGAGTTAGGACTGATTCCACAACACACCACCACCACCAATTCATTTGGGAGGTGACTGAGAAACATTGGATGGTGGATGAAGAAAGGTACATAAGGATAACAAGAAATATTATCATGTAAATTAAGGGCCACTGTGGCAACTGGCCTTTAATCCCATGGAAGAGCTCTGGGAACAGTATAGAGCACATGTCTCCAAGTTATCCTAAAGGAGGAACAAAGGAATTAGGGCATTTATCTTCAAACTTCTTTCAGTCATTAGCTGAGGGATGTGCTAAGTGGTTGTTGTTGTTGTTAAGTGTAGTTGCCGTGGTTCTGACTTATAGTGACCCTGTATAGGATGTCCCAGAGGCATCTGGTGGGTTATCAGTCCAGTATTATCCTAACCACATCTCTAGAATTCTGTCCTGCTACACCATATGAAGGAAACAAAGAGAATGAATCAGAAGTTGGAAAATATGGCCTTGGTGTTGGAAATAATGCTGGAGATCATATGATTGAATTTGGCAAGACCAATACTTATTCATTGGAAATACCTTTTTTTTTTTAAAAAAAAAATATCTTTTTTAAACAACATAAAAGACAACTATATACATGGATCTCACCAAATGTAATACACAAAAATCAAGTTGACTACATCTTTGGAAAAAGACGGTAGAAGAGCTCCATATCATCATCCAAAGCAAGTCAAGAGGCAGACTCTGGAGCAGACCATCAATTGCTCATATGCAAGTTCAGGCTGAAGCTGAAGAAAATTAAAAGAAGTTCACAAGACCCAGAATATGACCTGGAATATATCCAGTCTGAATTTAGAGATCATCTCAAGAACAAATTTAATGCATTAGACAGTAATGACTAAAGACCAGAAGTGTTGTGGAATGATATGAGAAACATCATATAGGAAGAAAATGAAAAAGTAAAAGGGATGTCAAAGAGACTCTGAACATTGCTTTCCAGAGTAGAACATGTAGAAGGAATGAGGAGATAAAAGAACAGAACCAATAATTTCAATGGGATGCTCAAGAAGACAAAGTCAAGTATTAGAATGAAATATGCAAGTACCTGGAGTTAGAAAACCAAAAGGGAAGAACATGCTCAGCAGTTCCCTAAGCAAAAATAACTGAAGAAAAAAACCAAGCCTCAAATTGCAATATTGAAATATTCTATTGTAAAAATATTGAATAATGCAGAAAACATCAAAAGAAGATGTGAGGAATACACAGAGTCATTGTGCCAAAGAGAAATGGTCAATGTTCAACCATTCCAAGGTACATTGAAGGCACTGGTAAAGAGCAAGGCTCCATCCAGGAATTGATGGAATACAAATTGAAATGTTTCAACAAATTGATGCAGTACTGGAGGCACACACTTATCTATGCCAAGAAATTTGAAAGACAGGCTACTTGGCCAACTGATTGGAAGAGATCCATATTTGTGCCCATTCCAAAGGGAGATGACCCAGGGGAATGTGGAAATCATTGGACAATATGACTGATATCACATACAAGTAAAATTTTGCTAAAGATAATTTTAAAACTGTTGCAACAGTATATTGAGAGGGAACTACCAGAGGTCCATGGAGGATTCAAATGAGGACCTAGAATAAAGGATATCATTGTTGATGTCAGGTGCATGTTGACTGAAAGCAGAGAGTACAAGGAATATGTTTACCTGTGTTCATTGACTATACAAAGTTTTACTGTGTGCACCGTGTCAAACTATAGACAACATTGTGGCCAATGAGTATTCTAGAATACTTAATTGTGCTCATGAAGAACCCATACACAGATCAAAAGGCAGTAGTTTGAACAGAGCAAAGGGATACTGAGTGGTTAAAATCAGGAAAGGTGTGCACCAGGGTTGTATTTTTAATCATACTTATTGAATCTGAACGCTGAACAAATAATACAATTATATGGATCATATGAAGAAGAATGTGACATGAGGATTAGAGGAATACTCATTAACAATCTGCAAAATGCAGATGATACAACTTTGCTTGAAAAAGAGAAGAGGACTTAAAATACCTACTGATAGAGATTAAAGAACATAACCTTCAGTATGTCTGGCACATAAAAGTAAAGAAAACAAATTCCTCAACACGAGACCAAGAAATAACATCATAGTAAGTGGAGAACAGTTTGAAATTGTCATTTTACTTAGATTCACTATCAACATGCATAGAAATAGCAATCGAGAAATGATACACTATATTGCATTAGGCAAATCTGCTGCACAATACCTCTCTAAAGTGTTCAAGAGCAAAGGTGTCAGGTTGAAGAATAAGGTACACCTGAACAAGCCATAATATTTTCAGTAGTCTCCTTTGGGTATGAAATTTGGACAGGGTTAAAGGAAGACAATAAATGAATTGGTACATTTGAGTTCTGGTGTTGGAGAAGAGTATTAAAAGTACCATGGATTTACAGAAGAACAAACAAATATATGTTAAAAGAAGTATAACAAGAATGTTCTGTAGAAGCTAGGATAATGACCAGGAGGAACCAGTCTTTGGAGGAGGACATCATGCTTGGTAAAGTGGAGGATCAACAAAAAAGAGGAAGTCCACCAACAAGATGAATTGGCCCAGTGGCATTAGCATGGGGGTCATGCATAACAACAACTGTGAGGATGGCATGGGATGAGGCAGTGTTTTCTTTTGTATAAGGCCACTATAAGTTAAGGCAACCCAATGGAATTTAACAACACACCATAGGACCAGAATGCTCCTTAGAAGTGAGGACAGTGACACTGGCTTGCTTCTACTGGACATGTCATTGTTGTTAGGTGCCATCTAGTAGGTACCAATTCATAGTGACCCTATGCACAATAGAATGAAACACTGCCTGATCCTGGGCCAACCTCACAATTGTTGCCATGCTTCAGCACATTGATGCTGCCATTTTGCAAATCCACCTCGCTGGGGGTCTTCCTCTATTTCTCTGACCTTCCACCTTACCAAACATGATATCCTTCTCCAGCGACTGGTCCTTCTTGACAATATTTCTCAAGTATGAGAGATGAAGTTTGGCTATCCTGGCCTCAAAAGAGCTCTCTGGCTGCACTTCTTCCAACACAGATCTGTTGTTTCTTTTGGCAGTTCATGGCACTTTCAATATTCTCCTCCAACACCATAACTCAAAAGCTTCAATTCTTCTACGGTCTTCCTTATTCACTGTCCAGTGTTCGCATACATATGAGGTTATTGAACATATCATGGTTTGGGTCAGGCACACCTTAGTCTTCAAGCTGACATCTTTGCTCTTCAACACTTTAAAAAGGTCTTGTGCAGCAGATTTGCCTAAGGCAATACGTCCTTTGATTTTCTGACTGCTGCTTCCATGAGTGTTGATAGTTGATCCAAGAAGTATGAAGTCCTTGACAACTTCAATCTTTTCTCCTTTGGTAAGAATGTTGTTTATTGGCCCAGTGGTGAGGATTTTTGTTTTCTTTAAATTGAGATGTAATCCATACCAAAGGGTGTTCTCTTTGATCTTCAAAAGTCTTCTTCTCTTTCAGCAAGCAAGGTTGTACCATCTGCATATTGCAAGTTGTTAATGAGTCTTCCTCCAGTCCTGATGCCATATTTTTCTTCATACAATCCAGCTTCTTAGATTATTTGCTCAGCATACAGGCTGAGTAAGTATGGTGAAAGAATACAACTCTATCACGCAACTTTCTTAATTTTAAAACATCCTGTGTTCCCATGTTGTGTTCGAACAACTGCCTCTTGGTCCAGATACAGATTCCTCATGAGCACTATTAAGTGTTCCGGAATACTCATACTTTACAATGTTGTCCATAGCTTGTCATGATCCACACAGTGAAAAGCCTTTGCATAGTCAATACAGCACAGGTAAACATCTTTCTGATATTCTCTGCTTTCAGCCAAGATCCATCAGACATCAGCAATGATATTCCTCGTTCCACGGCCTCTTCTGAATCCAGCTTGAACCCGTGGAAGTTTTCTGTCAATATATGCTTGCAGCTGTTTCTGTATTACTTTTAGTAAAACTTTACTTGCATGGGATATCAAAGATAGTGTCCAATGATTTCTTCATTTCTCTTTGGAATGGGCACAAATACGGATCTCTTCCAATCATTTGGACAGATAAATGTTTTCCAAATATCTTGGCAGAGATGAGAGTGAGTGCCTCCTGTACCACCTCACTTTCTTGAAAGATTTCAATTTTTATTCTATCAGGTCCTTTTGCTTTGTTCTTTGTCAATTCCTTCAATGCACTTTGGACTTCATCTTTCAGTATCATTGGCTCTTGATCATGTGCTGCCTCTTGAATTGTTTGAACATCAACCATTTCCTTTTGGTACAGTGAGTCTGTTTATTTTCCATCTTCTCTTGATGCTTTCTGCATCATTCAATAATTTGCCCAGAGAATCCTTCAATAATGAAGGCCTAGGTTTGAATTTTTTCTTCAGTTTCCCCAACTTGAGAAATACTGAATATGTTATTCCTCTTGGTTTTCTGACTCCAGATCTCTGCACATTTTGTTGTAAAATTTAACTTTATCTTCTCGAGCTGATCTTTGAAATTTTCTGTTCAGCTCTTTTACCTCCTCATTTCTTCCATTTGCTTTAGCATCTCTATGCTGGAGAGCAAGTTTCAATGTCTCTTCTGACATTCATTTTGGCCTTTTTCTTCTTTCTTGTCTTCTTAATGACTTTTTGGTTTCTGCCTGTATCATGTTCTTGATGTCATCCCACAACTCTTCCAGTCTTCGGTCTTTAGTGTTTTATGTATCAAATCTGTTCTTCAAATGATCTCTAAATTTAGGTGGGATCTATTCAAGGCCATATTTTGGCTCTCTTGGACTTGTTTTCATTTTCTTCAGCTTCGGTTTGAATTTGCACAGGAGTGATTAATGGTCTGTTCCACAATCTGCCCCTGGCCTTGTTTCAACTGATTATATGGAGCTTTTCCATCATCTCTTTCCGCAGGTGTAGTCAATTTAATTTCTATGTATTCCATCTGGAGAGGTCCATGTGTATAGTCATCTCTTATGCTGTCTAAAGAAGGCATTTGAAATGAACAAATCATTGATATTGAAGAATTCTATCATGCAATCTCTCACAGCATTTCTATCACTAAGGCCATATTTTCCAACTACTGATCCTTCCTCTTTGCTCTCAACCTTTGCATTCCAATCAGCAGTAATGTTCAACACATCGTGAATGCTTGTTTGATCAATTTCAGATTGAAAATGTCAACATCGATGTCAGAAGAGACACACACTTGCTCTACACCATAGAGATGCTAAAGCAAATGGAAGAAATGAGGATGTACAAGAGCTGAACAGAAAATTTCAAATATCAGCTTGAGAAGTTAAAACCAAATATTACAACAAAATATGCAAAGATCTGGAGTCAGAAAACCAAAAGGAAGAACATGCTCAGCATTTCTCAAGTGGAGGGAACTGAAGAAGAAATTCAAGCCTTGACTTACATTATTGAAAGATTCTCTCAGCAAATTATTGAATGACGCAGAAATTTTCAAGATAAGATGGGAGGAATAAACAGAGTCACTGTACCAAAAGGAAATGGTTAATGGTCAACTGTTTCAAGAGGTAGCATATGATCAAGAGCCAAGGATACTGAAGGATGAAGTCCAAGGTGCATTGAAGGAATTGGCAAAGAACAAGGTACCAGGAATTGATGATATAAAAATTGAAATCTTTCAAGAAAGTGAGGTGGCACAGGAGGCACTCACTCATCTCTGCCAAGAAATTTGGAAGACAACTATCTGGCAGACTGAATGGAAGAGATCCTTATTTGTGCCCATTCCAAAGAGAGGTGACCCAATGGAATACAGAAATCATTGGACAATATCTTTGTTATTCTATGCAAGTCAAGTTTTCCTAAAGGTAATATAGAAACGGCTGCAAGCATACATTGACAGAGAACTTCAAGAGCTTCAAGCTGGATTCAAAAGAGGCCATGGGACAAGGGATATCATTGCTGATTTCCCATGGATCTTGGCTGAAAGCAGAGATTATCAGAAAGATATTTACTTGTGCTTTATTGACTATGCAAAAGCTTTCAATTGTGTGGATCATGACAAGCTATGGACAACATTGTGAAGTTTGAGTATTCTGGAACACTTAATTGTGCTCATGAGGAATCTGTACTTGGACCAAAAGGCAATTGTTCAAACGGAACATGGGAACACTGAATATTTTAAAATTAAAAAGTTGTGTGACAAGGTTGTATTCTTTCACCATATTTACTCAACCTGTATGCTGAGAAAATAATCTGAGAAGGTGGGTTCTATGAAGAAAAACATGGCATCAGGATTTGATGCCTGCATTAACAACCTGCGATATGCAGATGATACAACCTTGCTTGCTGAAAGTGAAGAGGACTTAAAACATTTACTGATGAAGATCAAAGAGCACAGCTTTCAGTATGGATTACATCTCAATGTAAAGAAAACAAAAATCCTCACCACTGGACCAATAAACCACATTCTTATCAATTGAGAAAAGATTGAAGTTGTCAAGGACTTCATACTTAGATCAACTATCAACACTAATGGAAGCAGCAGCCAAGAAATCAAATGATGTATTGCATTAGGCAAATCTGCTGCACAAGACCTTTTTAAAGTGTTGAAGAGCAAAGATGTCAGCTTGAGGACTAAGGTGTACCTGACCCAACCATGGTATTTTCAATAACCTCGTCTGCATGCGAAAGTTGGACAGTGAATAATTGAGACCGTAGAAGAATTGATGCTTTTGAGTTATGGTGTTGGAAGAGAATAATAAAAGTGCCATGGGCTACCAAAAGAACCAACAGATCCATTTTGGAAGAAGTGCAGCCAGAGTGCTCCTTGGAGGCCAAGATGGCCAATCTCCATCTTCTAACTGGAGAAGGGTGTCATGTTTGTGAAGGTGGAGGGTCAGAGAAAAAGAGGAAGACCCCCAACAAGATGGATTGTCCAAGTGGTAGCATCGATGGACTCAAGAGTGGCAACAGTAGTGAGGTTGGCCCTGCATCGGGCTGTGTTTCATTCTGCTGTGCATAAGGTCACCGTGGATTGCTATCAACTCGATGGCACCTAACAACAACATCAACAACAACAAAGGTCTAAAGTTAAAATATCAGTAACTACACTGGATTAAGAGTCAGAAACCTGTCATTTTATTTCCTACTTGATTTTTCTATGTGTAACTGTTGGTAAATGACTTTTCTTTCTGACCCCCACGTTCTCATCCATAGACTGGAGGGGTTATATTGAATGATTTGACACACTTGGCTATCTTCTTGTTCTGATTTCCTATGGATTCTATACTAAAGACACCTCTAATGGGGAAGATTATGTAGAAGTAGTACAGAGAAAGGCTTACTGGTTTGTATCAACCATATCAGTTAAGCATAGCATCTGAGTAGTTCTTAATGCTGATAGTAGATGAGGACCACTGTTTTTTCATAAGATGCTCCATTCACAAGTGTGTTCTGCCCATCTCACAGAGCACTATGTCCATGGATTCTAACATGTAGCAGGTAAAATCTTGTGTATTTAAATGATTAAATTTCGTGAAAATCTTTCTGGATGTTGTCCTTGGGTTTATCTGCCCATTTGATCTCAAATAACTGATTATCCTAAGGTGTTTGTATCTTACTAGTGTTATTGTTCCCATTATAGACCCTTATTATTTGGGAGAAAAATTAAGCCACAAGGGTGAGTTCAATTCTAGACCTAAAGGGTGATTAAGGGCCATAGACTTGGGTTTCCATCAGTCTGTAACTGGTTTCCTCTGGAAACTCCTGCCTAATTCCTTTGCCTCTCCCCTACTCCCTGATTATTTTCCGCTTAAGTATTCACTTTGAGCCTCATTTCAAGAGAGTGAAGAAAGGGTGGTATGTTGATGACGTATAGACCAAAAGTATAAAGTGGTTGTTAAGACTTATAGCAACTCTGTATAGGGTTTCTGAGGTTTTAAATCTTCATGGGAGTAGAGAGCCTCATCTTTGTCCCACGGAAGGTTGGCAGTGCTGAACTGCATATCTTGTGGTTCCCAGTCCAGTGCTTATGGTACGGAGCCACCATGCTCAATTATGGTTAGTAGTTCAGTGGTTGTCCTACAGCATCACAACAGGACTCAAAAGTATGATGTTATAATAAGAAACTATTAGGAGAAATTAACATACTAGGGAGTGCACCCCTTCATAGTTAACCAATAATAAAGTAAAACTCACTTTCATGAATCTGAGTTAGAGGAGTAACAATTCCTAGGGTTTTAACATAATCTCAGAGCTAGACAGGTTGTCTTTCTATAAATTGCATTGGTTTCGGAGTTCCTGTATTAATAAATTTTGTTGCTTCTTAACAAAGGGAAGGATCAGGCTTCTGGGATAGTATTTGGACTATTTAAAAAAAAAAAAAATATGAGTTGCAAGGGCAAGTATTTCTCCTTACGCATCCCTCCCCCCTCATTTGGACAGCCCTAACCCAGCTCTGTCTCCCTGTGTTTGGTATTCAAAGCACAAGAATAGTGGCCATGAATATCGGCTAAGAAAGAGCAAGAGGATTTTAGGCGGAATATCTTAACCCCAGGAGTGTGGCCTCCGCCAGGGTGGTCACATTATTTGTTTAGTAGCTGGGCTGGGGATCAGAAACCAGGGACTAAAATGCTATTATTGCCTGGATTTGAGGGCCTGAAAATATTCTTCACTTGATTGAAGCTCAGGAAATTCCCACTTTTGCCATCTATCTTGTTCATGTGAACAAGTGAGATTGGGAATCAGGATATGCTGAAAAGATCATTTTTCCTGCAGGGGTTCAGAATTCAGGTAACAGAGTGTTGAATCCTGACCCTGCAAAGGTAGGGACTGCTGCTGAGTTAGCAAGGGCTCCTTCCTCTTGTTTTATGTCGTTGTTGTGTGTCGTTGAGTCAGTCCCAACTTATAGCGATCTTATATAGGGTTTTTGTGGCTGTAAATCTTTATGGGAATAGAAAACCTCATTTTTCTCCCATGGAGCGACTGGTGGATTGGAAATGCTGACTTTGCAGTTAACAGCTAATGTAACCCATTTTGTTATCAGCAATGAAATAGAAAAAGTACAGAGGATTTTAAAAATCTCTCTCTCTCATTTTTTTTTTTTTTAAAGAACAGCATACAGATATTTAGGCAAGGTTCAGGAAGGACAGAACATACTTCATTCATAAGTGAGAAAACGGAGCAGAGAAACTCTTGTGTACAATAAAATGATAACAGTTGGTAATAGGGATAACTTTTAAAGCCTAGTTAACTGATAAGAAAATAAAGAAGCAATTGTTTTGAAGGGATTTAACAGGTTAACGTGGATTGCCCACTGTGGTCCCTGCCAGTGAACTTACCAGAAAGAAGGCTGATGAAAGCTCCAGGCTTCTAGTGTCTGCCCAGAAATGCTCATCCCAGTGGATCTCTGCCACTCAGCAAAGTGAGGATGGCATCCACAGGTCTTATCCAAAGATGCCAACATGATGTCTGGTTTAGACTAACTTAAATCAAGGTAGAAACTGCTGATCCTGTAATTGGACAACTTAGACAGTGTCCAATCCCCCACAGAGAACGGGAATGTAACATAGGCTTCCCTGATTGCGGTTCACCAGGGTCACCTTCACGCTGGGAGAACAAAGTCCCACTGTGCCTAGGGACCCAGCTGCATGGTTCTACTATGTAAACACAGTGCAGACAATGGGACAGTCAGACATCCAGGTCGCCCATTGCTGGACTATAGACTCACCACAGACCCCATTCCCAACGACCACCTCTCTCTCTCTGCCTCCTTTTCCTGGCTCCTCTTCTTCAAGATATGCTTCCTTCAAAACATCCTACTAAAGGGCACATCCTCAGCCGAGTTCAGTTTTTATATACCAAACAAGTTGGTTTCCTTGCACCCCAAACTAGCCAAATGTGGTACAATTCCTCTGTACCTGTATGGTCACTGGACAAATATTTTCTCATGCATCGCCATGACAAGGACTTGCTTCAAATAAGGTGAGGGCCACGGTGGAGGTGGGGACAAGTTGACCTTCCTCCTCTCTTCTAATCGCCACACTCATCTTTGACTCCTGATACCAGGCTTCTATCTTGGAAGCCATAGGTTAATAGAAACTCAGAATGCAGGTTCACACCCCTGTTCTTAGGTGTTCAAGGGTGCTTGCTGGAAAGCCTGCAGCGTCAATCACTGTCCTCAGCTACTTGAGAAGCCATGGTGATTGACTGAGCAGAACCCTTGCCACTGTCCACATGCAGCAATTCAATTAGTCATGGTCAGAGGGAGGCATTATTATTCAGATATCATCAATTGTTCCCAGAGTAAATAACTGGGGTGAGGTCTCTGATCCTCCCAGAGCTTTTAGCTGGGACAAAAAAGAGAAAATGTCAGAGACACCGGGGTGGAACATTTTGTCTGAATTGTCAGCTTATTTGTAAGCATCCAATCAGATCTTGTTGATTTCATTTTTTTCTTTTTCTGAAGCCCTTAGAGATACCAGCAGGGTTATTTGACTCCTTTATTTTCAACAATGCCAGAAAGTCATTTTCTATCCTTTGTTTCCCATTTACTTCATAATGGAAGACATCTTACAAAAATTGGGAAATGGATCCTTTAAAGGATGTGAGCATTCCCCTTAGAAAATAACAGACCAATCACTTTCCAATTAGCAATACATAACCCCTGCCGACATAAAGGTTGACATTTGTATGTTGTAAAGTGCTAACCAAATTAGCCTTGGCCTGGCAAGCCCCCATCTGTTTATCAGCTTTGCTCAGTGCAAGTGAACCCAAGATAAATGCCAGTTTTCCTTGAATAAATTTTATAGCCATGCTGGAACTACCAAAGCACACAGAAGGAAAAGCAGAGCAGTGTTATTGACAGAAAAGCCAGTTTTGCAAGATGAACCTAGACAGGCTCAAGCAACACTCTTTCCAAAGTTTTGTATGTGTACACAAAAAAGGTAGTGGTCGTGGTTGTATGCCACCAAATTGGTTCCAACTCATAGCAATCCTGAATAGGGTTTCCAAGGCTGTCAATCTTTATGGGTGCAGAAAGCCTCATCTTTCTCCTATGGAGTGACTGGTGGATTGGAACTTCTGAACTTGCAGTTAACAATCCAGTTTGTAATCAATCTATTATGATACAAGGGTTCCTTATGTGGACAATATTGTTAAGTGTCATCGAGTCAGTTCTGACTCATAGTGACCCTGTATAGGGTTTCTGAGTAGTGGCTCGTAAGTTTGAACTGCTAACTTTGCAGTTCAAACTGACCTTGAGTGCTTATCCAATGGTGCCATGGGACCGTTTTGTTTTGTTTTTTAACAGAAGAAATGGGACCACTTAAAGAGCTCAAGGAGTCCGGGTGTGGCGTGGTGGGTTAATGCTCTGGACTGCAAAGTCTAAACGAGAAGGTCAGTGATTCAAGCTCACCAGCCGCTCCTTGGAAACTCTATATAGGGTCGCTATGAGTCAGAACCAACTTGACAGCACTTAACAAAAACAACAACAAGAGAGCTCAAAGTTTAGTTCTGCAGGCCAGTCACTGTTGCTGGGAAGGGCACTGGTTCAGTCCTGGATCAGAATATTAACAACTTTGGGGGATCTGGACAACCAGGCTTTCAATTTCAGTCTTGATGTTCCTTACCTTCTGATGTTGCTCCTTTTTCCAAAGAATCCTAGCACCTGGCCTGTGTATTGTAATTCTGGCTGTGAATAAAAGCCACCTGGAAGCCTTTTAGAAATGTAGGTTTGTTTTAGATCTGGCCCCACCCAAATCTAATGACTCAGAATTTCTGGGGGCAAAAGCCCTGTCATTTGTGATTAAAAACAAAAACAACACTGTAAAATTTTGCCCAGATCCCTCTTGAATTAGGACTTGCTTCACAGATACTGGGAGGGGCAACAGCAGACATCCCTTACTGTCAACCCCTCACCCAAGCTTACTCGCCTTTATCCAGCACAACCAGTATTGACTTATGAATATACCTAAAAGGCATCTTTGTCCACATCAGGGCCATTCTTCAAGGAGAGTTCATTTCAGAACTCCCTTTGGCATCCTCCATAGCTTCTATTGAAACTGCATCACAGCCCAGCTTCTCCCTCTCTTCACCCACCCCTGCCCTTCCACAGGTATTGCCCCTAAAACTGTTCCTCAGAGCACTTCTGTACATTAGATTCCACCTTGGGACTGCCTCCCAGGAGTCCTACCTACAATAGCCAATCTTGGGTGCTGATTGTCTGGATACCAATCCACTTACTCAACATTACAGACAGTGAATGCTTTTCTGTTTTTTTTTTCTTATTGTGCACCGAGTGAAGGCATACAGAGCAGATCATCCATTTTCCATTCAACAAATCATATACTTTGCTACATTATATGGTTGCAATCCCTTCCATGCACCAACAGTTAACAGCATTTACCTCTTTTCAGTTTAGCCACTGCATTCCTCCCTATGTCTCCCGTCACCCCCATCTTTCTTCTGCCAGTCTCCCTCAGGTTGCCTGCCCCGGCACCCATGTCAATGCATGTCTACCCTGTAGTGTATGAATCATTTCCTCCTCCCCCTAAAACCATCATAGATTGTTCCTTTTATCAAGAACCCCCCCTCCTTTTTTGTAATATATAAAATAAACACAAATAAAACCATGCAGGAATATATAATCATTTAAACAACAAAAGGGCACATTTTGGAAACCAGCCTCCTGGTCGCCAGCACACGATCTTTCTCTTTCCATGAGTCTAGACTCACCAATAGATCTGTTTTGGAAGAAGTGCAGCCAGAGTGCTCCTTGGAGGCCAGGATGGCTAAGCTTCGTCTCTCCTACTTTGGATATATTGTCGGAGGAAATAGTCGCTGGAGAAGGATGTCATGCTGGGTAAGGTGGAGGGTCAGAGAAAAAGAGGAAGACCTCTAACGAGATGGATTGGCCAGGTGGCATCATTGATGGACTCAAGTGTGGCAGCGGCAGTGAGGTTGGCCCAGGATTGGACATTGTTTCGTTCTGCTGTGCATGGGGTTGCAATGAGTCCGTTCCGACTCGATGGCACCTGACAACAACAACAACAACAACAGACTCCTCAGCTGCTCCATGTCTCTATGCCATCACCTCTGCCTCCATCTCTGGTGTTGCTGCTTCTCTGGTTACACTCTCATGTTCTGCTCATGCTCTTCTTTCTTGATGGTCCTAGGGTCCTCTGTTTCTTGAATAGAAGATTAACTACTTCCCCTTTTGTTAAATAAATTCTACCTTTACAGTTATGACAATCACAATTAGGTATGATAACAATTATTCACTATTGAATCAAATGAATCCTATCCTCATCTCCATTCACCAGACACATCTAAACAAGAGAAAAGCTATTCAGGGGGAATTCTACCTTCCCCCACATCCCTGCATACTCTGAAATTAATTTATCCTTGAAAATTTGTAAGCCAGCCACTTTGTGCCTTTATAGTCCCTCGCCACCCTCCATTTTAGGTAGCCAATGTCTAGGTTTCCTATCCCTGTCAACCCTGTGTACAGAGGGAATAGGTTTGCAACCTATGAATTCTTGTATCACATCCCATACAAGTGGTAATCCTGCCACAACTGACACAGCCCCTCTGACACAGCCTCTAAACCACCTGGAAATAGTAGTTTAGGGTACTTAATCCTTTTGTTTTCCATAGGAAATTGAGGATCTCTGCTATTTTTGGTTGAATAATCCAAACTACCTAGCATAGATGGGTTTTTTGTCTGTGAAAATGCAGAAAAGGTGGGGCAATATTTTGGAGACTGAATTTAAAAACAATGATCCTCTAGACATGTGAAAAAGAGAGTGAGAGAGGGAGACTTGGTAGAAGGCCCAATTTTGGAATTTTGACTTGTGTGGGAGTCATAAAACATACCCTACATTCTTTGCACCAAGACTTGTGGTCTAATTGTTCTCCCCTTGTCTCCACTGGGCAGATAACGCCTTACTGGCCTAGAGCAGCGGCATCCATACACACAATGTCTGTACTTGGTTCAGAGGAGCTGCGGAGACTCATCCTAGAACCTGTTCTCTCACTTTTACAAATATACACACACACATATATATATAAGCCTTGGTAGTGTAGTGGGTTAGTTATTAGGCTGTTAACAACAAGGTCAGCAGTTCAAATACAGCTACTGCTTCCTGGGAGAAAGATGAGGATTTCTGCTTCATAAAGATTTTTGGCTTGGAAGTCCTTTATAGGGTCACTATGTAGCATGCTGGTTACGAGTCGGGCTACTAACCTCAAGGTTAGTGTTCAAACGACCAGTCATTCTTCAGGAAAAAGATAAGGTTTTTCTGCTCCCATAAAGATTTACAACCTTGGAAACCCTATAGAGGGTCGCTATGAGTCAGAACAGACTCCATGACACACCACCAACACCACCATAGTCAGAACTGATTTTATAGGACTTGACAACAGTAACAAATAACCAGTTGCTGTAGAGTTGGTTTTCACTCATGGCACTCCTGTGGTCAGAGAAGAACTGTGTTTCATAGGGTTTTCAGTGACAGATTTTTTTGAATAAATAGTCAGGATTTTCAAGGCACCTCTCAGTGAACTTGAACCTCTAGCCTTCTGGTTTGCACCACCCAGGCACTCCATTTTTTATATTATCACTTTAATTGTCACTGAATTGGTTCTGACTCATGAAGACCTTATGCATAACAGAACAAAAGTTTGCCTGCTCCTGAGACATCTTCACAGTTGTGGGTGTGTTTGAGTGTTTGTCCCTATCATTGAGGGTTACCGTCATCTTCATTGACCCTCTATTTTACCAGTCATGATGACTTTTTCTAGTAGTGGGCCATTTCTGATGGTGTGTCCTAATAAGTAAGCCAAAGTCTCTCCATCCTTGCTTGTAGAAAGGACAATTTAGGTTTTTCTAACTTCAGGCCTTTGGGCACAATAGTAGTTCAATAGAGGAAATTTTGCCTTTGATGTAGAAAGCCTAGATCTGATTCCTGGCCAGTATACCCCCTGCACAATTATCACTTGTCAGAGGAGGCTTGCATGTTGCTATAATGCTAAAGAGGTTTAACTGTTGTGTCCAGACAAAACTAGACTAGGAAGAAGGCCTTATGACTTAATTCCTAAGTCATCCAATAAAAGCCTATGAACCACAAAGGTTTATTTCTGCTGTACACGAATTCACTGTGAGTTGGGACAGTTTCTATGGCAGATAACAACAATAAAAGATTTTAGGCCTCACAGGAAAGTAACAATTTCTAAATGTAGGCAATGGCTGCTACAAATAAATTACTGATAGTGTGAAAAAATGTTTACTAACACAGAAAACACAGTTATATAATTTTATGAAAAACACATTAAGTAAAATACATTATTTAAAAATTTTTCATATTTGAGATACTTTTTTTAAAAAACATGGAATAATGGATAAGCCTTCAGAAAGATTTCGCTATCCCAACTTTTTAATTGTCTGGAAATAAGCTCTTTAAGAGTACAGAGACTCATAATTATGAAGATTTATTGTACATCTGGTGTGGCATTGTGGGATCAGCACTGGACTGCGAACATTAAAACTATGAGGAAACTTACAAGAAAGAACACAAAAAGCATGAAGTCAGCACAGGAAGACACACACAACAAAGAAAGCAGCAACACCACAAAAAATCAAACATAATGGCAGCAATGAATCCATACCTATTGATAATTACACTGATTGTAAACAGATTAAATGCACCAGTTAAGAGAGGGATGTTGGCAGAATGGATAAGAAAACAAGATCCTTGAAAGACACACATCTTACACACAGAGACAAAAACAGATAAAAGTCATAGGATAGAAAAAAATGTAACAAGCTAATTGCAATCAAACAAATAAGAGGGGTGGCAGTAATAATCTCTGACAAAATAAACGTTAAGGCAAAAGCCAGCATTGTAGATAAAGATGGATATTATCTTATGATTAAAGGTATAATTGAAAAAGATGACATAACCATAATAAATATCTATGCTCCCAATGAAAGAGCTCCAAAATATATTAAGCAAAGACTAATAGATTTGAAGAAAGAAATAGACAAATCTACAATAATAGTGGGTGATTTTAATACACCACTTTCAAAAAGAAACAGAAAGAAATTTGACAAAGACACAGAGGAACTAAACAACACAGTCATTTAACTGGACCTCATAGATGTGTACAACGCATTCAACTCAACATAGGGGAATACACATTCTTTTCCAGTGCACATGGAGAATTCTCCAGAATAGCCCATGTGCTAAGCCACAAAAGAAACCTCCATCAATTTACAAATATCAAAATACTACGTGCACCATAGTCCGAGAAGCATCTTTTCAGACCACAATGATATAATATTAGAAATCAATAGGAAGGTCAAGGAAATAAAGTCAAATACATGGAAACTGAATAACACCCTGCTAAAAAGCGACTGGGTAGTAGAAGAAATAAAATGTGAACTCACAAAGTTTATAGAAACAAATGAGAACGAAAACACAACATACCAAAATCTTTGGGTCATGGCAAGAACAGTTCTGAGAGGAAAATTTATTGCAATAAATGACACACTTCCAAAAAGAAGTAAGAATGAAAATTAACATATTAACACAACATCTATAAGAATTAGAAACAGACCATCAGAGGGAACCTACACCCACCCAAAGAAAAGAAATAATAAAGATTAGAGCAGAAATAAATGAGATAGAAAACAGAAACATTATAGAAAGAATCAACAGGACAAGAAGCTGGTTCTTTGAAAGGATTAACAAAATTGACAGACCATTGGCAAACCTAACAAAAGAAAGGAGGGAGAAGACACAAATAACACACATTAGAAAACACACAGGCAATTTCACAATGGAACCCATGGAAATCAAAAGGATAATAACAGAATACTATGAAGAGTTGTACTCCAACAAATTTGAAAACTTAAAAGAGATGGATATATTTTTAGAAAAACACAACCTACCTAAATTTACACAGAGTGAATTAGAAAACATGGAAAGACTCATAAAAAAAGAAGAAATTGATCAGATCATCAAAGAATTCCCAACCAAAAGAAGTCCAGGCCCAGACAGCTTCACTAGTGAGTTCTACCAAACAAGAGCTGTCACAAATTCTACTCAAATTATTCCAGAATATAGAAGAGGATGGAAAACTTCCTAAAGCATTTTATTAAGCAAGCATAACCCTCATACCAAAACCAGGGAAGGACATCACTAAGAAAGAAAATTATAGACTAATATCCCTCATGAACATAGATATAAAAATTCTCAACAAAATCTTAGCCAATCGCATCCAGCACAACATCAAAAAAATAATAAATCTGATCAAGTAGGATTCATTTCAAAGATGCAAGGATGGTTCAACATTTGAAAAGCAATCAACATTATCCACCATATATATAAGAAAAAAAGAAAAGAACCACATGATCATATCAATTGATGCAGAAAAGTCATTTGACAAAATCCAACATCTTTTCCTGATAAAAACACTCAACAAAATAGGAATTGATGGGAAATTCCTCAACATAATTAAGAGCATATATACAAAACCAACAGCCTACATTACTCTCAATGGAGAAAAACTGAAAGACTTCAGTCTGTAAACAGGAACCAGACAAGGATACCCTTTATCACCACTCCTATTCAATATTATGCTGGAAATCTTATTAATAACTATACAGCAAGACAGGGAAATTAAAGGCATCCAAATTGGCAAAGAGGAAGTAAAACTAACTATTTGCAGATGATATGAACCTATACCTAGAAAACCCCAAAGACTCAGTAAAAAAGCTACTAGACCTCATTGGAAGATTCAGCAATGTGGCAGGGTATAAGATCAACATAAAAAAATCAGTAAAATTCCTCTATATCAACAAGAACAGTGCTGAAAAGGACATTAGGAAGGCAATGCCATTTACAATAGCCACCCAAAGGATGAAATATCTAGGAATAAATGTAGCCAGAGAGACAAAGGACATATACAAAGAAAACTACAAAACACTACTACAAGAAAGCAAAAGAGACTTACAAAAATAGAAGAATGTATCAGGTTCCTGGATAGGAAGACTTAACATTGTGAAAATGTCAATACTGCCGAAAACAATTTACACATATAATGCAATCCCAATCCAAATTCCAACTACATTCTTCAAAGACATGGAAAAAATTATTACAAATTTTATGTGGAAAGAAAAGAGACCCAGGATAAGCAAAGCACTACTTAAGAAGAACATGGTTGGAAAGCTCTCACTCCCCAATTTCAAAATTTATTACATGGCTACAGTGGTCAAAACAGCTTGGTACTGGTACAATGAAAGATACATTGATCAATGCAACAAAATTGAGAATCCAATAATTAACCCATTCACATACAACCAACTGATTTTCAACAAAGTACCTAAATATATCACATAGGGAGTTGATAGTCTTTTCAATAGATGGTGCTGGCAGATCTGGAAAGCAATGTGCAAAAGATTGAAACAAGATCTTTACACCTTACACAAAAACCAACTCAGCATGGATTAAAGTCCTAAATGTGATTTCCAGAATTATGAAGGCCATCAATGAAAAAATAGGGACAAATGTGAGGGCTCTAATTCAGGGCATACACAGACTACCAAACATTTGAAAACTTCACAAACAAAAGTAGACAAAATCGATGATTTGGACATACTAAAAATTAAAAACTTATGCACATCAAAAGACTTCACCAAAAGAGTAAAAAGGGAACCCGCAGAATGGGAAAAAATCTTTTGCAACAACACGTTGGATAAGGGACTAATTTCTAAAATACATAGGAAACTACAACACCTCTACAATGAAAAGACAAATAACCCAATTAAACAATGGACACAGGACACTAACAGACACTTCACCAAGGAGGAGTCTGGGCAGCCAACAAACATATGAAGAAATGTTCACAATCATTAGCCATTAGAGAGATGCAAATCAAAACAACAATGAGATATTATCTCATACCAGCAATAATGGCATAGATCAAAAAAGTAGAGGACAATGAATGTTGGCGAGGATGTGGAAAGACTGGGATGCTCCTGCATGGCTGGTGGTATTGCAAAATGGTCCAACCACTCTGGAAAACAATATATCGCTTCCTCAGAAGCTTGGAAATAGAAACATTATCCAGAAATCCTTATGATCCAGCAATTCCTATATTTGGTATTTATTCACAAGAAATAGGAGCCATAACACGAGTAGATATATGCACACTAATGTTCATAGCAGCACTATTTACAATAGCAAAATGATGGAGACAGCTTAAGTGCACATTAACTTAAGAATGGAAAACCAAACTGTGGTACATACAATGGAACCATACAATGGAATATTATGCTACCTTGAAGGATAATAAGGATGCTGCAAGCCACCGAATAAGATGGATGAACCTTGAGGACATTATGCTGAGTTAATTAGTCAGTCACAAAAGGAGAAATACTGCATAGGACCATTATTATAAAAGATTAAGGAAAAGAACCCATACTATAGTGGGGGAGGGATTTCTTTGCTGGTTAGTGGGATTTGTGGGGTGAGGTGAGGGAAGAGAGGGGAAGGTGGAGCATAGGGTAGGGAATAGACATAGGATAGTTTGGGTGCTGGGGAGGGGGAAATACACATGAAAGGGGAAGGGAATCGAGGAACAAGGTTGATGGGAGAATAGTTATGTAGGTTTGCATGGGCTAAGTGGGACAGAGGTAAATAATGATGTATGTACAACCTTGGAACAACAGGGCTCTGGGATACAGGGATTGAGACATGGTTGGAATGGGCAATAAGGGTGAAACAATTTTAAGATGCTTGGCTGTCTTTGAATCTTGGTTTCCCTTGCATACCATTATAAAGTGGATACATGTGGGGGGTAGAAAGGAATAGCCAAAAATATCACAATAGAATGCTTGTAAGTCTGTCTTCTGCCTATAACTGATTGGAATACCTAAAATGGGTTACAACATGCCCAGTGAAGCAGGCTTCTTGTGGAGCCTCTGCATCACATAAGATCATAGATGGAATCCTGAACTCCATCCAGAATCTTCTGAAGTGGGAAATTTCCACTTCAAAGTACAAACAGACCAGCCTGGAGCAACTAGAAGAACAGAACACAGTTGTTGAAAGAAAGACCGACAGGAAAAATACAAAACAGTAACTGCAGTCCCAACTGACTACTATAAGAATAAGCAAGTTGCTCGCCCAGGAGACATCAAACAAGTGGTTGGGTCTCCTCAGACAAACCCCTTTCCAAGACTAACACCCAATGGGAATACATGAGCAGACATGGCTCTGACTGGTGACTATGTTGGTCACCGATAAGGGGAAGTGAGGGAAAAACAGCAATGAAGCTGCGAGCTAAGCCCTACCATGTTCAATAGACTCCTCTGATCCTGGTTGGAGACCTGGTTGGTCAGAAATATGACAAGACCTGGGGACTCCTGGGCCCAGAGTCAGTGACATAGTCACAGTGGAGATTGAAGCATACAGCTGATAAAAAGGGCATAAGTACAAGAACACCCACACTTGCAGATAATACCCACTTAACCTGGCTTCAATGGCTGGATGATCAGAACTCAACTAGAAGAAGAAAGAAGAGGAAAAAAAGAGTAATGTGATACAGTTTGATGAACTTGATGTGCACCTATGGACGCAGTAGCTCAAAAGAAGGAACAAATCTATACAGTGAGGATCATTCTCACCCTCTCAATGCACAGGGTGGACAGGGATGGGCAATTTGGACCTTGGCTACCCAAAATGGGATGGGGGACTACAAAGGCAAAAAGTGCCTGGCTTACAAGATTTCAATAGGGAGCCTAGATCCAGAGAGCATGGAGAAAGGTAGAATCTCCATTGATTAGTATCCAATCTTTCTGGGTGGGGCTGATGAAAGGAGATGGGGATAGCACCCATGTGGCGTAATAGTGAATAATTGCTATCAGGACTTACTGTGCGGGTTGGAAATGTAAAGGTAGACATTTTGTAGCAAAAGGAGGGGAGTGGTTGACTTTGAAGTCCAGGAGCAGAGGTCCCTGGTACCATCATGGGAGAAGAGTGGAATGCGGGACCCAACTCAGAGAAACAGTGATGCCTGAGATGGAGGCAGAGACGATGATGTGGAGAGATGGAGCAGCTGGGGACTCTAGACCCAGAGAGAGAGAGGGACTGTGTGCTGATGACCAGGGGGCAGGCTTGCAGGGTATACCCTTTGGTTTGTTGATGATGCATGGAGGGGATTGTAACCATGGCAGTGAAATGATATACGATAGGATGAATGTAACGTTGATGTTCTCCCATGTAAACTATCACATAATTCAGATCAAACCAGTAAAAAAAAAAAAAATCATATGCTCTTAAACAGCTATGGCAGGTTTACTTCACTTTCATTGGTTTTGTTTATGTTATTGTTGTTTAATAATTACACAAGATGCTTTAAAGGATATGGATCTTTGTTTTATAAAATGCTATAATGACTTATTAACATATGATACTTATATTTTAAAACAAGTACTGTGCTAAAATAAGTTAAATATTATGTAAATCGATGTTTTTAGAATAAAAGCAGCACACATTAAAAAAAAAAAAGATGGAAAGAATATACAGAATCACTTTATCAAAAAGAATTGGTTGATGTCGAACCATTTCAAGAAGCAGCATATGAATAAGAACTGATGGTACTGAGGGAAGAAGTCCACGCTGCACTGAGGACATTGATGAAAATCAAATCTTCAGCAATTCATGGAACACAATTGAAATGTTTCAATAACTGGATGCAATGCTGGAGGCACTTGAGTCATGCTCTTGAATGCTTTAAAGATTTCTCTTGCAGCAGTTTTACCTAATGCAATATGTCATTTTATTTCTTGATTCCTGCTTCCATGAGTGTTGATTGTGGGTCCAAGCAAAATGAAGTCTTTGACAACTCCATTTATAATGATGTTACTTAATGGTACAATTGTGAGCACTTTTGTTTTCTTTAAATTGAAGTGCATTACATACTGAAGGTTGTGGTCTTTGATCTTCATCAGTAAGAATTTTAAGTCCTCTTTGGTTTAAGCAGGCAAGGTTGTATCATATGCATGTCATAGGTTGTTGAGTTTTCCTCCAATCCTGATGCCATGTTCTTCTTCATATAATTTAGCTTTTTGGATTATTTTCTCAGCATACAGATTGAAAAGTATGGTGAAAGTGTGCAACCCAGATGCACACTTTTCCTGATTTTAAACCATTTGGTATCTCCTCATTCTATTCTAATGATTGTCTCTTGGTGTAAGTACAGATTACTCTTGAGTACAATTAAGTGTTCTGGAATACTAATTCTATGCAATATTATTGGTAGCTTGTCATGGTCCATATAGTAGAAAGTCTTTGCATAATTAATGAAGCACAAGTGAAATTATTTTGGCTATTCTCTGCTTTCAATCAAAATCCATCTGACATCATCAATTATATCCCTCATTCCACATCATCTTCCTAATCTTGCTTGACTTTCTGGCAGTTCCTTTCAGATGTACTTACTGTTGTCATCATTTTTAAATTATCTTTAGCAAAACTGTATTTGTATGTGTTATTAATGATATTGTTTAATGATTTCTGTTGGGGGTATCTCTCTTTGGAATGTACATAGATAAGGATTGCTTATGATCGCTTGGCCAAGTAGCTGTCTTCCAAATTCCTTGGCCTAGATAAGGGAGCATCTCTATTGCTTCATCAATTTGTTGAAATATTTCAATCTTTGTTTTCAATTCCTGGAGCCTTGTTGTTGCCCAATGCCTTCAGTGCAGCTTGGTCTTCATCCTTCGGTACCATTATTTCTTGATCATATGATACCTTTTGAAATGATTGAACACATTGACCATTTTTTAGGGTACGGTGACTCTGTATTCGTTTGATCTTCTTTTGATGTTTCAGCATCATGCAATATTTTTTCTCATAGAATCCTTCAATATTTCATGTCGAAGCTTGGATTTAATCTTCAGTTATTTCAGCTTGAAAAAGGCCTAGTATTTTCTTTCCATTTGGTTTTCTAACTGCATATTTCTTTCTACTACTTGACTTTGTCTTCTGGAGCTGCCCTTAGAAATTTCCTTTTCAGGAAATCATCACTATCATCATGATCTTTTACCTCCTCATTTCTTCCATTCTCTTGTGTTTCCCTTTTCTGAGAACAAGTTTCAGAGTCTCTTCTGACATCTATTTTGATTTTTTCCTTCTTTCTTGTATATATAATGACCTTTTGCTTTCTTCCTGTATGATATTTTTTATATCATCCCATGACTTTTCTGGTCTTTGGTCATTAATGTCTAATATTTTAAATACAATCATTAGTGTCCAATATTTGTTGTTGTTGTTAAGTACTATAGAATCAGTTCCAACTCAAAGCAATCCTGTATAGGGTTTCCAACGAGTAGCTGGTGAGGTTGAAATGCTGACCTTTTGGTTCAAACCTACCTTGCAGTCTAGCACATTAACCTGCAGTACCACATCAGGACTCCAGTATTTAGTGACAGTTACTAGTAGGATTCTCCAGAGGCCTGATGTGGCACTGAAAGATAAGGACTGGACTGTTAGCTATAAGGCTGGAGTTCCAAACCCGCTAGCTACTCCTCAGACACCCCATACAGAGGGCTATGAATTGGAATTGACTCAATGAAACTTAATAACAACAACAGTAGGTTTCTCCATTGCAGGGAGATAAGGCCAGTTTAAAGGAGAAATTTCAATTTACTCATAGTTTAATATTTGTTAATTAAAAAGATCAGTGGGCTGCATTTGTCTAATCTTATGTGCTAATATTATTTATCATCATCGTCAAGTGCCATCGAGTCAGTTCCGATCCATAGCGATCCTGTATAGGGTTTCTGAGGAGCAGCTGGTGAGTTTGAACTGCCAACCTTGCAGCTCAAATTGGCTTTGCAGCCTTTCTGGTGATCAACTCTAACATGGGTATAAAATGAATCATTTCAGAAGTCAGAGGGAGATCTCACCTCATCAAGAAGAAAGAACCAGGAATGGAGTGTCCTTTGGACCTGCGATTCCTGTGAATTGAACCTTGAAAACCCAGGGAAAGAAAGGTGTGACACCAGAGGAATGACATAGGAACAGCATCTGTATGGACAGTGGAGGAGCCAAGGCTCTGTCTGCTGTTCCATTGACTCAGCATTCTATACAACAATGTGGAAAATTAATACTGGGAGTCTTTTTCTCAGAAGGAGGAGGAATGTTTTTAGGAATATCTGAAAAAGAACAAAGATCATTAGTTTTCTCTCTGTCACTGCATTTTCCCAGGTGTCAAGATTTAGGTGTATTTATTAACTAGCAGAGTCCTGGTGTGGCACTGTGGGGTTAATGTGCTGGACTGCAAAGTTGGTTTAACCACAAGGTTTGTGTTCAAGTTCACCAGCCACTCCTCGAAAGTCCTATGTAGGGTTGCTTTGGGTTGGAACCGATTCAACAGCACTTAACAACAGTAACAGCAATTAATTAGCAGTAGGGAGTGCTGTGGCTTTGTACAATAAGATCTGGACTGTGAAATGCAAAGGTTGGTGGTTCAAGCCCACTAGCTCTTCCAAAGAAGAAAGAGGAAATTTTCTGCTCCCACAAAGATTTGCAACCCCAAAAACCCTATACAGGGTCACTATAAGTCAGAACTGACTTGAAGACACCTAACAACAGAACAAAATTACTTAGCAGTGTATCCCTGTGGTTTAGTGAATTAGTTAATGTCTCTTCTAGTTATTGTTGTTGTTGTTATTAAGTGCTATTGAGTTGGTTCTGACTCATAGCAAATCGGTATAGGGTTTCTGAGGAGCAGATGGTGGGATTGAACCACTGACCTTGTGGTTAACAGTCCAGTGTTTACCCTACAGTGCGACACCAGGACTTCTTAGGAGTCTTTTGCAAACTCCCACCAAATGACTTGTTCCTGATGGGCCTTAGTTAAAGAAAGTGGAGGAAGATGCTGATGATTGATGATGACATGAATCAGTTGTAGGTGATTGTCAACAAGGCTACTTGTGATTGTATGAACTTGGAACTCTAATATGGATATAAAAAGAGTCATTTCAGTAACATCAGAACCAATAACAAAACATGGGACAGAGTTGTGGTATCTCAATTTACAGAGCAAGTTGAGTGACTTTAGGCAGGAGGTTTGCTTGCAAAGTGAAACACTTCAGGCACTTAATTGGGGGAACTTGGTTTGCTGACCCATGGAGCTTGGCTGAGTACCTTCAGGTTGAGGCTTATGATGTAGTGGTGTGTCCTGTGGGCACTTATAAACAATTCTAAAAGAGCTTTGTAACATTGCCAGAGCAGGGCAGAGGCTAGGTCAAGGGGTTGAGGGCTAGAAAGAACCCTGGCTGTGGGCATAGCCAAGCAGAGGTTGTCCTGACTAGAAAAACTGTGTTCTAAACATTTCTGACCCTGAATTGCAACCTGCTAACTTTCCTAATAAATCCCATAACTGGAATATAGTGTCTAAGTTCTGTGTGGTCACTGCAACAAATTATCCTACCCAACTTAGAAGTAGAGAACATTGTGGGAGGAATTGTGAGAGTCATTTTTTCCCCAAACTTTATAACATTTTAAATTTGTTGTTATTTAGAATCTGTCAGGAATGGTTGCATATAAAATGAACAAGTATTTTGTAGAATAAACAATCTGATTAAACATACAACACAAATGAGAAATGCCTTTCAGGGAACTATTGTACTGAGATGCATACTGGCTGTCTGAGATGTACATATAGTTCAGACTGGGGTTATTATATCCTGTTCCATCATTCATTTAAGTCAGTCTATTGAAGTGTTCAATTGCCCCTATGGTTTGGAGTCTTAGTGTAGCACTGTAGGATAAGCATTGAACAGTGAACCATAAGGTTGGTGTTTCAAACCCACCAATTGCTCCTCAAAAACTCCTGTATAGAGTTGCTTTAAGTCAGAACTGATGCCACTGGCACTTAACAATAACAACAACAGAATATGAAGAGTCCAGTCAAGATCTAATGGAAGACTGCTTACGAATAGAGGACCTGATATGATTTATTTGTTAAGAGCATTAGAAAATCAGATAGATCAGAAATCTGTACCTACTCAAATTTTTAGTCTTAGCCAGGGTCTTGTAGGCAGGTTAGCTGTTCCATGCTATTTGGTGTTTTCTGATAACAGTGGTAGTCCACATGTATAAGTTCAGTCTAGGATTTGTCTGAGTTCCCATAGGTCATCCTTTTGTTTGTTTATGAGGTGGTCATTAGCACATCTGTTCACTCGTAAACAGAGGAAGTTTCAGCCTCTGTAGTTAACTGACAACAGTTTTGTTTTGTTTACTGGTAGTTTTCTTTATTCAGTATATGGGCCTTTCTGGTGACCATTCACATAAGTAACAAAAGTTTTTCAGGAGTAAAACTGATTTTTATCTAGATGTCTCCTGCTCATAGAGACTTGTTTTATTTGTCAGTCTGAAGTTTGTCAGTGACCAGATTGAATGTCAACTAATATGTCAACATTACCAACATATACAATAAAAGTTTGTAGGGGACCTAAAAGGACTTATGCATAGTAAGACTTGGGCAAGGGTCTTAAAGGTAACTTCAGACCTAAAGGTGTTCTATTCTTTGGTGCTATGTGTTATGGCATGGCACTGTAAAAACAGCACTTTACTGCTAACCACAAGGTTAGCAGTTCAAACCCACCAGCCATTCCTTGGAAACCCTTTGCAGGGTCACTATAAGTCAGAACTGACTCATTGATTCGAGGGCCCTTAGCAACAACTTGTTAGGGAAATTATAATCACCTGTGAACCGTTATCTAAAAGCCTAAGATATATAATTCTTTTCCATTTCTATATTGAACTTTAATTTTAGCATAGAACTTTGGGTCCCCCGATGACAGAGGACCCTACTTAATTGCTATTTATTTCTAAAAGTTGCAAGATTTCAGCAGAAGATGGCAGGGCACTGCCTCATTTGTGAAGTCCTGTCTTCATTTTAAGTGCAAGTAACCTGGTTTCCTGTTAACACAGAGGTGGCTCCTTGTCATTTTTGTTTTTCTATTTTCCTTTTTGATTGTAAATGTATCTATGTTACTACTTGATTTTCTTGGCAGGGATGGTTATTAGAACATTCTAATTAAGGTCGCTAACATCTTTTCAAGGCTCCTGAACAAAAAGCAGGCTGGAAGGGCTTTTATTCTTTGTTTTTATAGTCTTAACTCTTGCTTTGCACTGGCAGTTTTAGTGCTCCCAATTAGAATTGTTTGTTTTTGCATTGTCCTGGTTGAGGTGCCAGGAAGACTTAGTAACCTGTGTATTCCCCCTTCTCTGGACTCTGCATAGAAAATCAGATCGATGTTCTATCAAACCAAACCCACTGCCATCAAGTCGATTCCTACTCATAGCCACCTTATATATGGTTTCTGAGGTGGAGCTCTGGTAGCGTAGTGGTTACGAATCGGGCTGCGAACCTTAAGGCCAGCGGTTCGAAACTACCAGCCGCTCCGCGGGAGAAAGATGAGGCTTTCT
>NW_006408557.1:13701890-13725776 GCF_000296735.1 Chrysochloris asiatica | reverse complement strand
GTAAATGTTTTAAATCCTCTTCACTTTCAGCAAGCAAGGTTGTATCATCTGCATATCGCAGATTGTTAATGAGTCTTCCTCCAATCCTGATGCCATGTTTTGCTTCATAGAACCCAGCTTCTCAGATTATTTGCTCAGCATACAGGTTGGATTACTATTGTCAAAGAATACAACCCTGTTGCATACCTTTCTTAATTTTAAACCATTCAGTGTTCGCATGTTCTGCTCGAACAACTGCCTCTTGGTCCAGGTACATATTCTACATAATCCATAATCCTTTTTGTTGTTATTGTTGTTCCTTTATGGCTAGAATAGGATCTTTCATAGTCAGATTAAAGACATCTCCCTCTGCTTGATAATATTTACACGCATCTGTCAGTTTGTCATACTGTGGTGGCTTGTGAGTTGCTGTGATTCTGAAAGCTATGCCACCTATATTTTAAATGCTAGCAGGATCACCCATGCTGGACAGGTTTCAGATGAGCTTCCAGACAAAGACAGACTAGGAAGAAGGAGTGATGAGCTACTTCCAAATATTTAGTCACCGAAAACCTTATGGATATCAGAGAAACACTGTCAGATATAGTGCCAAAAAATGAGTCCATCTGGTTGGAAGACACTGAAAATGCCACTGGGCATGCGTTGCCTCCTCAGGGTAGAATTAACTGTGATGATGCGAATGGAGTAAAGCCATGGGAATAAAGTCTGTGGGACCTTCATTTGCTGATGGGGCACAACTCAAAATGAAAAGAAGCAGCTGTAAACATCCATTAATAATCAGAACATGGAACATATGAAGTATGAATCTAGGAAAATTAGAAATTGTCAAAAAAGAAATGGAATGCATTAATATAGATATCTTAGGCATTAGTGAGCTGAAATGGACTCAGCAGCCAGGAGCTGACAACTTGGGCAAGACCAAACAGAAAGACCAAGTGGGGGAGCAAGCAGATCAGCCAAGGAATAATGCTGTGGGAACCTCAGAGCAAAGGAGGACAATATACATCGATGGATTTGCTTTGGTCTGATTTCTTTTCTTTTCTTTTTTTTTTTTTTTTTGAGTATCTGTTCATTGGCCCCCACTGTTTGCACATCTCTATTCTGGTGACTAGAGGGGGTGCCTGAGCAAGGATACACTCCCCACCTCCACTATTGTTGGGTTCTCTGCCATGCATGTGCATAGATACTAGCAGCATTTAAAGCTGTATGAAGCTCAAAACAGCCACAGCCAGCCCTGAACTATTCACTAATAGGGAAAAGGACAGAACAAGGGGTGTGGAGAGAGAGAGAGAGAGTTTAAAAACAAAATAGGCTGAAAATTAAATCCTGAAAAACAGCATAATAACCAAGAGTGGCAACTTGAAATTTATCAGGCAGCCTTGAAGGCAAGAAGCTAAAAGAGGATAATAAAATCATACTCATATTAGGATGAGGATTTTTTTCTTCTTCTCTCCCCCTTCCCTCCTCTCCCTTTTCTGTGATTATAGACTACATTATCCAATCTAGTTTGTTTGTTTTACCTTTGGGGAACTCTTTCTCTACCTATACTACCCATGAAGAGACAACAATTGCTGCCATATAATCAAGCTTCACTCACACCCCATAAAACCTCACAATGCAGGCAAGAAACAACACAAACTGCCATGCACCAAGGAAGCAGACAACATCTGAGAAAGTTACTCTGAGTCAAAGTGATAAGAAGAGTGAAAAATGTAGTCCCCATCCTGGTCACATCTACCTCAAGGCAATCAGAAAGCGTAAAAAATACCACTACCCACACTCAGTTAAGTATTAAGACCACAGATAAACACTAAACATGTCCAAGAAGCAAAAGTAGATGACCATATCAGCACATGTCCAGAAACAGATAAAATGACTGAGACAAATGACAGAATTAGACCTGGACTCCACTCAGAAAGGACGGTAGGCCTTAGAAATGCCTGAGAAGGAATTCAGAAAAATGATTATATAATGTTTCAAAACATTTTACAATGGTGTTAAGAAAAATAATGAAAAAGTCAGGAAAGAGCTACAGGAACAATCAAATAAGATAGAGCATTGGAAACAATTCAAACCCTACAAAAAGAGGTCCAAACCATCAATAATAGAATATATGAAATAGACAATACACTGAAAGGACAAAGGAAGAAAAATAGAAGAGATGGTAGGTAGAACTAGTGAGCTGGAAGACTCTCTCAATATCACTAATATCGAAGAACAAGAAAAAAGGATTAAAAACCCGAAGAAAGTCTAAGATTCATGTTGGATACAATGAAGAGGATAATTGAAGAATTATTGACATTCCAGAAAAGGAAGAATCACACAAGTCCACAGAGGAAATAGTTGAAGAACTGCTGGAATAAAATTTCCCTAACATCCTAAAAGGTGAAAAGATAAACATTCAAGAGGCTCAATGAGCCCCAGGAAGGATAGACCCCAAAAGAAAAATCACTGAGACATATCATAATCAAGCTCTCCAAAATTAAAGATAAGGAGACAATCTTGAAAGCAGCTAGGGAAAAGAGAAGTGTTACATACAAAGGAAAGCAAGTCTGATTAAGTTCAGATCTCTCAGCGGAGCCATGCAGGCAAGAAGGCAATGGGGACAAATATATAAAACCCTGAAAGAAAAAAAATTGCCAACCAAGAATCCTTTATCAAGCAAAGCTATCAATCAAATACAACGATATAATCAAAACATTCCAGGATAAACAGAAGCTAAGGGATTTTGCCAAAGCCAACCCGTGCTACAAAACATCAGGTAGTTCTGTGGCTTGAGAACGAACAAGAACAGACAACAACCAGAGATTGACATTCATGGCAGCACCTCCCAGAACTAATTTGACAGAAGGAAGAATCAAGAACAGGACAAAACTGTAAGAACAAACTCAGAGAATCTGGGAGATCAGTCTATGATCAAAACAATTACAACAGAGATCCAGATGGTGAGAAGGTCAGGTAGATTTTACAGGATAAAATGGACTGCACTAAATGGAGGGAAAAGTTAAGGGAATATAAGGTAACCTCAAGGAAAATTAACACTTCACAACTTACTAAGAAAATAAAAATCCAAGAAAAACATAGAAACATTAAAACTATGAGGAAACTCACAAGAAAGAACACAAAAAGCATGAAATAAGCAAAGGAAGACACACAGAACAAAGAAAGCAGTAACTTCAGAAAAAAAAAAAAAACATAATGGAAGCAATTAATCCATACCTATTGATAATTACACTGAATGTAAACAGATTAATGCATCAGTTAAAAGAAGGAGGGTAGCAGAATGGATGAGAAAACAAGAACCTTCAATAGGCTTTCTCCAAGAGACACATCTTACACACAGAGACAAAAACAGATTTTTTTTTAAATATAGGAAAAAAATACCAATCTTATTGAATAAAAAATGAACAGGCATGGCAGCACTAATCTCTGATAAAATAGACTTTAAGTTAAAAACCAGCATAATATATAAAGATGGACATTATCTCATGATTAAAGGGACAATTGAACAAGATGACATAACCATAATAAATATCTATGCTCCCAATGAAAGAGCTCCAAAATATGTAAAGCAAACTCTAATAGATTTGAAGAAAGAAATAGACAAATCTACAATAATAGTGGGTGGTTTTAATATATCACTTTCAAAAATGGATAGAAGAACCAGAAAGAAACTTGACAAAGACACAGAGGAACTAAACAACACAATCATTTAACTGGACCTCATAGATGTGTACAGAGCATTCAACCCCACAACAGCACAATACACATTCCTTTCCAGTGCACATGGAACATTCTCCAGAATAGACCATGTGTTAGGCCACAGAACACACCTCCATAAATTTACAAATATCAAAATACTACAAAGCATCTTCACAGATCACAATGCTAACAAATTAGGAATCAACAGTAGGAAGACCAAGGAAATAAAGTCAAATACATGGAAATTGAATAACACCCTGCTGAAAAGCGACTAGGTAGTAGAAGAAGTAAAACATGAACTCACAAAGTTCCTAGTAACAGAAGAGAACAAAATCACAAAACACCAAAATCTTTGGGACCCAGCAAAAGCGGTGCTGAGAGGACAATTTATTGCAATAAATGCACACATCCAAAAAGAAGAAAGAACCAAAATTATCATATTAAAGCAACATCCACAACAATTAGAAACAGACCAATAGAGGGAACCTACAGCCACCAAAAGAACAGAAAGAATAAAGATTAGAGCAGAAATAAATGAGATAGAAAACAGAAAAACTATAGAAAGAATCAACAGGACAACAACAAGCTGTTTTTTTGAAAGGATGAACAAAATTGACTAGCTAACCTAACAAAAGAAAAGAGTGTGAAGACAAAAATAACATCCATTAAAAACCACACAGGTGATGTTACAACAGAACCAATGGAAATCAAAAGGAAAATAACAGAATACTATGAAAAGTTGTACTCAGACAACTTTGAAAATTTAGAGGAGATGGATACATTTTTATAAAAACACTACTTACCTAAACTTACACACAGTGAAGTAGAAAATATGAACAGACCCATAACAAAAGAAGAAAGTGATCAGAACATCAAAAAACTCCCAACCAAAAGAAGTCCAGGTCTAGATAGCTTCAATGGTGAGTCCTTCCAAACATTCAGGGAAGAGTTGTCACCAATTCTACTCAAATTATTCCAGAATATGGAGGAGGATGGAAAACTTCCTAATATATTTTATGAAGCAAGCATAACCCTCGCATCAAAACCACGGAAGGATATCAATAGGAAATAACATTATAGACCAATATCCCTCATGAACATAGTCACAAAAATTCTCAACAAAATCCTAGCCAACAGAATCAAGCAGCACATTCAAAAGATAATATACCATGATCAAGTGAATTCCATTTCAGAGATACTAAGATGTTTCATCATTAGAAAAATGATCAACATAATCCACCATATAATTAAGAAAAAAGAACCACATGATCATGTCCATCGACACAGAAAAGGCATTTGAGAAAATTCAACATCCATTCCTGATTAAAACCCTCAACAAAGTAGGAATTGAAGGGAAATTCCTCAACATAATTAAGAGTATATATACAAAACAAAAAACAAAACAAAACAACCCCACATGATAGAATTCTGCAAAATCAATGATTTGTTCATTTCAAATACCTTCTTTAGACAGCATAAGAGACGACTATACACATGGAATGCTCCAGATGGAATACATAGAAATCAAACTGACTACATCTGAGGAAAGAGATGATGGAAAAGCTCATATCATCAGTCAAAAAAAGGCCAGGGGCAGACTGTGGAACAGACCATCAATCGCTCATATGCAAATTCAAACTGAAGCTGAAGAAAATGAAAACAAGTCTTTGAGAGCCAAAGTATGACCTTGAATTGGACAGTGAATAAGGAAGATCGTAGAAGAATTGATGCTTTTGAGTTATGGTATTGGAGGAGAATATTGCAAGTACCATGGACTGCCAAAAGAACCAACAGATCTGTGTTGGAAGAAGTGTAGCCAGAGTGCTCCTTGGAGGCCAGGATGGTCTAACTTGTATCTCATACTTAGCACATATTGTCAGGAGGGACCAGTCCCTGGAGAAGGATATCATGTTTTGGCACGGTGGAGGGTCACAGTTAAAGAGGAAGACCCCCAGTGAGATTTATTGGCAAAGTGGCAGCATCAGTGGTCTCGAGTGTTACAACAATTCTGAGGTTGGCCCAGGATTGGGCAGTGTTTCTTTCTGTTGTGCATAGGGTCGCTATGAGTCGGTACCGACTTGATGGCCACCAACAACTGTGATGTAGGGGTCCTGGTGTGGCGCTATGGGCTAATGCGTCAGATTGCAGTGTTTGAACTGCAAGGTCGACAGTCAAGCTCACCAGCCGCTCCTTGGAAGCCCTATACAGGGTTGCTGTGGGTCGGAATCGATTCGACGGCACTTAACAACAACAACAACGCTGGTGTTAGGAGCTCTACTAGCGTAGTGGTTATGAGTCAGGCTGTTAGCAGTTCGAAACTACCAGCAGTTCGAAACTACTAGCCGTTCCGGATGGAGAAAGATGAGGCTTTCTGCTCCCGTAAAGATTTATAGCTCCGGAAGCCCTAGGCAGGGTCGCTATGAGTCGGCAGCAACTTCACGGCACACCACCACCACGTCTCTGGTGTGGGGAGTTCTGGTGTGGCGCTGTGGGTTACTGCGCTGGAATGCAAAGTTGATTTGAAACAAAACGTTGGTTGTTCAAGCTCACCAGCTGTGCCTTCAAAACCCTATACAGGGTCGCTGTGGGTCAGATCCGATTCGATGGCACTTAACAACAACTCTGGTGTGGAGTCCTGGTGTGGCGCTGTGGGCTAATACGCTGGACTGCAAGGTCAGTTTGAACTGCAAGTTCGGTGGTTCAAACTCACCAGTCACTCCCTGGAAATGCTATGCAGGTTCGTTATGAGTTGGAACGGCGCTTAACAACTCTGGTGTGGCGCTGTGAGTTAATGTGCTGAGCTGCAAGGTAGGTGGTTCAAGATTACCAGCTGCTCCTTGGAAACCCTATACAGGGTCGCTATGAGTCGGAGCCCACTGGACGGTACTCAATAACAGCATCTCTAGGAATGGAATCCTGGTGTGGCACTGTGAGTTGATGCACTGGACTGCAAGTTAAGTTTGAATGGCAATGTTGGAGGTTCAAACTCACCAGCCGCTCCTCGGAAACCCTATACAAGGTTCCTATGGGTCGGAACCGACTCACCAGGCACTTAACAACAACAACACTGTAGGAATATTAGCAATTGTATTTCCTGTTTTAGTTACCAAAACTATATTGCTTTGCAAGTTGGTCCATTCTTTTTCTTCCCTTTCTTGACCTTTTGAGCTACAGACTCCTGTTGCCAGGTTTCTGTTCCTTCAGGCCTCTGTTGGTAGAAATGGTCGTGACTTTGTGGTGGAACAATTCCACTGCTTCTGAGGGAGTTTTTCAGAGAACCTTCTGAGGAGGGTTCTGGCACCTCAAAGCTTCTAGCCCTATCCAAGACAGAATAGTATCATCAACTTCAGATGTAATGGCAGGGTTATAATGCCAATATTTGTGACTTTTACCCAAAGTGCTAAAACAGCTTCATAAACAGTTTGAAACATAGTTCTAATACCTTCAATGATCCAAACCAACAACTTGAAAGCTCCTGTATTAACAAATGCAATTTTAGCTATACTGAGCCTGCAAACAGAGTTGTCTGATATCTTGGGAGAAGGTAGGTGATCCCCGCATTGAGAGCAGGCTCCATTTCTAATCACTACACCAATCACTACCATTTCTCCCTAATTGGCCAGAGAGAAACTCATGCTACTGTCAGTTTCTCACTATGTGGAGACACAACATTACCCTGGAATGAGTAAAACCTATGAACACTCATTTATCTACCACAACACTCATGACTTTCTGGCAATACTGTTGACAAACTGTTGGATTATAGTTCAAGACCACTAACAAAAGGCACACTCATGCTCCACTTGCGCATGGACTAATACTTTTATTACTGTTGTTAGGTACTTTCAAGTCAGTTCCAACTCATATTGACCTTGTATAGAGTTTCCAAGGAATGGCTGGTGGGTCTGAATCACCAACCTTCAGTTAGCAGTCTAGTGCTAATCCTACAGCACCACACCAGTACACGAGGACTAACACTTTACTCACATAGAAAAGAAACAGAGGGATATTAGTTCTACTAGTGGGCACTGGTTTCCTGCGACCAGTAGGAATCCCACCACTACCAACAGAGGCATCTGATTGATGCAGGGCATACTATGTTCACACCTCTCATGCTGTACTCTGGAAAGACCCTGTTCCCTCCTTGCTGGAAAGAAATATAGAAGTGGGGTTTGTCAGGTGCTATATGGTGCTTGTGCATGTGCTAGAGACAGAGAAAGTTACTGTGTGTCCAGAACAGCGGGCAAGTTTCTCTGATAAGGAGAAGAAACAGAGAGCGAGAGAGAGAGAATTACCTGTATAAGGCAAGGCCTTTACTTTGTTGGCCTGAATGAAGACATATATAGACACAACTTCCACCCAATGGTGTCTATGCCAGTTTGTAACCAGACAAACTCAGTCCTCTTGAATAATTTGATCAGAATTTCATAAATAGAAGCCCAAGGGGCCATGGAACACAACCTTTTCCCAAACTTTCTAAATTATGGTCACATTTTGTGGGTATGGGTATATATAGTTTGTGTTTCAGGAGAAGATTCCGAGTTTTCTTAACTTCCAAGGAGCTCATGAACAAGACGAAAGAAGAAGAAAGATTAAGAAACAATCTTTGGGATCACTTTATTTCAATTTACACTTCAATGTGTGGAACAAATACTACTTATTCAAGGACAGAAAACAATTATACAAGCCAGAAGAACCCCAGTCATTAATCATGAGAGAATTTTGATCCAGAAAGGAGCTTTTATTTCAGGTAGCATGTTAAGCTATAATAAACTCAAATATGATTAATTATTATTTCTGACGGGCTCTGTGTTACTTCTTATGATAAATGGTGAAAATAATGCTATGATAAATTATATTAAAATGCTTACAAGAATAAATCTTGTCTTTATTCATGTTTGTCCTTCTTAATAGCTAAGAAATATTAGAACCTGCAAACTTAATGATTTGGAATTTGCTAGACAAAATGAATGATCCTATGCTAGATGAATATGGAAAAATCAATAAAGGTGTGTTAGGTCTATTTTAGTCAGGTCCTGGCAGGCACACTCAGCTACATACAAGGGGTGGGAAAAGTACTAGGTGACCACAAGAAATTATGCAGTCTCCTCGGAGTATCTGAAAAGGATGGGAAAAGGGGAAGAAAGAATTAGCAATCTTGCATAAATACAAGTCACTAAGAGTTACTGCAATTTTCAGCGGAGGGGCACAGTCAAACCATAATGACTTATCATGGACAGCACTGGGGAATATGCCCTCAATCCTACATCCTTCAATCTTGTGCTATTGATTTCCATTGGGTTAACTCAACTGGAAGGTAAAGGGTAAGAGAGCAGTTGATAAGATCAAAAGGGACAGAGATTCCCAAGTAAAGAGCAAAGTAGAGAGGGTGGAAAGTGAATCCAAGAACAAAAGAAACATTATTCAATACAGCTATTTCTCTTCAGAGAATTAATTGTATATACGTATGTGAACACAAAAGAATTTAAGAAGCCAGATGGTGAGACTTTGTCTCTCATACTTCAGACTTATTATCAGGAAGGACCAGTCCCTGGAGAAGGACATCTTGTTTGGTAAAGTGGAGGGGAGGGTCAGCAAAAAAGAGGAAGACCCCCAAGAGATAGGTTGGCACATTGGCAGCAGCAATGGGCTCAATTGTAACAATGATTGTGAGAATAGCACAGGATCAGGCAGTATTTTATTGTTGTGTGCATCAAGTCAATATGAATCAGAACCGATTTGCTGGCACCTAACAAAACAGCAACAACATGTGACTATCGTGAAAATACTAGCCAGATGGATTTTCCATCTTCTACAAGTTAATTCAATTGTAACCATTAACCATCATGATCCTAGTGATGGGGGACTGAGTTGATGGGGCCTTCCAGGAAGGAGGAACAAGAAGTTAAAAGAGTAAGGGATTTATTGTGAGTAACAGCTTTGAAAGGCAAAGGGAAGAAGCAACAGGAGAGGTCAGGGATAGCCACCAGGCTGCAAATCAGGTCTGACACCCATGAAATGAGAGGGGAAGGAAAGAGGGCTGAAAAGGAAGAGCCTTAGACTTCATACAGCCCTGGGAGAATCACTGTCAGCTCAACAAGAAACCCTAGCACACTGTCATGTAGTGGTCCTGGGTTGGGAAGAAATAGCCAAATCCTTGTGCCTATAACAGACAAAAAAGGAGAATTGTCTTTTCTCTTGTAGAGGAGAGTCAGTGTAGAGCGAAACAAGCCCAGCAGGAAGAAGCAAGTATTCAGTGACCTGTGACTTGATCCCCCCTTTAGGACTGAAATCTTGGGTGGGGTGAGGTGTTGAGAAAAACAAAAAAACCAAGGATTACCATGGTTGAGTAACAATGACACAATGGTCTGTTGAAGATGAAATCAGATCTAAATTAGCAACCGGAGTCTACCTTAGCTATTGTGTGGTAGAGAATGGATGTTTATAGGGTGGTATCACTGTAATGTGGATAAAATGTCTATTTGCTAAGATAAATACTTCAATTGGAAACTAAATTATAAGTTGAAGCCAGAGTTCAGGGAGGCCAGAGATGGAGAACCACTCAGCTTGTTGAACCAGAGGATTGACACATGTCCATGACCAGGAGATTTTATCAGAGGCACAAGACTGAGGTTACTTCATGGAGGACACCAACAAGGACCCAGAGGGTCAAAGGCTTATCTGAGGCCTCTCCTGCTACTTCAGAGCACCTAAGACTAAAATGGTGTGGCACTGTGGGTTAAGGCGTTGGACGGCAAGGTCAGTTTGAGCTGCAAGTTTACCACCTGATCCTCAAACACCTTATATAGGTTGGTATGGGTCAGGACCAATTGGATGATATTTAACAACAACAACAACAAGACTAAAATTAGGATGCGGTGGCTCTGTAGGATAAGCATTGGATTGCCTACACAAGGTCAATGGTTCAAGCTCATCAGCCTCTCTGTGAGAGAAAAATGAGGTTTTCTGCTTCTGAAAAGATTTGTAGCCTCAGAAATCCTATGCAGGGTCCCTGTGAGTTGGAACCAACTTTATGACACTTAATAACAGCAAGGTCAAAACTATTCAGAGTCACCATCTTGGACAGGACAGTGAGAGGCTTAGAGATAGTCTTGACAGGGAGTTTGATTTTGACGCAACTGAATGTTGAGATTGTCTTAAAGTAGAAGATACAAAGATACAAAAAATTAACTTCTCTTGTCCCAACCTTACTGTCAACTTCCCAAAAGACTCCAGTGAAACCTGTTCATTAAAGCTAAGTTTATTAGAAGTGCTATAGTAATACAGAACATTGTCTGGATAGAGTCTTAGTAGTGTTTCAGAATGAGGGAGTCCGAATATGTACTGGGGAGGTTTTGCAGGGTGGGGAGCAGCTTACGACCTAAAATCTTCGGATTCATGAGCACCACAAAGTGAGAGTCTTAAAGAAAATCTCGATAGGCAAGCTTCTGGTTTGATAAGTTAGTTATTTTAGTTGATTTACAGTCTTATTTTCCATGGTAAATTATTCCTGGTGTAAGCAGGTAAAGTAGATTTGCTTGGTCCCAATATTGTTTAACACAGGGACAGGAAAGAATGACTGATTCCAATTTTTAAGACACCGACTGGGAACTCTGCTAGTTGCAGTTCTCACTATACAAAGGGATGGAGGTTTGTGAGAAAGATCATATAAGTTAGAATAATAAAGAAGTGGTATTTATTCTTTCATATCCTATATTTTTAGACAAATATTTTATTTAGAATAGATTTACATAAAATGTACAGAGTCCCCATGTATTTCACACTCAGATTCCTTTATTAATATCTTGAGTTGTCATAATTCATGAGCCAATATTGATACACTATTATTATTAACTAATATCCGTATTTTATTCAGACTTTGTTGTTTTTTAACTAATTTTTCTGTACCAGGATCCCATGCAGGTAATCACATGACATTTAGGCTCCTCTTGGATATAGCAATTTCTCAGCTCTTTTTGATTTTGCTGACCCAGACAGATTTGAGGAATGCTGATCAGATATTTGGTAGATATGTCTCTCACCTGGATTTATCTAATGTTTTTCTTATGGTTGAAATAGTGGTTGCCTGTTTTAGAGTGGAAGACCACAGAAGTAAAGTACGTTTCTTGTCACATCATGCTGTTTTTGTTGGTTTAATGCCATTGAGTTAGTTCTGACTCATAGCAACCCTGTAAGAGATTTCCAAAGAGCAGCTGGTGAGTTTGAACCGCTGACCTTGTGGTCCAAACCGACCTTGCAGTCCAGTGCTGATTCTACAGTACCACACCAGAACTCTACATTACATTATATCAAAGATAAAAACAAAACAAAACAAACAAACAAACAAAAAAAACAGTGCCAATTAATAGATTCCAACACAAAGCAACCCTAGAAAGGGTTTCTGAGGCTATAAATATTTACAGGAACAGAAAGTCTCATCTTTCTCATCCTTGGCTTTGAACTGCCAACCATGTGGTTAACAGTCCAGTGCTTATCCTAAGGCACCATCAGGGATCCTATATCAAGGATGTTGTTACAAACTGTGTCAAGTCGGTACTGACTCATTGTTCTTAGGTACTATTGAGTAGTTACTGACACTTAGCAACCATATGCACAACACAATGAAACACTGCCTGGTCCTTTGCCATCCTCACAGCCATTGCTACATTTAAGCGTATTGCTGCTGCCACTGTGCTAATCTATCTTGTTGGGGTCTATCTCTTTTTCTCTGACCCTCCACTTTACCAAATATGATGTTCTTCTCCAGGGACTGGTCCCTCCTGATAACATGTCTGAAGTATGAGAGACAAAGTCTTGCCATCATGACTTCCAAGGAGAATCCTGGCTGGACTTTTTCAAGGAAGATTGGTTTGCTCTTTTGGCAGTCCTTGTGCTTTTAATATTCTACTCCAACACCATAACTCAAATACATCAATTCTTCTGAATTCTTGCTTATTCATTGTCCAACTTTCACATGCATATGATGTTATTAAAACTACCATGCTTTGATCAGGCTCACCTGAGTCCTCAAACTAACATCTTTATACTTGAACACTTTAAAGATGTCTTGTGCAGCAGATTTGCCTATTGTAATACATCATTTGATTTCTTGACTACCAATTCCATGAGTGTTGATGGTTGAACCAAGCAAAATGAAATCTTTGAAAATTTCAATTTTTTCTCCATTTATATAGATGTTGTTTATAGATCCAGTGGTGAAGATTTTTGTTTTCTTTACATTGAGGTGCAAACCATACTGAAAGCTGTGGTCTTTGATCTTCATCAGTGAGTAACCGTTTTTGTATTATCATTAGCAAAATTTTATTGCATGCGATATTAATCAGATTATCCAATGATTTTCATGATCCACTGAGTCACCTCTCTTTGGAATGGGTACAAATATGGATCTCTTCCAGTCAGTTGGCCAGGTAATTGTCTTCAAATTTCTTGGCATAGATGAGTGAGTGCCTCCAGTACTGTTGGAAGATTTCAATTTGTATTCCATCAATTCCCAGCGTCTTTTTCTTTTCCAATGTCTTCAATGAACCTTGGACTTGTTCCTTCAGGATCATGGGCACTTGATCATATGCTACTCTTGAAATGGTTGATCATCGGCCATGTCCTTTTATATATATGTAAAAGGAAATGCTTTACAATTGCATAGTCCCAAGTCTCCAGTGTAAGAAAGAAAGATCCTTTCCTGAGTATATTGGGAGCAGTTCACAACCCCAAGAAAGCATCCGTTCAATTAATTGGCTACTCATAAGCACCACATCATAGAGTTAACTATGCCCGTATTAGGTTTCATCACCATGGGAAGAAGCACATCTCAACTGCTAAAGCCTGGAAATCTTGGCCTAGTCAAGTTGACACAGAACCCTAACTATTACAGCTCACTGTTGGCATTTTGAAACCTATAAACTATATGCATAACATTGAAATAAAAAAAATTGTGAAGTCATACTTGTGTCTAACATGATATAGTGAAAAAATGAACAATCAAAATCACACTGACTCCATTAATATCTTATATTTCACAAACGAATAAAGCAAAAATATCTGCTGCACAACATGCAGAACAAAACAAATCTATCTATCTATGTATATATCTATATCTGTCTCTATCTCTATCTCTATCTCTATCTCTATCTCTATCTCTATCTATCTATCTATCTATCTATCTATCTATCTATCTATCTATCTATCTATATATATATATATATATATATACATATATTTATTTAAATGTCCAAAGGGCTCATTCTACAAGCCAGCTTCCTGCCTGTAGGCACACAGCCTGACTTAGTCCATGGGCTTAGAATCTGAAGCTGCTCTTTCTCTCCACACCGCTGCTTCTGCATCTGTCTCTGCTGCAGCTACATTTCCACACAGGGATCACATGCTGCACTCATTCTCTTCCTTAATAATTGTCCTGGATTTCTCTGTTCCTGAAATGAATGATAAAATAGCAGAGACCCAGGTCCCCAGTGGAAGGGTTTAACCATTTCCTTTTGCTATCGTGACTCTGTGTATGCCTTCCATCTTCTTTGGATGCTTTCTTCATCATTCAGTATTTTGCATATAAAATCATTCAATACTTCAGTTTGAGCCTTGATATTTTTCTTCAGTTCCCTCAGCTTGAGAAATGCTGAGCATGCTTTTCCCTTTTGGTTTTCTAACTCCAGGTCTTTGCAAATTTCATTATAATATTTTGCTTTGTCTTCTCAAGCTGTACTTTGAAATTTTCTGTTCAGCTCTTTTACCTCCTCATTTCTTCCATTTGCTTTACAGTCTTTTTAGGCTGGAGAGGGTTTTTTTCTGGCATCCATTTTGGTCTTTTTCTTCTTTCTTGTCTTCATAATGACTTTTTGCTTTCTTTATGTATGATATTCTTGATGTCATCCCACAACTTTTCTGGTCTTCTGTCTTTAGTGTCTTGTGCATCAAATTTGTTATTCTTATCTCTAAATTCACATGTATATGTTCAAGGTCATATTTCAGTTCTTGAGGATTTTCTTTAATTTTCTTCAGCTTCTGTATGAACTTGCATATGAGCAATTGATGGTCTGTTCCACAATCTTCCCCCGGTTTTGTTTTGGCTGATGGTATGGAACTATATATAACCGACTCCATGGCACATAACAACAACAACATATATGAAAGTATCCTGATGCTCTTCATCCTGTTTCAATATTCCATGTTCTGGAGCATACAGTGCTCCATTGCTATTTATAAAGTTTTCAGTGACTAAATATTCAGAGGAGTCTGTTTCTCCTTCTTCCAGAAGCTCAGCTGAAACTTGTCCACCATGAGTAACCCTGCTTGTATTTAAAATACCTTCCAGAAACTCAGCTTGTATTTAAAATAGCTTCCAGCAACACAGCGGCATGCAAGCCACCATAGATGACAAACTAACAGAAGATTCATAGTCCAACTCATAGCACTCTAAATAGACTTTCCAATGAGTGGACTTAAAACAGCAAACTTGTGGCTAGCAGTCCAGTGTTTTTCTTTTAATACTACATCAGAACTCCATATCAAGGATACATACTATCAAAATGGCTTGTTGCTGATGTTAACTTTGGTTATCTGACTGAGAAAACTTGCCAGGTTTCTTCACTATAAAGTTATTCATTTTTCTCTCCATGCTGTATTCATTGAAAGAAGTAACTCTTATAATCAAAACTTAAAGAGTGGGAAGTTATGTTCTACCTTCTTCTGGGAAGAGAATCTATACAAATTATTTGGATTTTTTGCATGGGAGGTTTGTCTGTTCTACTCAACTTATAGAATCCTGGTGTCGCACTGTAGTATAAGCACTGAAGTGCTATCCATTAGGTAGGTGGTTCAAACCCACCAGCCATTCCTTAGAATCCCTATGCACAGTCTCTATGAGTCAGAATTGGCTTGATAACATTTAACCACATCAATTCCATTTATATCACTTACTTGTATCAGTAACAAGCTCTGGTTGAGTAGTAGTTACGAGTCAGACTGCTAACCTCAAGGTCAGCAGTTTGAAACTACCAGCTGTTCTGCAGAAAAAAGATGAGGCTTTCTTCTCTCATAAAGATTTACAGGCTCAGAAACCCTATGCAGGGTCACTATGAGTCAAAACCAACTCCACAGCACACAACCACCACCACCATTTATATCAGTATGGACCACAGATATTTATTATATACTTTAGGTTATAATCCAATGTTATATATTTATTTATTGTTCAACCAATTATAGATTCCTGGCATATGGCACTGTAGGATAAGCCCTGAATTGCTAAGCATAAAGTAGGTATTTTAAACACATCAGCCAATCCTTGGAAACCCTACACAGAGTGGATATGAGTCAGAACCAAATTGACAGTACTTAGCCATACCAGTTACATATATGTCACTTATACATATCAGTATGTGTTGCTTCAGGATAAGCACTGGACTGCTAACTGTGTTCATTGCGAGACTGGTAATTCAAACTTACCAGCTGCTCTCAGCAACCCTATACAAGGTCGCTATGAGTCAGAACTGATTTGATGGCACTTAACAACAAGGGGTACATACATATTTACTGTATACTTTAGGTTATAACCCAATGTATTTCATTATTTTTCACTCAAATTGTTTCAGATTTGGACACTGAGATTGCTTTAAGTTAACTTCTGTGGCCATATGTACCCATAGTAAGCCCATCCTTCCTTTATTGCACTAGAAGATCCTCTAGGTCCATCTTGTTTATTTCCTGCTCTAGTACTAGATTCAGTCATTTCTATTTTAGAATTTCTATTACTTTGTAGAATTGTATTAGAAACTAATACGTGGTACAAGGTATTCTCTCTGTTACTGGGGTGTCATTCCTTCTAGTGACAGTTCTTAGTCACATTTTAATTGTGCATTTATAAGGAGCCCTGGTGTGTCACTGTATGATAAGCACTGGGCTGATAACTACAATGCTGGCAGTTCTAACCCACCAGGCACTCCTTGGAAACCCTATTTAGGGTCACTATGAGTCAGAGCCTACTAAATGACACTAAACCACAACAAGAAGCCCTTGTAACACAAACAGTTAAGCATTACACTTCTAACAGAAAGTTTAGAGTTCAAACCCACCAAGTGGTTCTGCAAAAGAAAGATGTGGCAATCTGTTTCTGTAAGATTAGAGCCAAAAAAATTCCTATGAAGCAATTCTTCTTCTAGTTTTCTTCTTCACATAACATTGTCACTTGGAAAGTTATAGAAGTTACCATAGTGACCCAAAAATGTGGTCTCTCACAATAAAGATATTTCACAGAACTGGAGTGGTTTGAACAGAAGGAGTCTGTGTCCCCCCACCCCCCTGCAAAAAAAAGTAAGAAATGGGCTCCATTTATTATGTATGAAAACCCACAGAGAAGTTTACACTTGTGCAGTGCTAATTCTGTGTTTTGAACAAAGTAAATTAGAAGTCTGAGAGAGGATGGCCTCATCAGAATGTGACTGAGGACTCTCACAATCTGTGATGAATGGGCCTGTAAAGGAAGCCCATCAATACCTGATGGGTGTGACAAGGACAACACTTGTTAACTTCAACAAGAATAAATCCTTTTCCCTCAGACATCATGATAAACCAGGCTCCATAGTTACAATTTGATCTTAAGACAAAGAAAAAACGGTCAAGGACTGAAGGCAATTAAGACTTGAAAATTTTGTCTGTTCTACCCTGGCAATATTTTGCTTCTTCTGCAAAGCAGGATTAAAGTGAAAGGAAAGAGAAAAACTAAATTTCTATGATTCCTTTAGCTATTTTCCATAATTGTGTCAAATATATAAAAAACAAACAACCCTGAGTTATAAGCAAATAAAATCCAAGCAGCACAATAAAATAATTTTAGCAAAGAAAGCTAAGTTTGACCTTACAAAAATTTGGATTCGAACTATAGGGTATAGGTCTTAAGACATTATCTTAAAAAAAAAAAAAAAAAAGTATTCAATTAAAGCCTCTTCTAATATTTGTTGTTGTTGTTAAGTGCTGTCGAGTTGGTTCTGACTTATAGCAACCCAAAGGGTTTCTGAGGCTTTGAATTTTCATGGAAGCAGAAAAGCTCATCTTCCTTCCACAGAGCAGGTGGTTCACAGTTCATTGCTTATCATATGAAGCCACCGAGAGTCTCTTATTAATTTCTAATATTTTATGGCTCTGTCAAGTGTATATTCACTCCAGGCAGTTGATGAGTCTTTGAAGATTTGCTGTGCCCTCTGAGCTTTTATAACAAAGACAGACTAAATAATTTCACTAATATTTTATCATGTGTCTTGTTTTATGTACCACGGTTGATTGAAACAAGAATCATTCATGAATCCAGATGACACACAACTGAATCCTGGCGTTGATATAGGAACACCATTGACTATGATCTTTTTGGTTAATTGACCTGGTATGCAAACCTAAGAAAATTGTAGTCATCCACTCCATCCCAAACCCCAAACCAAACCCACTGCCATCAAGTTGATTCTGACTCATAATGACCCTATATAGGGCTTTCATGACTGTAAATCTTTACAGGAGTAGACAGCCTAATCTTTTTTTCCATGGAGGGACTTGGGGTTTGAACTTACTTATGGTAAGCAGCTCAGTGTTTAGCCTACAGTGCCACCAGAGCATTCTATCTTACATGGAAACTAATAACCACACCAAATCCTCTCTTCCAGGAGATGAGATGAGCCCCTACGGTAGCTATAAGATCACTAATTAGTTTTTTGTTTTATTTTAAAAAGTTTCCTTTGAATCAATTCTGACTCATGGCAAAACCATTTGTATCAGAATAAACTGTGTTTCATAGGATCCTCAATGGCTAATTTGTTGTTCTTGAGAATATGCATAGCAAACTAACAGCTTTTACATGTTCAATTCAACAATATTAATTACACTCAACCTCCTGTCTGAGTTGTGGCTTCTCCAAGAGCATAAACTCAGTCACCCTTCAGGTTTCTGTCTATGTTTCAAGTTGCTGTTGTCACTTTGATCCCATATAGAGCTAAAGAGCATAATCCTCCAGGTAGACTTCTTTTTACTCATTAAGCTATGTTTAATTTTTCACTAGTTAAGCTAAGCTATGTTTGGACACCTGGTGTGACACTATAGGATAAGCATTGGACTATGAACTTATAAGGTTGGTGGTTCAAACTCACCAACTGCTCCTCAGAAACCCTGTACAGGGTTGCTATGAGTCGGAATCTACTTGATGGCACTTAACAATAAACAACAAGAACATGTTAGATTTTAAGAAGAATTCTGCAAATATTTTGGTTCTGACTTTTAATCAGTGACTAATTTTTTGGAGGTAGGTTTCCTGGTCTTTCTTCTGAGGTGCTTTTGGTTGCACTCAAACCTCCAACCTTTGGGTAGCAGCTAAGTACATTAACTATTTATACCACCCAAGATCACTAAAGCTCTCACAACTTGAACTGCACTCCAAAATGTTTCAGGTGCTAATGAAATCTGGTTATGTGGCCACTAAGACAGTTTCTTGTGCTTTTTAAATTACCAGTGAATCTTTGCATTAAAAAATGGTCATTTGTGGTTGCCTGCACACATCTTGCTTCCTTGAAATTTAATAGAGTATAACATAAAAATAACATATTAAAGTAACCCAACAGTATTTGTTTTGTGGCCTTTGTATCCCAGGTGGACACATTCAGCCAATGCTCAATATATAATTAGTAAAAGTGTGAATGAATAAATGGTATAAGACCCAAAGAGATTGACTTTCTTGCCCTTCTGTTAAGCAGTAATGAAAATGGTCATTTTTTCCTATCCCTATTTATAATAATGCAAAGATCAAACAAACATAGCTTAGCTACTTCTTTCAGGAATATTTGACTGTGGAAGTTAAGATCACAAACCAATTAAACAAATTATTTATAAGAATAACAGCTTCCTCTTGAAAGAAAGACCGACAGGAAAAATACAAGACAATATAGACAGACCAACTGATTACTACAAGAACAAGCAAGTTGCTCACTCAGGAGACATCAAGGCAAGTGGTCGGGTTCTTTCAGAGCAAACCCCCTTCCAAGATTAAAATTCAATGGGAATACATGCTCTGATTGGTAACCACGTTCATTACCGATAAGAGGAAGTGAGGGAAAAACAGCAATGAAGCTGCAAGCTAAGCCCTACAACATTCAATAGACTCCTGTGAACCCAGGTGGAGAACTGATTGGCCAGCAGTGTGGCAAGACATGGGGACTCTTGGGCCCAGAGTCAGTGACATAGCCACAGAGGACTAGAGTGGAGAGGAAAGCATCCAGCTGATAAGAAGAGAAGGCATATGCACAAGAACACCCACACTTGCAGATAATACCCACTTGACCTGGCTTCAATGACTGGATGATCAGAGCTCAATTAGAAGACAGAAGAGGAAAAAAGAGGGAAAAAAGAATCTGATACAATTTGGTGAACTTGACCTACACCTATGGATGCAGTAGCTCAAAAGAGGGAGTAAGTCTTTACAGCAAGGATCATTCCCACCCCCTCCATACACAGAGTAGACAGGGATGGGCAACTTGGATATTGGCTACCCAAAATGGGGGGGAGGGGGCTACATAGTCAAGAAGTGACTGGCTTACAAGCTTTCAAGAGGGAACCTAGATCCAGAGGGCATGGAGGAAGGTAGACTCTCCACTGAGTAGTATCCAATCTGTCTAGGTGGGATTGATGAAAGGAGATCGGGATAGGTATCTTGTGATACAATAGTGAGTAATCGTTATCAGGACTGATTGTGAGGACTGGAAATGTAAAGGTAGACGTTTTGTAGTAAGGAGGGGAGTGATTAACTTTGCAGTGTAGGAGCGGAGGTCCTTGGGACCATCAAGGGAGAAGAGCCAAGTGCGGGACCCTACCCAGAGAAGCAGTGGTGCCAGAGATGGAGGCAGAGATGATGACGTGGAGATATGGAGTGGCTGGAGACTTTAGACCCAGAGAGGGAGAGGGTTTGTGTGCTGATGAACCATGGCAATGAAATGATATATGATAGGATGAATGTAAACCTAATACCTAATGTTCTCTCCCATGTAAACTATCACATAAAAAAAAATAATAATAATAAATTATTTTTAAAAAGAATGACAGCTTCCTCCCCAAACTTTTCTTCAAGACCTTTGCCTTACTGGACCTACCAATCCAAAGCTATAATGTTATAACTCTGTCTAGGTCAAACCAGTTCTTTACCTGGCATGAACCAAACCAAACTCAATCCCTTAAACTCCTATTGATCACCAACCTAGTGTTCACCTTGAGTCATTATTAATGCTCATCAAAACTGTGCACTCCCTTACTCCAGTGGTAATGGGGTTATATGCTGCGAGATTCAAAGTGAAATTGTAGAGGGGTTTTCTAAGGCTGTAAATCTTTATAGGAGAAGAAAGCCTTATCTTTCCCTGCAAAGTGGCTGATAGATTCGAACTGCTAACCTTGCAGTTAATAGCCCAACTCATAACCCACTACACTACCAGAGCTACTTAAAGAAATGTAGTTTTACTTGATCAGCGGGTTTTTCTGGTGGTTCTCTGCAAAGTAAACAATCAATATCACACAACCAGTTTAGACTCTTTTCTTTTTAAAATAAGATTCCATACACTTTTTGTATATAAAAATCTAATCAGAGAGAATTATTCATGCCATTACTTTTCTCAGAGAACTTGGAGCATGAAGCAAATAATTCATTGCCTGTTACTTTGTCTAAAGAATAAATAATTGAAATACAAATTTTTTTTTTTAAATTTCTAACACCAGAATTTTGTTTTCAGTAAACTGTGAAGTTGTTCATTAAGTTCTGTTTTGAATAAATGTTCCAATTCTTTGCTACTGTATTAAATGGTTTATAAGTTTAACATTTTCTAATTCTGATTAAAATACAAAGGGGCTGATGGCCCACGGCAAACTGTATTTAGGTCTATGACCTCATTAAACTCTGAATTTAATTTCTCAAACATACACAAAAATGCACAGTTTTGAATTTGCAGTAAAGTATCTGTCATGAGAGTTGTTTTATCCCAAATGTTTTTAAAACATAGCTGTCAATTCCAGACGTTTCCAACTGATAAGACAACAGCCACCACATGTTATACAATGCACGACATGCAATGTAAACATACCATTCATGTCCACAACTGGGATATTAATGGCATTTTCTATGGTTGCCATGTCAACTCATGGAGTAACCGGGCCATTAAATCATGCTGTCAACAAGCCAAGACAGTAACACTGCCAAAAAAATTCTAGTTGTTGACATGAAACTTTACATTTATCATTTCAAGACTTGGTTTTTTTTTTCCCTTCCCCAACTGCCTCTGACTTTATGCTCTGTGTCACTGCTTTTGAGCCGGTCTTTTAGGGTACACGGGGAATAAGAATTAGCTATTTAAAATGCATTGGAAACCCCAGCCAACTTTTAGTTACTTTTACTTTCATAAAATCTATTTTTTAATGTTGTGCTCTTGAGGTCAAATATCAAAAACAGAAGGAATAAGTTGAGTACCGCCGCATCACTGATAAATTGGCAAATTTTAAACTTTTAAATTTGGATCCCTCACTTCATTTCTCCTCTTTTCATGAACTTGTTCTCAGAAAATTTCCTGAGTTTTGGAGGGAAGTCATTGTGGTTTCTTCCAAACATTGCTTGGGAACCTCTCGTTGAAATTCTTTACCAGTACCAAGGAGAAAGCTTAATAAATAGATAAGAGATGAGGCCTCTAAAATCAGTAACAACATTGACCAAGCGAAGTTTAGAGTTTTCTAGAGCTTTTCTGATTTTACATGATCATATTCATTTCAAAAAAGGTGATTCATTAAAGACATAACTAAATATAATTTAAATTTTCTACCATTATAAGACTTTTCACATGATATCTATCACTAAAAGTTTTAGGAATGTTAGATAAAAATTAAGATATTTTAAAAACGAATCGAGTAAAGCAGCAAGATGGCAGACTAGGCAGAAATGGTACACAAACCCTCTATAATAATACGGAAAACCAAATGAAGGAGTTGCAGTTGATAGCCCTTTAACAACAAGCTTCAGATGAAAGGATAGATAAGTGGATTGAAAGCTTACTAGGATAGTAAACTGAACAGACACTGCTAAGAAGGAGAGGGACTCTTGATCTATGTTATCTGACCAGATACAGTGCGACCATCTTAAACTTTAGTGCGTGACTCTAAAGAAAAGACAGCATATTGGAATTGCAGAGGCATATCAGGGTCGCTATGGGTTGGAACCGACTCAACAGCACTTAACAACAACAACAACCAGTGACTCATGGATATAAAGGTATGCTTTTCTTCTTGTTCCCCACACTTTCCTTGTGACCGAAAGCATGGCTACCTCCTACCCACATACACCCCCAGTGAAACTCCCGCTATCCCGGTGCTTGGAGCTGCACGGTGATGGTGATGAGTGGCACAGTTGTGAGCTCTAACAAAGTGAGTCAGGAGCTATCTGCACCAATACTAGCACCTGGATTCAGGTGAGTCCTGCTCCAAACCAGAGCCAGTCCTGACTAGCACTGGACTAGTCCTAACTAAGAGAAGCAGCTACTAAAAAGACTTAAGAGGAAAAGAAAAATGTTTAAGGACACAGGTGATTTGTGCTGATTGGCCAGGCACAGCATGACCTTCTTGAACTTTCACAGGTGGTTTTGAAGGCTGAGGGCAATTTGTGATGCAAAGTAATTCTGCTATTTGGTAGAAAGAAAGATGTGAATTTTTTTCTTGTACCCCAATTTACCATGATGACCAAAGGTGTGGTCAGCCCCTACCTGTATACACTCCCAGTGAAGCACTCAGCTTCCTTCTGGGATGGAAATACCCTGATTATCCAACTCCTTTGGAGTCTGCACAAACTACTTTCAGATTGGGTGCCCAGAATAGACAACACCTAGGTCTATAGGAACTCCATCTAGAGCCAGGAATGTCACCCTCTCATCCCTTGCCCACGCACCATATGACCTTCTTGGTTAGCAGGAGACCCCAGAATTTTCTCTACTCTCAGTCTGGAACTTGACCTGGGTTTTTCCTTTCATTGTTTTTGTTTATTTCATCTCCTTACCTCCCACTGTTTTTTATCCTTTCTATATCAGCTTTCATTTTTTCTTCTCCCCCTGCTTCTTATTTGGCCCCTCTTTTTTGCTCCTGATTTTTCTTTACAACTCT